>NC_091470.1:110344714-110652214 GCF_036971445.1 Narcine bancroftii | reverse complement strand
TTGCAGACTTTGGAATAGTGGAGGATTGCAATGGCTACAAATGTGAAGAAATCAAACTCTCAGTTACAAAAGAAATCACCTTATAAAAGTGTTGAAGAATTGAGGCCTACCTACCAAGTTGAAGCCATGGAGTTGTCGACTAGAGTTCCCAAGCCGATTGCGCGTCCGCAAGATGGTGCCGGTTCTGTGATGAGCTCAGCCGGCCCTGACTCACGCTCCCATGAGCCCGGACGTGCAGGCGGATTGGCCGAGTGGGGACAGACACGCAAGCCCGCAGTCGTACCTGCTGGTCTAGGGGCAGGCAGTGTAGTGTCAGAAGATGCACCTGCACGGTCGGTGACTCTTCCGGGCATGCATGGTGCATCGCAAGTCCAAGAACTATTAGAAAAGGTATGGGCTGTGGGGGAACCCGAAAGACGGCAAGCTGATGAGGTTGGCACGCTGTCGACGGGTATTCAGACCCGCAGCCGCACGGGAAGAGGAACCATTGTATCAGAAGATGAAGAAAGCACAGGATTATTGGAATCAATACAGGAAGAATATATGGGGACTGGGACCAGAGAATGTAGGCCTCAAGGGGAAGTGATGGAACCTGAACTGGATTCTGTGTTTACAATATTGTAAGGGATTGCTCATCAAAAGGAAAATATGTCAATGCAGATGTCTACTCAGATAAATCAAGGATTTATGGAAGTGAAAACTAAAATGAATAATATGTGTGAAGAGATTACTTCTATGAAGAAAGATATGACTGTAATTAAAAGTGATGTTAATAGATGTATAAAAACAGTGGATACTGTACAGGATAAATTTAAAAAAATTGAAGAAGCTTTTTTTGAAAGTAAGAATCAAGTTGATCGTAGGGAAAAAATGGAAAAAGTGGAGAATTCTTTCGTGGATTGGGGGTTTCAGAAGAAGGAATTATTGAAGAAGATTGATTCAATAGAGAATCAAGGTCAAAGAAATAATGAAAAAATTGTAGGTCTCCCGGAAGATATGGAAGGTTCAGATCCGGTAAAGTTTTTTGAGAAATGGATCCCTGAGGTACTGGTCAATTAATTTTTTTCCAGATGGTCTGGAGCTAGACCGGGCACATAGAGCATTGAGGAAAAACCGTTTCCAGGTCAACCACCGCGACCAGTTTTGATTCGTTGTTTGAAATATCAGGATAGAGAAATGATATTACGAGTTGCGGTGCAGAATACGAAGCAAAATCAAACTACAATGATGGTTCAAAATAAGAGGGTTTTTTTATGCTGATCGGAGTCAAGAAATTATTAGAAGATGCTGAGAATTTAATTCAGCTAATGAAGTATTGTGGCGAAAGGGTTATGAATTTGCTTTTCATTGCCCAGCTGTATTGAAAGTTCTTTATGGGAATTTTCAATCTCAATATTTTGAAAATTACCATGATGCATTAATTTTTGCTAATTCGTTTCCAGATCTGCGAGGAAGTGGTCGGTCACCATTATCGTCGCCTAAAGAAGTGGTCGGTCACCATTATCGTCGCCTAAAAGGAGGGTACATGGTAATGGGAATGGGAAGAATGGGCAACATGGAAAGAAAGTTGAATTGACGCAATGTCTACTTGACATTGAAGACCCGGAACAATCATTGGGGCTGGAATCATTGGGTTGAATGTATTTGATTAAGTACTTTGTGACTGGGGGGGTGGATGACACTGAGACGTTATACTCATCTACCACTAGTGGGTTTTACCACACCCAGATTTTTAGGGAGCTACTACTTTTTAGTAGTTTGTTTGGGGTAGTATATTTTTTCTATTTTTTTGGAGTTTGTGGAATTTTTATGTGGGAGGAGGGTTCAGAATATTAAGGGAATTAGAAAGGGGAGCAATTTTATAGTAGTGTGAACTTTATTACTAACGAAATGTCCAATTTGAGTTTTGCAACTTTTAATGTTCAGGGATTGAATAATCCCATAAAGTGTAAATGAAAGAAGAGTCACATGATGGAGTAGTGGCCAGCAGGGGAATACCAGCCCTCTCCGGAAAAGAAGAAATAAAGTGAAGAAAATACAAAGTTCAAGAAATACAAAACATAACAAATAAAAGATGAAGTTGTAAAGAAAAGAAAGAAAATGGCACCCAAGAAGGAAAAAGTAAAAACAATGGGAAAAAAAGAGAAAAGATGCTGGAACAGAAAGGAGAAGGGCCTTACCTGCATGAAGAAACAGGGAGCCATCGTGGAGAAGAGAGCCTGTTCTCCAAGGTTGGTGACAACCTCGCAGAGTCATGCACCACCCCTCCCCCCCCGACTGCTGGACTGCAAAAATGGCTCTTTGAGCCAAACAAAAGTGTGCAACTGTGCTTACTAAGGAGAAGGGAAACACAGACGGGAGGGGGGCCCAACTGAGGACCAGGCAAACATAACGCGATCAGCTGAGGGATGCCCGACACCAGGGCTCTCAGCTGGAAGAGGAAAGCGACAGGAACGGGAGTGAAAGGAAAGAAGAGCAGCAGCAGGAGGCCCAACAGATGAGTAGCCCAGAAGAAGAGGACCAACAGCAAGAAGCCAAGCAAGTAGAAGCCCATCAAAGTGAGACAAGCAACTCATCAGGAAAGTCAGAAGAGACACAGATACAAGGAAGAGAAGAAGAAGACACAAACACAGGTACAGACACAGAAGAAGAGGAAGAAGAAGACCAAGATCTGCACAGAGAAATAGAAGGTAAAACAGATGGACAGAATATAGATTATTTTTTTTCAAGAACAAATGAGAGCATTAAAAGAATGGTTGACAGTCAAATTTAGTGAAATTAAAAGAAAAATGAAAAGTACAGAAGAAAAAGTGAGTAGAATAGAGCTGGTCATGACAGAAATAGGGAAAAGATTAGAAAATGTGGAAGAATGAGAAACGGCTGTAGAAATGGAAGTGAATGACTTAAGAAGAAAATTGGAAGAAAGTGACAAAAAAGTTAGAGGCACAAGAGTTGTTAGCTCAGAAAATTGATACGATGGAAAATTATAGTAGGCGAAACAACATTAAAATAGTGGGCCTAAGGGAAGATGAATAAGGCACAGATATGAAGGAATTTATAAAAGAATGGATCCCAAAGGTCCTGGGAATGACAGAAATATAGGAAGGAATGGAAATCGAAAGGACACACAGATCACTAGCTCCGAAACCGCAGACACATCAAAAACCAAGATCCATTTTAGTAAAATTTTTGAGATATACGACAAGAGAAAATATACTGGAGCGGGAAAGGAATAAAATTAGAGAAGACAAAGAAACCATTGGAATACAAGGGTCAAAAAATATTTTTTTATCCAGACATAAGTTTTGAACTCTTAAAGAAGATGAAGGAGTTTAATACAGCAAAATCGAACCTATGGAAAAAAGGTTATAAATTTATGTTAAGACATCCAGCTGTGCTTAAAATATTTATCCCTGGGGAGCAAAACAGACTGTTCTTGGATCCGGAGGAAGCACGAGAATTTGCAGAATGCCTGCAGGACAGAAGAAGAGATGAAGAGATGTAACAAGAATGAAGAACGGTGATAAAATACATATAAAGATGTAAAAATAATGTATATGTAAGAACTAAAGAAGGGAAAGAGAAGGAAAGAAAGGAAGTAAGGGGGTAAAAAAGAGGGTGAGCTTTGTTATATGTGAAAAAAAGTCTTTCCTGCGGGGGGGTGATTGGGTGGGAGAAAATAACCGTCACTGCAAGATCACTTGACGCTTGCGAGTGGGTTTGCAATCTAAATGGAGAGGGGAGTTGAGGTTGCCCGGCAAGGGATAAGGGGCAAAACTCAGAGGGGGGGGGGGAAACATTTGGGGCTAAGGGAATATTGGATGTGGGAGTTGTTGAAGTATTTTATGTTTTAAATGTGTTGTCATACATTGAGTTTAAAAAGGGAAAACTGAGAGATGAAAATGGGGAAAAGGGGGATGGTGGTGAGGAAGCGGAAATGAGGTGTAAACAGGGTATGAGATGGCCATGTTGAATTATATGACTATAAATATTAATGGAAACGAAAGAGGCTATTAAATTTCCTGAAAAAAGAAAAAAATAGACATAGCATTTGTGCAGGAAACACATCTAATTGAAGTGGAACATAATAAATTAAAGAGAGACTGGGTAGGGCACATAGCGGTAGCATCATATAATTCAAAAGCTAGAGGTGTAGCTATATTAATTAATAAAAAATGTACCAATCAAAATAGAAGAGGAAATAATAGATCCAGCAGGGAAGTATGTAATGATAAAGAGTCAGATATATACAGAATTTTGGAACTTGATCAATATATATACACCTAATGAAGAGGATCAAAAGTTTATGCAAGATATTTTTTTGAAGATTGTAGATACACAAGGGAATATATTGATAGGAGGGGATTTTAACCTTAATTTGGATCCATTGTTGGATAAAACTGGACAAAAGACTAGCAAAATGAATAAAGTGGCCACATTTATGGTTAAATCAATGCAGGAAATGAAACTTATGGATATATGGAGGAGGCAGCACCCAAGGGAAAAGGAATACTCATATTATTCGAGTAGGCATAAAACATACTCAAGGATTGATATGCTTTTGTTGTAGGCCCATATTCAAGGGAGAGTTAAGAAAACTGAATATAAAGCGAGATTGCTATCTGATCATTCACCCCTGTTCTTAACAATAAAACTGGAGGACCTACCATCAAGAACATACAGATGGAGGTTAAACTCCATGCTACTTAAAAGGCAGGAATTTAGAGAGTTTATTGAACGACAAATTAAAATGTACTTTGAAATACATACGGAATCAGTGAAATATAAATTTATATTATGGGACGCAATGAAAGCCTTCATTAGAGTGCAGATAATAAGTTATGTCTTCTCTTCTTCTTTGGCTTGGCTTCGCGGACGAAGATTTATGGAGGGGGTAAATGACCACGTCAGCTGTCAGTTTGTGGCTGACAAGTCCGATGCGGGACAGGCAGACACGGTTGCAGCGGTTGCAGGGGAAAATTGGTTGGTTGGGGTTGGGTGTTGGGTTTTTCCTCCTTTGCCTTTTGTCAGTGAGGTGGGCTCTACGGTCTTCTTCAAAGGAGGTTGCTGCCCGCCAAACTGTGAGGCGCCAAGATGCACGGTTTGAGGCGATATCAGCCCACTGGCGGTGGTCAATGTGGCAGGCACCAAGAGATTTCTTTAGGCAGTCCTTGTACCTTTTCTTTGGTGTACCTCTGTCACGGTGGCCAGTGGAGAGCTCGCCATATAACACGATCTTGGGAAGGCGATGGTCCTCCATTCTGGAGATGTGACTCACCCAGCGCAGCTGGATCTTCAGCAGCGTGGACTCGATGCTGTCAACCTCTGCCATCTCGAGTACTTCGACGTTAGGGATGAAAGCGCTCCAATGAATGTTGAGGATGGAGCGGAGACAACGCTGGCGGAAGCGTTCTAGGAGCTGTAGGTGATGCCGGTAAAGGACCCATGATTCGGAGCCGAACAGGAGTGTGGGTATGACAATGGCTCTGTATACGCTAATCTTTGTGAGGTTTTTCAGTTGGTTGTTTTTCCAGATTCTTTTGTGTAGTCTTCCAAAGGCGCTATTTGCCTTGGCGAGTCTGTTGTCTATCTTGTTGTCGATCCTTGCATCTGATGAAATGGTGCAGCCGAGATAGGTAAACTGGTTGACCGTTTTGAGTTTTGTGTGCCCGATGGAGATGTGGGGTGGCTGGTAGTCATGGTGGGGAGCTGGCTGATGGAGGACCTCAGTTTTTTTCAGGCTGACTTCCAGGCCAAATATTTTGGCAGTTTCCGCAAAACAGGATGTCAAGCGGTGAAGAGCTGGCTCTGAATGGGCAACTAAAGCGGCATCGTCTACAAAGAGTAGTTCACGGACAAGTTTCTCTTGTGTCTTGGTGTGAGCTTGCAGGAGCCTCAGATTGAAGAGACTGCCATCCGTGCGGTACCGGATGTAAACAGCGTCTTCATTGTTGAGGTCTTTCATGGCTTGGTTCAGCATCATGCTGAAGAAGATTGAAAAGAGGATTGGTGTGAGAACACAGCCTTGCTTCACGCCATTGTTAATGGAGAAGGGTTCAGAGAGTTCATTTCTGTATCTGACCTGACCTTGTTGGTTTTCGTGCAGTTGGATAACCATGTTGAGGAACTTTGGGGGGCATCCGAGGCGCTCTAGTATTTGCCAAAGCCCTTTCCTGCTCACGGTGTCGAAGGCTTTGGTGAGGTAACAAAGGTGATGTAGAGTCCTTTGTTTTGTTCTCTGCACTTTTCTTGGAGCTGTCTGAGGGCAAAGACCATGTCAGTAGTTCCTCTGTTTGCACAAAAGCTGCACTGTGATGCTGGGAGAATATTCTCGGCGACACTAGGTATTATTCTATTTAGGAGAATCCTAGCGAAGATTTTGCCTGCAATGGAGAACAGCGTGATTCCCCTGTAGTTTGAGCAGTCTGATTTCTCGCCTTTGTTTTTGTACAGGGTGATGATGGTGGCATCACGAAGGTCCTGAGGCAGTTTTCCTTGGTCCCAACAAAGCTTGAAAAACTCATGCAGTTTGACATGCAGAGTTTTGCCGCCAGCCTTCCAGACCTCTGGAGGGATTCCATCCATACCTGCTGCTTTGCCACTTTTCAGTTGTTCGATTGCCTTATATGTCTCATCCTGGGTGAGGACCTCATCCAGCTCTAGCCTTAGGGGCTGTTGAGGGAGCTGGAGCAGGGCGGAATTTTGGACAGAGCAGTTGGCACTGAAAAGAGATTGGAAGTGTTCTGACCATCGGTTGAGGATGGAGATCTTGTCGCTGAAGAGGACTTTGCCGTCTGAGCTGCGCAGCGGGCTTTGGACTTGGGGTGAGGGGCCGTACACAGCCTTTAGAGCCTTGTAGAAACCCCTGAAGTCGCCAATGTCCGCGCTGAGCTGGGTTCGCTTGGCGAGGCTAGTCCACCGCTCATTTTGGATCTCCCGGAGTTTGCGCTGAAGATGGCGGCATGCGCGCCGGAAGGCTTGTTTCTTCTCTGGACAGGACGGCTTTGTAAGGTGAGCCTGGTGGGCTGCTCGCTTCTTTGCCAGCAGCTCCTGGATTTCCTGGCTGTTTTCGTCGAACCAGTCCTTGTTTTTCCTGGAGGAGAAGCCCAGTACCACTTCAGTGGATTGCAGTATGGTAGTCTTCAACTGATCCCAGAGGGTTTCAGGGGACGGGTCCGTGAGGCGGATTGCATCGTCGAGCTTTGCTTTGAGGTTTGCCTGGAAGTTTCCTCTCGCTTCGTCTGACTGCAGGTTTCTAACATTGAACCTCTTTCTGGGGGCTTTACTGTTCCTGGGCTTTGGCTTGAAGTGAAGGTTGAGCTTGCAGCGAACCAGCCGGTGGTCAGTGTGGCATTCCGCGCTGGGCATGACCCTGGTGTGGAGCACATCTCGTTTGTCACTTTCTCGCACCAGGACGTAGTCCAGGAGGTGCCAGTGTTTGGATCGGGGATGCATCCAGGTAGTCTTCAGGCTGTCCCTCTGCTGAAAAAGGGTGTTTGTAATGACAAGCTGCTGTTCTGCGCAGAGCTACAGCAGGAGGCGCCCATTGTCGTTGCACTTGCCGACACCATGCTTGCCCAGGATTCCTGGCCAGGTTTCTGAGTCTTTGCCGACACGAGCGTTGAAGTCGCCAAGGATGACAACCTTGTCGGCTGTAGGGGTGCGTTGGATGAGGTTGCGCAGGTCAGTGTAGAACTTGTCCTTTCCTGCTGGTTCCGCCTGGAGGGTTGGAGCATAGACACTGATGAGGGTGATGCGACGCTTGTTTTGAAGGGGGAGTCGCATGGACATGATTCGGTCCGAGTGGCCTGTCGGAAGGTTTTCGAGTTTGGAGGCAATGGAGTTCTTGACCATGAAGCATACACCAGATAGGCGTCGTTCATCCAAAGGCTTGCCAGACCAGTAGAGTGTGTAGCCCTCGCCGCATTCTTGGAGGCTGCCTACATCTGCCAGGCGGACTTCACTGAGAGTGGCTATGTCGATGTCAAGTCTGAGGAGTTCATGTGCAATGAGGGCAGACCGACGTTCAGGTCAGTGGCTGTCAGCCTTGTCTAGCATGGTTCTGATGTTCCAGCATGCTAGCTTGAGTTTGTGAGCATCTTTTGAGGGGGAGGACGTGGAGGGGGAGGACGTGGAGGGGGAGGACGTGGACTTGTCCTTGGGCCTGCGCAAAGGAGCTTTTAGGTGGAGTGCAGTGCGCGCAGTACTGGCCCCACCCTTTACACCCATGGTTCGTGTGCCGAGGCCAAGCAAGCTGGGACATGGCAGCGAGGTCCTTGGGTCGTAGGTTTTATATCGGAGTGGCCTTCTCCTATGCAGGTTTCTTACCCAGGCTGGAGGGGTCTGCCTCCCCTCCTAGGTCGGTCCATACTGCCCGGACCGGGGCCGAGGCTGCCGCTGCTCTCCCTGTGCCCAGACTGGGGCCGCCGCCTCCAACTGTCTGCCCGGACCGGGGCCTCCGCCTGCCTCACTCGACCGAGGCCGGGGCCGCCGCCTCCCTCTTGCTCCTGCCCGGATCGGGGCCACCGCCGCCTACCCTCAGCCCGGTCCGGGGCCAGGACCGCCGCTGCTCTCCCTGTACCCGGACTGGGGCTGCCGCCTCCAACTCTCTGCCCGGACTGGGGCCGGTAACTAAGATGAAAAAGGACAGTTGGAAAGGGAGATAGTAAGTACAGAAAAGGAACTAGCAACAAGGGATGATATAACTAAAAGAAGAGAATTGGCGGACAAAAAAATAAAATACGAAACATTACAAACATATAAGGTGGAGAAGAACATAATGAAAATAAAGCAAAAGTATTATGAGCTAGGAACAAAAACACACAAAATATTAGCCTGGCAATTTAAAACAGAACAAACTAAAAGAACTGTATTGGCATCAAGGAAAAAGGACAAACAAATTACATATAATCCAATGGAGATTAATGAGAACTTTAAGGAATTTTATGAACAATTATACCAAACTGAGAATGAGGGGAAAAATGATAAAATAGAAGAATTTTTAGCTAAAATTGAACTGCCGAAATTGCAAGAAGAGGAACAAAATAAACTGATAAAACCATTTGAAATAGAGGAAGTACAGGATATATTAAAAAAGCTGCCAAACAATAAAACGCCTGTAGCAGATGGATTCCCAATTGAATTCTATAAAACATTTAAAGAGTTATTAATTCCTCCTCTCCTGGAAGTAATGAACCAGATTGAAGAAACACAAAACTTGCCAGATTCATGTAAGACAGCAATAATTACAGTAATACAAAAGACAGGGAAGGATCCAATAACACCAGCATCATATAGACCAGGAGTGTCAAACTCAAATTCACGGAGGGCCAAAATTAAAAACTTGGACTAAGTCGAGGGCCGAACTAAATATTTATTGAAAATTTTCAACAACATCTGCATGTTTTCTCTTCTTTCAACATATGTAATGTTAAACTTTCTCTTATTAAAATAAATGTTTAATAATAGTTTTGGATAAACTCTTTCCAGAAGCATTAACAAATGAGAAATAAAATATTCAATAAATAATATTTCTCTATTGAGGATTTGTCAAATGTTGCTAGTGTGCTGTCGAATATTAAAATCTGAGGGCTATTGAGAATGTGGGAGAATAACATGATTTCTGAAACAATCAAATGGGTGACCGATTGTGGGCATGAACTCTAGCAGGGTTATTTGCCATGCCCTTTTTCCATTGGTACAGATATCCTTTGATTTACACACTTTTCAAGTTTTATGCCTAATGAGCTTGTATCCAGGTGCAGGACCATTTTTAACCAGGAATATATTTATTCTTTCTTTTTCAATCTTTTTATTATTATTATAATTTATAAACACATACAGTTCAAAGAGATATAAAAAAAATACATAGTAAGTAATGAATTAATACAAAGATATTAAACAATAATATTACAGAATAAAAATATATCATAAAAAAAAATTTTTTTTGATCAGTTTAGGGTGTGAACTATCTCTAAAAAAAAGATATAATTAATAACAATATATGAAAAAAGAGAAAAAAAAAACCCAAAAAGAAGAAAAAACAAATCTGAATTAAAAAAAACTTTAAAAAAAACTTAAAAAAAACTTACAGATATAGCGAAACCACGCCAATCACTCCGATCTCATCTTACAGCCCAATTATCATACATAATCATAGAAAGAAAACAGAGCCAGATCAACTCACCACAAATGAAAATATTGAATAAATGGTCGCCAGGTTAACTCAAACTTAGAAGGGGATTCATAGACAGAGTTTCTAATTTTCTCTAAATTTAAACATAGTATAGTTTGGGTAAACCATTGGAAAACAGTGGGAGGATTTACCTCTTTCCAATTTAATAGTATAGATCTTCTAGCCATTAGTGTAAGAAAAGCAATCATACGATCCGCAGGAAGAGATAAATAAGTCAAATCTATCATAAGTAATCCAAAAATTGCAGTAATGGGATGTGGTTGTAAATCAATATTCAAAACAGTAGATATAATGGAAAAAATTTCCTTCCAATAATTCTGTAAAGAGGGACAGGACCAAAACATATGTGTAAGGGAAGCTATTTCCAATTGACATTTATCACATATAGGATCGATATGAGAAGAAAAGCGATGGAGTTTATCTTTAGACATATGAGCTCTATGAACAACTTTAAACTGTATTAGTGAATGTTTTGCACATAGAGAAGAAGAGTTTACCAGTCGCAGAATTTTATTCCAATTTTCATTAGAAATATGAAGGTTGAGTTCTCTTTCCCAATCATTTTTAAACTTTTCAAAAGTCCCAGAATTTATTTTTGTAATAATATTATAAAATTTAGATATCACACCTTTTGGAGGGAATTTTGAATATAGTATATCCTCTAAAACAGTCGTAGTCTCCCGATTGGGAAAAGAGGGTAAAGTCGAAACTAAGAAACTCCTAATCTGCAAATATCGAAATAAATGAGATCGAGGTAAATCATATTTCATGGATAATTGTTCAAATGACATGAAAGAGTTATCCAAGAATAAATCCGAAAAGCATGTTATACCTTTAACTTTCCAGAGTAAATAAGCTTGATCAATTAGAGAGGGATGAAAAAGGAAATTTAGTACAATAGGAGTTTCCAAGATAAAATGACTTAGGCCAAAAAATCTCCGGAATTGAAACCATATACGTAGTGTATGTTTAGCCATTGGATTATCAATTTGTTTATATAATTTAGTAAGAGTAAAAGGGAGAGCAGCTCCCAAAATAGAGCTAATTGAAAAATTTTGTATCGGTTTAATTTCTAAATTTACCCAATGGGGATTTAGAGATAATTCTGAATAATTCAACCAATACCTTAAGTAACTAATATTAATTGCCCAGTAATAAATTCTAAAGTTGGGTAATGCCAACCCTCCCTCTAGTTTAGATTTCTGTAAATATTTTTTCCCCAATCTAGGATTCTTGTTTTGCCAGATATATGAGGACAATTTAGAATCGACCTTATCAAAAAAAGATTTAGGAACAAAAATAGGTATAGCTTGGAATATATATAAAAATTTAGGTAAGATCATCATCTTAATAGCATTCATTCGGCCTATCATGGATAGGGATAATGGTGACCAATTGGTAAGTAAACTGCCGATCAGGTCCAACAGAGGGAAAAAATTAGTCCTAAACAAATCTTTATGTTTTTTAGTAATCTTAATCCCTAAATATATAAAATGGTCTCTAGCTATTTTAAAAGGTAAACTATCATAAATAGGGACCCATCCATTAAAAGGGAATAATTCACTTTTATTTAAATTCAGTTTATATCCCGAAAAATTATTAAATTGGGCTAATAAAGATAAAACTGCAGGAATAGAATTTTCAGGATTGGAAATATATAACAATAAATCATCTGCATATAGTGATACTTTATGAATATCCCTGCAACGAATAATACCAGTAATATTGCGTGCTTCTCTGATAGTAATTGCCAAAGGTTCTAAAGCTAAGTTAAATAATAAAGGGCTAAGGGGGCACCCTTGCCTGGTGCCCCGAAATAATCAAAAATATGGCGATCTTTGGGTATTAGTAAAAACCGAGGCAACTGGGGAATTATAAAGAAGTTTAATCCAAGATATAAATATCGGACTAAAATTAAATTTTACAAGAACTGTAAATAAATAAGGCCATTCTACTCTATCGAAGGCCTTCTCAGCATCTAGTGAAATAACACATTCTGAAGACTTATGTGAAGGAATGTAAATAATATTCATCAATCTTCTAATATTAAAGGAGGAATAACGATTTTTAATGAATCCAGTCTGGTCTTCAGAGATAATATATGGTAATATCTTCTCTAGCCTTGTCGCTAGAATTTTAGAGAAGATCTTAGAATCAACATTCAACAAAGAAATAGGTCTATAAGAAGAACATTCGGTCGGGTCTTTATTTTTTTTCAAGATTAGAGAAATCGTAGCTCTGTAAAATGATTGTGGTAGTTTACCCAATGTGATAGATTCATCAAACATCTTAATCAGCCAAAATTACACTACGGAAATTTCTTATGGAATATTGTGGGATACATTCAAGGCTTATATTCGTGGTCAAATTATTTCTTACTCAGTAGCTTTGAAGAAATGCATCAAAAACAAGATTCATCTATTGGTTGAGAAGATTAAAGACATTGATAAGAAATATGTGACTGATCCTACTGAAGAACTTTACAAACAAAGAATTGAACTGCAGATGGAATATAATTTGTTACTTACATCTTCGATTGAAAACCAGCTAATTAGATCTAAATCTGATTTTTATGTGCATAGTGAGAAATCGGGTAAACTGTTGGCTAATCATCTGAAGAATATTTCAGCTAGACGCCAAATTGTGGAGATTTGCAAACAGAATGGAGAACTGACTGTTAATCAGGAAGAGATAAATCAATCTTTCCAAAAATTTTTATACATCCTTATATAGTACAGAATCCCCTCAAGACCTTAGTAATATGTTTAATTTTTTAGAACATTTGAAATTCCCAAAAGGAATATATTTATCACTGTGACATGAAACTATTGGAAGATCGTTTTATCCTGAGATTAAAGTTCATAATCCTTACTCAGGCCTGTGTGCGGGAGGGCGGGGTTTGCGGGCGATCGGGTTGGGCAACGACAGTGCGGGGGCATCGGCTCTCGCTGCAGGGCGGCATCTTGGCGGATCAGCGGCCCTGTCACCGTGAGTCGCGGATCGGCCTGCGGCAGGGAGGTGGAGTGGGCAACGGTCCTGGTGAGGTCAGGCCCGAGGCCTCCGGTTCCGGGCGCTGGGAAGCGGCCTTGGCTTCCCCTGACTCCGGCCAGGCCCCAAAACCAGAGTCCATGGTGAATCCCTGCAACGTAAACAGAGGAGGTGGGGGCGATTAGCGGGCTGACGCCAATGCATTCTGGGATTTGTTGTATTACTGTGCATGCGCTATACTGGCGCGGTGGCCAGCGGGCCACCTCTAATACATTTTTGAAATGATCTTGCGGGACAAATATAATTATATCGCGGGCCAAATTTGGCCCGCGGGCCAGAGTTTGACATGTGTGATATAGACCAATATCTCTACGTAATTCAGATTATAAGATAAGAGCAAAATTATTAGCAAACAGATTGGCCAACTGTGTACCAAAAATAGTAAAACAAGATCAAACTGGATTTACTAAGAAAAGACGAACAGCAGATAATATCTGTAAATTTATTAATCTAATTCATGTACTTCCAGGAAATAAGAAGCCAACAGTGGCTGCTGCTTTAGATGCAGAAAAAGCCTTTGACAGTGTAGAATGGAATTATTTATTCACAGTATTACAGAGGTTCAATCTACCAGAAAAATATATTAATTGGATTAAAGCATTATATAATGGACCATTGGTGAAAGTAACAGTATATGGATATGTATCGAACCAATTTAAATTAAGTAAGCAGGGATGTCCATTATCTCCCTCACTGTTCACTTTAGCAATAGAACCATTGGCAGAACTGATAAAAATAGAAAATAAAATAAAAGAGATAAAAATAAAGGAGAAGGAGTATAAAATCAGTTTATTTGCAGATGACATCATAGTATACCTAACAGACCAGAAATATCAATAAAAGAACTATATAAGAAATTGAAGGAATATGGAGAAATATCGGGGTACAAGATCAATGCAAATAAAAGTGAAGTGATGCCAATGAGTAATGCAGATTATACAGAATTTTTAAAATAATCACCATTTAAATGGCAAACACAAGCAATCCGATACCTAGGTATTAGATTATATAATAATTTAAGCCACTTGTACAAATTAAATTATCAGCCACTAATAAAGAAATTGCAGGAAGACGTTGGAACATTGGAAAGAATTACCGCTAACATTGATAGGAATGGTAAATTGCATTAAAATGAATGTCTTCTCAAGGATACAATACTTATTTCAATCATTACCAATTCCCTTAACAGAGAAATTCTTTAATGAACTAAAGAGAATAATAAGGAAATTTTTATGGAAAGTGGGGGAAACCGAGGATAGCATTAGATAAATTAATAGAGAGGTACAAACAAGGTGGTTTGCAGTTACAAAACTTTAAAAATTATTATAGAGCAGCACAATTAAGGTATTTATCAGATTTTTATCAGTCAAGGGAAAAACCTGATTGGACTAAGATAGAGTGAGATAAAATAGGGGAGAAGGTACCGGAACATATACTCAATATATGGAAGAAGATTCACTTAGAAAGGAAAAAAAAAACAAATTAACAAATTACCAAATACCAAAATGATTATTGACACAAAATCAACTAATCCCTTTTACAATAGATAACCTTTCCTTCAGAGAATGGGAGAGAAAAGGATTTAAAAGAACAGAAAATTGTTTTTTGGGAAATAATTTATTAACATTTGAACAAATGAAGTACAAATATGGAATAACTCATGGTACAATGTTTGAATATCATCAACTGAAAGCCTACTTAAAGGATAAATTGGGAAGTAGACTGAGATTACCAGAAGGAAGCAGCTTTGAATATGTGATTACAGACACAATGATAATTAAAAGGGTTTTTACGAACATGTACATCAAGCTGCAAGAGAAGGAAAATGATGAAATAAGCTATAAACCCAAACAAAAGTGGGAAAAAAATTTAAACATAAAGATAAAAAATGAAACACGGGAAAAGTTATGTTCTGGAACTATGAAGAATATAATAATCACAAGGTTACTCATGATACAGTATAATTGGTTACACAGGTTATATATCATGCCCCAAAAGTTAAAAAAAATGGGATACAGCATTATCAGATAGATGTTTTCGCTGTAAGAAGGAAATGGGAACAACAGTACATGCAATTTGGGCATGTGAGAAAGTGAAAAAGTTTTGGGAAGATCTAAATCAGGTATTAAATAAAATCACAAAATAAAACATAGCAAAAAATCCAGAGATATTTCTTCTAAGTAATATAAGAAGTAAAAAATTAGGCCTCAAACTGGATGAAGCGCAAAAAAGGATTTATTATGATAGCCTTAGCTGTAGCTAAAAAATGTATAATGTCAACTTGGAAATCAGAGAGTACAGCAATGGTATATGGAAATGAATAAATGTATTCCATTGGAAAAAATAACATATAATTAAAAAAATAAAGTCACATAATTTGAACAAATTTGGGAGCCGTACATGGAACACAACAGAGAGGACTTGCCTCGGACCTCCATCCCTTAAAATGATAAGAAGACAAAATGACTTGATCCAGTGTGTAAAAGTAGATGACACATTTTTCTTGCTTATTTTCATTGTGTGGTGACATTGTTTAATGGTTTTATTGTATTGAAAACGTTGATTGTTTATTGGTTTTGGAGGGGGTGGGAAGGGGGAAGGGAAAGGAGGGGGAAACAAGGGGAGAAAATGCCACTGTGTATATTTAAGAGGGAAATGTTTGTATGTATTTTGGTTAATATGGTTCACAGTGTGAAAAATAAAAAATTATAAACAAAAATGTAAACGAGAATTGGAAGCATATGAAAATGAAAGTTGATTTTTTTTTGTAATAGACACATTTGACTGAAAAAGAACATTTGAAATTGAAGAGAGAGGGGGTTGGTCATATGTTTTCTTCTTCCTTTAATTCTAACGCAGTCCGTGTGTGTGGCATTCCGCGCTGGGCATGACCCTGGTGTGGAGCACATTTCGTTTGTCACTTTCTCGCACCAGGATGTAGTCCAGGAGGTGCCAGTGTTTGGATCAGGGATGCATCCAGGTAGTCTTCAGGCTGTCCCTCTGCTGAAAAAGGGTGTTTATAATGACAAGCCGCTGTTCTGCGCAGAGCTCCAACAGGAGGCGCCCATTGTCGTTGCACTTGCCGACGTCATGCTTGCCCAGGATTCCTGGCCAGGTTTCTGAGTCTTTGCCGACGCGTGCGTTGAAGTCTTTTCAATCTTCTTCAGCATGATGCTGAACCAAGCCATGAAAGACCTCAACAATGAAGACGCTGTTTACATCCGGTACCGCACGGATGGCAATCTTTTCAATCTGAGGCGCCTGCAAGCTCACAACAAGACACAAGAGAAACTTGTCCGTGAACTACTCTTTGCAGATGATGCCGCTTTAGTTGCCCATTCAGAGCCAGCTCTTCAGCGCTTGACATCCTGTTTTGCGGAAACTGCCAAAATGTTTGGCCTGGAAGTCAGCCTGAAGAAAACTGAGGTCCTCCATCAGCCAGCTCCCCACCATGACTACCAGCCCCCCCCACATCTCCATTGGGCACACAAAACTCAAAATGGTCAACCAGTTTACCTATCTCGGCTGCACCATTTCATCAGATGCAAGGATCGACAACGAGATAGACAACAGACTCGCCAAGGCAAATAGCGCCTTTGGAAGACTACACAAAAGAGTCTGGAAAAACAACCAACTGAAAAACCTCACAAAGATAAGCATATACAGAGCCGTTGTCATACCCACACTCCTGTTCGGCTCCGAATCATGGGTCCTCTACCGGCATCACCTACGGCTCCTAGAACGCTTCCACCAGCGTTGTCTCCGCTCCATCCTCAACATTCATTGGAGCGCTTTCATCCCTAACGTCGAAGTACTCGAGATGGCAGAGGTCGACAGCATCGAGTCCACGCTGCTGAAGATCCAGCTGCGCTGGGTGGGTCACGTCTCCAGAATGGAGGACCATCGCCTTCCCAAGATCGTGTTATATGGCGAGCTCTCCACTGGCCACCGTGACAGAGGTGCACCAAAGAAAAGGTACAAGGACTGCCTAAAGAAATTTCTTGGTGCCAGCCACATTGACCACTGCCAGTGGGCTGATATCGCCTCAAACCGTGCATCTTGGTGCCTCACAGTTTGGCGGGCAGCAACCTCCTTTGAAGAAGACCGCAGAGCTCACCTCACTGACAAAAGGCAAAGGAGGAAAAACCCAACACCCAACCCCAACCAACCAATTTTCCCCTGCAGCCGCTGCAACCGTGTCTGCCTGTCCCGCATCGGACTTGTCAGCCTGCAGCTGGCGTGGACATTTACCCCCTCCATAAATCTTCGTCCGCGAAGCCAAGCCAAAGAAAAAGAAGAATTCTAACGCAAGAGGTGCAGAGATTTTAATTCATAAGAAATTACTGTTTGAATTGGAATTATTTGAAGGAAATGCAGGGAGGGTTTTGATGGTAAATTGTAGAATTTTTGCTGAATCATGGACCTTGTTAAATATTTATGCACCTAATGTAGACAATAAATGGTTCATGTCGGAGGCTTTTTTATTGTTAAATCAGGCTAATGAAAATATTCTGGTTGGAGGAGATTTTAACTGTGTTTTAGATCCTTTATTGGATAGATCTCTGAAAAGTATAAGGAAATCAAAGATGGCAATACAAATAGGAGCTCTGATGAAAGATTTGAATTTAGTTGATGTTTGGAGAAGAGTAAATCTGACAGAGAAAGATTTTTCTTTTCATTCATCTAGACATGATTCATTTTCTCGTATAGATTTTTTTTGGTATCAGCACATTTACAAGGTAGAGTACTGCAGGCTGAATATAAAAGCTGGGTTATATAGGATCATTCTATGTTGTTTTTCTCCTGTCTAAGTCCTGAAATGGTGGAATTGTCTTATAGATGGAAGTTTGATACAATGCTACTGAGGAAACCAGAGTTTATTACTTTTGTTAAGGAACAGATTGTTTTATTCCTGACTGAGAATACTAATTCAGTAAGTAGTAATTTTGTATTGTGGGGTGCTTTGAAAGCATATTTGCGTGGGCAAATTATTAGTCACACTACGAAAATACGTGATTGAAAGTTTAACATTGGAGAAACAAATGATTGAGTTGGAAAAGGAATTTCAGAAAGATGTTACAGAAGATAAAAAAGCTGCTTTAACGAAGTTGAAATTATGTTATAATACATTACAAACTTACCAATATGAGCATTTAATTCACCGATTTAAGCAACGTTATTATGAACTGGGTGAGAGAGCTCACAAGGTATTAGCATGGCAATTAAAAATGGAACAGACATCGTGAATTATTAATTCTGTTAAAAAGAATTCAATAGTTACCTATAAACCTCAGGAAATTAACGATCAGTTTTATTCATTTTACTAAAAAATTATATACTTCTGAGGGAAAGCAGGACGTTGGTTCTATTGAATCTTATTTATTCAAATTAAAATTACCTGTTTTAGAGGGGAAGAGGTTAAGGAATTGAAAGCTCCATTTACAGATTTTGAGAATCTAAAGAAGCTATACAGGAGATGCCAAATGGAAAGTCACCAGGGGATTTCAGATTTTCAGTTGAATTTTATAAAGTATTTTATGAAGATTTATCCTCTGTATTTGGAGAGGTATTGCAGAAAATAAATGAGGATCAGTTGTTACCAGAATCTTGTTTGAGTGCTATAATTACTGTGATTCCGAAGAAAAACAGGGACCCGTTGAAAGTAGCTTCATATAGACCTTCTTTCTTCTTCTTTGCCTTGGCTTCGCGGACGAAGATTTATGGAGGGGTAATGTCCACGTCAGCTGCAGGCTCGTTTGTGGCTGACAAGTCCGATGCGGGACAGGCAGACATGGTTGCAAGGGAAAATTGCTTGGTTGGGGTTGGGTGTTGGGTTTTTCCTCCTTTGTCTTTTGTCAGTGAGGTGGGCTCTGCAGTCTTCTTCAAAGGAGATTGCTGCCCGCGGAACTGTGAGGCGCCAAGATGCACGGTTTGAGGCGATATCAGTAGCCCTATTTCTTTATTAAATGTACATTATAAAATTATAGCAAAAGTGTCAGCGAATATACTTGCTAAATATTTACCTCAGTTGATACATATAGATCAAACAGGCTTTATTAAGAATAGAAATGCATCTGATAACATCCTTAGATTGATAACATTGGTCAATGCATCTAGACAGCAACCCAACCACTGGTGGCACTGGATGTGGAAAAAGCTTTTGATAGGGTTGAGTGGAATTTTTTATTTAAGGTGTTAGAGAAGTTGAATTTTGGCCCTTATTTTATTAGTTGGGTTAAGGCTCTATATACAAATCCAATTGCTAGGGTGGTGACAAATGGTCAAGCTTCTTTAACATTTAAATTGACGCGATCGACCTGGCAAGGTTGTCCATTATCACCAGCCTTGTTTGCATTGGCTATCAAACCATTAGCTCAGACAATACGATAGAATGATAAGATTAAAGGGATGAGAATTGCAGATGATGAATATAAGATTAATTTATTTGCAGATGATGTGTTGGCGTATTTGACAGAACCGGCTCAGTCTTTGAAATATTTGCAAGATTGTTTGTTGAAATTTGGAGAGTTATCTGGATATAAAGTAAACTGGGATAAGAGTGAAATATTGTCATTTGGGGAAGGAGATTATTCAGAATAAAAAAATATTATAGAATTAAAATGGTCAGATAGAATTAAATATTTAGGAATAATAGTAAATGCAGATTATCAATCTTTATATCAATTAAATTATGTTCCTTTATTGAAAAGGATTAAAATGGATTTGATTAAATGGAAAGATCTTCCGTTAACATTAATTGGTCGAGTAAATTGCATTAAAATGAACATTTTTCCTCAAATTCAATATTTGTTTCAGTCGATACCATGTTTACTTTCAAAGGGTATTTTTCAGGATTAGGATAGAGTGGTGTGGGAGTTTTTATGGAAGGGAAAATTACCACGAGTAGCTTTGCACAAACTTACGTGGAAATATGCATTAGGTGGACTTCAGTTACCTCATTTTCAAAATTATTATGAGGTAGCTCAGTTGTAATTTGTTAGTAGATTGATGGATATGGATTAACCTCCGATTTGGGTGAAGATGGAAATGGCTTGTATTTCTGAAGTTGAGGTAGATCAGTTTATATTTAAGTGGAATATGAACTTATTGCAGGAATGCAATATGCTGGTATTAAAACATTTGCTAAAGATATGGATTAAAAGAAATATGGTTTTATGATCAAAGGGTAAATTATAAATTCAAACCCCATTATATCATAATCAGCTTAATCCTTTTTCAATGTTCAATAATCATTTAAAGAGATGGAATTCTAAGGGTATAATGATAGTTCAGGACTGTTTTGAAGAAGGGCAGTTTCTTTCTTTTAACCAATTGAGGGAGAAATTTGATATATCTGTAAATTCTTTATTTGTGTATTATCAACTCAGAGCTTTGATAAAAGATAATTAGGTAAATTCTGTTCTTTACCATATGTTGACAAAATTTGAAGCTTTGATTTCCTCTATACAAAAGAAAGGTTATATTTTGGATATTTATTAATTGTTACAAAAAGGTATGGATAAACCAGAATGGGAGAAATCAAGGGTTAAGTGGGAAAGTGATTTAACATATTATCCCTCAAGAGAATTGGGAAGTTACGTGTTATGAAAGTGTAACTAAACTGATGAATTTAAGATATGGAATGGTTAACTATAATTTTTTACATCAGTTATATTTGACTCCAGAGAAACTGAAAAAATATGGGTTTAGTAATTCGGATTCTTGCTTTAGATGTGGATTATGAATTGGAACTTTCTTACATGCCGGTTGGTCTTGTGTTAAAGCTCAACCATTTTGGGAAGGCATTGGGTTGGTTCTGGAACAATTACTCAAAATTAAATTGCCATTGGACCCATCAATTTTTTTGTTAGGTTATATGGTCTTTTTGAAGGGATTGTGATTGGATAAATTTCAGATTGCATTTGTATGTTTAGTGTTGGCTGTAGCACGAAAATGTGTAGCTAGTACTTGGAAAGATAACGTAGAGATTAATATAGCACGTTGGCCTAATGAATTGAGAGCTTGTATCACAATGGAAAAAAATTACATGTAATTTGGATGATAATTATTCCTTTTTTGTTAAAATGTGGTCTTCTTATTTGGAATATATGAATTTGGAAATACTTTTAAATATTGTATATATTCTCTTCTGTTTCTATATTTGGTTCCCCTTAAGGGGAAGAGATGGGAGGGTGGGGAGGGGTTTTTTTTTTGTTGTTTTTATATATGTATAAAAATTGAGTTTTTTTTTGTTATTTGATTGTATACTATTCAAAAATCTTTTAAATAAAGTTTTTTTTTTAAAAAGTACCCACTGAACTTGATGGAATACATTTTTTTTCTCAAAGGCTGTGTAAAGTAATTGCATGTGCAAAGACGAGAAGAGAGAATTGAATCACAGGATGAATTGCAGCCAATCTATAGACCACCAACTTTGTTTTGAACAAGAAGGACTTTCTTTAAATATTTTAAAATTTAGATATACATCACGGTAACAGGCCCACAAGCCCATGCTGCCTAATTACACCCAATTAATCTACAACCCCGGTATGTTTCGAATGGTGTGTGGCAACTGGAGCCCCCAGGGAAAACCCACGCAGATACAGAAAGAACATACAAACTGCTTACAGACAGCATGGCATTCGAACACCAGTCCTGATCACTGGTGGTGTAACAGTGTTGCGCTAATTGTTACACTAATTGTGCTGCCCCAGTTCACCAGCACTGAGTTTAAGTGTTTGTGTCCCTGGTATTAAGAGCACTCAACTCAACAAATCACATGGAATAAAGTTTAAAAATGCAGCAATATTTGATTGTAATTACATTGGACAAATGTTTTTTTTCCAAAAGGTTTGCTTCCAGAGAAAATTTGGGGATTATGATAGACAACTGCAAACTAAACACAAAGAGAATTTCTGATTTTCTGTATTGTGCAGGAAGGTGGTGAAACATTAAATTAACTTGTATTGAATTTAACATTTAATCATGTAATGATACTGACACATTGTATTAGTTCAACTGACCTAAAAATATTTTTCCACTGATTTTCATTTGTACTGTTACAAGATCAAACCAGCAACCACAAAGAAGGCATATCACACAGGTGTAAAGATGAACAATTACTTTATTAACAAAAATTCACTTTCAAACTTTAATTCAAAACCCCCCCTTTTTTAACAATGTCCATTGGTTGCTATGCAAATTCCTATAAGAGTGTAAAACTAATAAATTCTCCAGCCTAAATATAACATATGTAATTAAAGTCTAAGTTATATTTCCAACCAGCCCACAGAAAAACTTAGACACAAAACACACAAGACTCACAAAACTTTAATCTCAACCGAAGCAAAGATCATAAAAAAAATTCAGTTTATTTGGTAAGCTGAAGCCAAAAGATCTTTGAGAGAGAAGAGCACAAAATTCGAAGTTGTCTTGTGTTGCTTGCAGAGAGAGGAACAATGGCTTGGTCCGGATCTTTCTGGCTGCCTTCGGAATGTTCATCCCTTTTAAAATGCCCAACATTCTAAACTGTCTTCCAGAAAATGACTCATGATTTGGGCCTTCTTCCACTCCACAGCACCACCCAGTGGTGGTTTGTCATCCAAGTCCAGAAATTTTTAGATCATTTTCTGCACATGCCCAGTCCATTTCTCACTCTTTCAACAGTCCACCTTCACCTTGGCTCTTAAAGGCAAACTGTCACTTTTTAACATAAAACTACACAACACATAGGTCAATATACAACACAGAACTCTGTAACATCTCCCCTGCTAATAAAAATGTGGTCCACTAGAACAAATTTTTAACAATTAATGGAAGTATTACATAAATAAAATAAATAAACACTCCATTTTTTTACCGTATGTGATTAGAATCATATCTACCCAGATTAACATCTTAACAAACAATCTGCTTTTACATTGTCTGTCCCCTTTATGTGTGTAATAATTAAATCATACTCCTGTAACATTAAGCTCCAGTTCAATAACCATCTGTTCTTATTTTTTCATTTTAGACAGAAAAGCTAATGGATTATGATCGGTATATATTATTAATGGTTTTTTAGTACAAATATACACATCAAAATGTTGCAATGCTAAAACAAGTGCTAATAACTCCTTCTCAATGGTTGAATAATTTTGTTGATGGTCGTTAAACTTTTTCGGGAAGTATGAAAGAGGATGTTCTACTCCATTACCATCCTTCTTCTGTAACAGTACAGCACCAATGTTTACCTTTCGATAATCTGTCTAAAACCCAATTGAGCCATCTGGCTTAGGCACCAGAATGGCTTTTCAAAGTTAGGGGACACAAGTACAGGCTGATGGCATAAAATGGCCTTTAACTTCAGAAATGCTACCTGGCATGCATCTGACCAGATACATTTTCCTTTCTTTCCAAGTGGTTTTATTAATGGGAGTGCAATTTCTGCAAAGTTTTTACAAAATCTACGATAGTAGCCAATCATACCTAGAAATCTCTGAAGAGCTTTCTTATTACCGGGGATAGGGAACGCAGTGATAGCCAACACTTTCATTCCAACTGGTGCCACCTATCCCTGTCCTACCACATAACCCAGATAAATTACAGTGGCATGTCCAAACTCACTCTTGTGCAAAATCACTGTGAGGTGTGCTTCCATCAGTCTCTGAAATAACTGCTCTAATCCAAGCATGTGTTCTTTCCATGTATCCGTACTAATTACTAAATCATCAATATAGGCTCCTGTGTGCTCTAAACCCTGAATTACTGCATTAATCATTCTCTGAAATGTGCCAGGTGATTTTTCATCTCGAAAGGCATAACATTATACTCATACAATCCCGAAGGTATAACAAATGCAGAAATCTCCCTGCCTTTCTCTTCAAAGGAACACACCAGTATCCTTTTAAGAGATCAATCTTCGTAAGAAACTTAGCCTTACCCACCTTATCTATACAATAATCTATTCTGGGAATAGGGAATGCATCAGTCTTTGTCACCATGTTTACCTTTCGATAATCTGTCCAAAACCCAATTGAGCCATCTGGCTTAGGCACCAGAACACAGGGTGAACTCCAATTTGAACTTGATTTTCGGATGATGTCATTTTTGAGCATATAATCCACCTCTTGATCCATCAATCTGCTCTTTTCCTAATTAACTTGACTGCTTAATAGGCTTAGCATCACTGACCTCCACATCATGACAAGCCACAGTAGTTCTTCTTGGAACATCTGGGAATATATCCTTAAATTTCATGTAATGTCTTCATTTCTTCCCTTTCTGATTTAGTCAAATGCATTAACTCGGTGTCTAAGTTTTGCAAAACTATAGAATTTTCCAGCCTGGGGCTTATCACTTTCTGTGCTCCATGACCTTCCACAAAACTTATCTCCTCCTTACTTTCCTCTATAACTAGCACCTTGGTCTCCTCCTCAGTCATTTTCTCAAAGTAAGGTTTAAGCATGTTCATGTGACAGACCTATGTCTCTCTTTGACGATCAGGCATCTCAATGACATAGGTGACCTGGTTAATTTTTGATTTTACCTAATATGGTCCTGAAAACTGAGCTCTCAAAGGGTTTGACTGCATTGGAAACAAAACCAATTCTTTGTCACCAGGTTTAATGTCCCTAATTTTTGCTTTTTGATTATACCGAATTTTCATTTTTCCCTGAGCAGTTTTTAAATTTTTCCTTGCCATCTCACAAGCCTGAAGTAATTTGTTTTAAAATTTGAAAACATAATCCAACAGATTTGATTGTATATCATTATGTATCTACTGTTCCTTCAACAATAGTAATGGACCCCTGACTTCATGACCAAATACCAACTCAAATGGACTAAAGCCGAGACTCCTGAGTTGCCTCTCTAACAGCAAACAATAACAAATGGATTCCTTCATCCCAATCCTTTCTATTTTCCACGCAATAAGCCCTCATCATATTTTTCCACAGTTAAATGGAACCTTTCCAAGGCCCCTTGACTTTCAGGATGATAGGCAGACGACACAATTTGATGGGCTCCCAATTCATACACCACTTGTTGAAATATTCCAGACATAAAATTACTCCCTTGGTCCAATTGAATTTCCCTTGGTAGGGCAAACAGTGTGAACAATTTTAGTATAGCCTTCACAATAGTCTTTGCTTTAATGTTTCTCAGGAGAATAGCCTTTGGAAACCTTGAAGCTGTGCATATGAGTGTTAACAAATATTCATTTCCTGCTTTGGTTTTTGGCAATGGACCAACACAATCCACTATCACTTTTGAGAAGGGCTTCTTGAAAGCAAGGATGGGTTGTAAAGGTGCCACTGGTTGTCCTTGATTAGGCTTGCCCACCAGTTGACAAGTGTGACAGGTTCTACAAAAGTTCACAACATCCTTTCTTAATTTTGGACAATAAAACTGTTTCCTTATCTTTTTTACTATCTTCTTCACTCCAAGATGACCTCCTAAAGGTGGACTATGAGCCAACTTTAATATTTAATTCCTGGAAGTTTTGGGAATTACACCTTGCCTGATTACCACCCAGATTTCACTGTCAGGTATCACTTGTGGTCTCCACTTCCTCATCAATATTCCATCCTGAACAAAGTAACCTACTGGTACAGTTTCAATTTCCTGGTAAGACAGAATTTTATCTCTTATCCCAGCAAGATCAGGATCATGCTTTTGTCTAGCTATTAATTCTTCTCTTGACAACAGCAAAGCTGGATTCTTAGGTTTGTCCTCAATGCTTGCCTCCACTACAAGATCATCACAGACTTTCTCTACCTCTACCTTTTTTCTAGTCATGGCTCTAGTAATGGCACACGCAGGATAGATTTCCAAATTCTTTTTGGACTCATAAACCAATGGCTTACTTGTGAGTTTCACCACAGGTATGATTTTACCCTCTGCTAAAAATCATTCCCTAACAAAAGAGAAACTCCATCCACCAGCAGACTTGATCTTATCCCTATTGTAACCAGGCCATTAACTAAGTCTGATTTCATCACTATTCTATGCAAAGGTATAGGCTCTGCTTCACCACCATTGCCTTTAATTAATTAAATTAACATCTCAGTATCAGTCTCCTCACCAAAATTCAAAACGTTGCTTAATACAAGCGATTGGGCTGCTCCAGTATCCCGTAGGATTTTAATTGGCACTTGATTGGATCCTTCTTTAACTGAAATGAAATCTTCAGTCATGAATGGTTTAAAAATATCCCTAACTTTTTCACTCTGAATACAGGCAGTTGGTACCACCCCTTTCTCTTTCTTCCTTTTCAGTACAGGACAATTTGCTATTATGTGCCCTGGCTTCTTACAATAGTGGCAAATAACATTCAAAAATTTTTCCTAACCTCACTTCTAGATTTTATTTCTACTCTGCTTGGATTATCAGCAGTATTTATTTGAAAGATTTTCCCTGGTGTCCACTTAGGCTTGTGGGTTAAAGCACATTCCTCTGCGAATTTAGCCAATTCTTGCCAAGTTTTTATATTTTTCTCTGCCAAGTACACTTGAATATCATCAGGAGCACAATTTTTAATCTCCTCAATCAGAATGATTTCCCTCAATAAATCAAAGTTATTTTCTACTTTCATTGTGGCACATCACTGATCAAAACACACAACCTTCCTATAAGCAAAATCCAGGTAAGATTGGGTTGCTGCTATTTTTAAACTCCTTAACTTTTGTCCATAAGTCTCTGGGACTAGTTCATAAGATCAGAGTATAGCCCGCTTTACAAATTCGTAATCAGCTGCTTGTTGTACCATGAGGCACAAATACACCTGTTGGGATTTCCCTTTAAGAACACTTTGTAGCAGGAGTGACTTCTGGTCTGGTGGCCATTTTAAATTTACAGCTACTTTCTCAAAATGCTGAAAATACTGGTCTATTTCAGCTTCATCAAATGGAAGAACTAACCGCACTTCTCTACTGACCAGAAACCTCTCCTCCTGACCAGCATGTGGGTTTTGGGCTTCTCCCTCTCCTTGCATTAGGGTCAGCTTTAATTTAGCTAGTTCGAGCTCATGCTTCGATTCTTTCTCTCTCTCCTCCAACTCTAGTTTTCTCAAAGCCAACTTTATTTCCTCTGAAGTTTTCTCCTTTGGAAACTGTTCTAATGCAGCTTCTTCAAATACCCCCTTTCCTACATAGTGCTTAACTATCTTTCAGGCAATTTCCTTTTTTTTCATCCCAGTTCTTACTGTAAGAAGTTTTAACTTGCCAACTATAACCATCAGTTCTGACTTTTTATCCTTTTTTAAATTAACCACTAAAGGGTTCGCTATGAACTGGTCAATATTCATAGTTGATGATTTTTCTGCTGGTGATTTATACACTCACCGTTTATTTTTAATTTCAAGCTGGAGCTTGAGTCAAACTCAGATGACTGATAACTAAGCACAAGTCAATTGCCCCTAAAGCTTCCAAATTGATTTGATCCCAGACAAATCCCCCAAATTAGGTTACAAGATCAAACCAGCAACCACAAAGAAGGCATATCAGACAAGGGTAAAGATGAACAATTACTTTATTAACAAAAATTCACCTTTAAACTTTAATTCAAAACCCCCCCTTTTGTAACAATGCCCACTGGTTATTATGCAAATCTCTATAACAGTGTAAAATGAATAAATTCCCCAGCCTAAATATAACATATGTAATTCTTTGAGATGGCGACAGGTAAAATAGATGGGGGAGAGCCAGTGAATGTGGTGTATCTGGACTTCCAAAAGGCCTTTGATAAGGTCCCGCATAAACGACTGGCTTACAAAATCAAGGCTCATGGGATTGGGGGAAAAGTATTGATGTGGATTGAGAACTGGCTGGCAGGTAGAAGACAGAGAGTTGGGATAAATGGCTCGTTTTCTGAGTGGCAGGCGGTGACCAGTGGGGTGCCACAGGGACCTGTACTGGGACCCAGCTGTTCACAATTTACATTAATGATCTGGATGAGGGGATTGGATGTAATATCTCCAAATTTGCAGATGACACTAAGCTAGAAGGGGTTGTGTGCATGGAAGAGGGGGTCAGGAAGCTCCAGTGTGATTTGGATAAATTGAGGGACTGGGCAGATACATGGCAATGTATTTATTTATTTATGTAAATAAGTCATAAAACATATTTAAGACAGAGAAAGGATCACTGGAGTCTCACCCCATCTCCCCCCCCTACCCCCCCCACCCCCCCCCCAAATTGACATTATTGACCAGGAGGGTGTGCAAAATCATTGAGGACCCCTTCCGCCCTGCACACAGCATCTTTCAGCTGCTCTCATCAGGGAAGAGATACAGGAGGATCAGAGCCAGCGCCATCAGGCTGAGGAACAACTTCTTCCCTTGGTCAGCGAGAATGCAGAATGACTAAAGGAAATGCTCACACTAACCCTAGAACCTACTATTTATTTATTTTTATATGAATACTTGTCCTGCATATGTATTGTTTGTCTGTGTATGTGTTTTATGTCTGGCTGTGTGTCTGCATGCTTTGCATCAAGGACCAAAGAACACAGTTTTGTCAGGTTGTACTTGTGCAATCAGGTGACAATAAACTTGGCTTGACAGGGTATCAAAATTTATGGGGAGAAGGGAGTGGAATGTGGCTGAGCGGGAGAATGGATCAGATCATGGTGGAGTGAACTCGATGGGCTGAATGGTCTACTTCTGCTCCTATATCTTATGGTCTCTAACCTTTTCTTCTTACGTATCTAACATCCAAATATTAGGAATAATTATCAATAAGGAATTCTATGTTGTCCCTTTTCATTGAGGACCAAGACCATCCTTTGAAAAGGTTTGTCAGGTTGTACTTGTGCAATCAATGTGGATAAATCTGAGGTTATACACTTTGGTAATACAAACCGGAGGGCAGATTACTATTTGAATGGCAATAGATTAAGAGATGGGGAAGTGCAGAGAAACCTAGGGGTACTTGTACACCAGTCTCTGAAGGCGAGCATGCAGGTACAGCAGGCGGTTAAAAATGGTATGTTGGCCTTCATATCAAGAAGGTTTGAGTATAGGAACAAGGATACCTTACTGCAGCTGTACAGGGCCTTGGTGAGACCCCACCTGGAGTATTGTGTGCAGTTTTGGTCACCTTATCTAAGGAAGGATGTTCTTGCAATGGAGGGAGTGCAGAGGCAATTCACCAGGCTGATACCTGGAATGGCAGGAATGACTTATGAGGAAAGATTGCGCAAATTGGGGTTGTACTCGCTGGAGTTTAGAAGATTGAGAGGGGATCTCATAGAGACATATAAAATTCTGGCAGGACTGGACAGAATGGATGCAGATGGGATGTTTCCAATGATGGGAAAATCCAGAACCTGGGGCCATGGTTTGAGGATAATAGGCAAACCATTTAGGACCGAGATGAGGAGGAATTTCTTTACCCAGAGGGTGGTGAATCTGTGGAATTCATTGCCACAGAGGGCAGTAGAGGCAGGTTCATTAAATATATTTAAGAGGGAATTAGATCTATTTCTTCAGTATAAGGGTATTAAAGGTTACGGAGAGAAGGCGGGGATGGGGTACTGAACTTTAAGATCAACCATGATCTTGTTGAATGGCGGAGCAGGCTCGAAGGGTCAAATGACCTACTCCTGCTCCTATCTTCTATGTTTCTATGTTTCTAAAGTCTAAGTTATATTTCCAACCAGCGCACAGAAAAACTTAGACACAAAACACAGAAGACTCACAAAACTTTAATCTCAACCGAAGCAAAGATCATAAACAAAATTCAGTTTGTTTGGTAAGCTGAAGCCAAAAGAAAAGATCTTTGAGAGAGAGAGAGAGAGAGAGAGAGAGAGAGAGAGAGAGAGAGAGAGAGAGAGAGAGAGAGAGAGCACAAAATTCAAAGTTGTCTTCTTGTGTTGCTTGCAGAGAGAGGAACAATGGCTTGGTCCAGATCTTTCTGGCTGCCTTTGGAATGTTCATCCCTTTTAAAACGCCCAACATTCTAAATTGTCTTCCAAACAATGACTCATGTTTTGGGCCTTCTTCCACTCTACAACACCATCCAGTGGTGGTTTGTTGTCCAAATCCAGAAAATTTTAGATCATTTTCTGCACATGCCCAGTCCGTCTCCCACTCTCTCAGCAGTCCACCTTCATCTTGGCTCTTAAAGGCAAACTGTCACTTTTTAACATAAAATCACACAACACATAGGTCAATACACAACACAGAACTCTGTAACAGTACTCAACATCAGTATCCAACAAAAGTCAGCCAGCATTGAGATTCCAGTTGCCCTGATGCCACTTTTCCATGGTCACAATGTCCTGGTGAAAACTTTCACCATGTTGGTCACTCAGCAGGGAAGAAGTCCAAGTGTGAATGCAGAAAATTAATTTTCAATGACATGTTGCACCTAAGGGTTTTGTATGCTTGAAGTAGACTTAAAATATGACAGAAAACCACAAAAATAGGTGTATTTGAAAAAAAAAAACGATGTGATAGGAACAGTTGAAGGTGATTTTTGTGATCAGCAGCCCAAAATCCATAAAATATACCCAGATGTTTTCAGAAAGTAAAATCGTCATTGTCCAGTGTTATAGACCTGGCGAAGGCAGGTAGCCAACTTTAAGTGGATTGGTTGAGCTCATCTTTAAGTAATAACTTTATGTGTTTCCTCTCAGGGTTGAAGCATTAAAGTTGATTTGCAGGCAGCATGGTGCCAACTTGTGTGCATCCAAAGGTTGCTCAATACTTTTCTCCTGCTGTGTGCTCATTCGCCTACTGTCAAACCCACCTCCAACCCTGGAGTAGCGAAAAGCCAAACAAGATTCCTTCTCCTGATCATTATCTGGTTTGCCTTGCTGCAAATGCACCTGTGTCAGTGTTAGAGGAAGAGAGCGCATAAGACACGTTGTGGTCCCAATTAGTCTGACATGAACATTATGTTGGCATTCTCTGGAGGAGCAGAAAAGGGAAGAGAAGTTCAGTGCATTTAGGAAATGAGCAAGGAATGTAGTCACAAAAAAAAGCATCTGACTGACATTACAATCTTGGCTTTGTGCATCTGCAATTTCCGTTTCATTGTGCCAGTTATGAGAAATGCAAATCAAGGGGTCTTTTCCACTGACCACTGTACCTTTCTTAAATCCCACCAAACGTCTGGTCAGTTCTTGTTTTAATATTCACACGTAGAAATGAGAACCTCTCTTAAAAGTTCAAGGTAGTAGACCCTTTTATGGTGAAACACCACATTATGGCCAGCTTGTTAAAAAAAAGGTGAATTTACCTTTTATGGTGATGACCTATAAGGCACCTTTATGCAGAGTTGAGTCGGGAGCCGGAGGTGGGGCGAGTGGTGCAGTAGCGTTGCCCGCCACTCCGATGTCAAACACGCGCTGAGAAGGGAAAATGGCTTATTCTCAAAAATAGCAACTGAAGAGCAGGTAAGAGCACTAGTGGAGATCTGTGCAAGCAGTCTTAGGATTCAGGCAGATCTCCTGCACAATGTAATCACCTCTACCCATATGGGTTTTTTAAAATTTGCACTCCTGGCTAACGGTGTCATCGTGATGTCATCAGCCCTCCCCTTTGTAGCTGGCATTCCTTTTATTGGAGGAAAAATGGAGTGACTTCACTCCACCTTTAAGTGTAACCCCCCCCCCAGGCGGATGGCAGCTGAAACGCATTCCGGCAGTTCCTTTTATGGAGGTAAGTGAAGCAATGGAAAGATGGAGAATCTCTGTCTTCACATTCACATAGAGATTCTCAACAATTCTCCCCCCCACCCCGCCCCCCCCCCACCCCACAGATAGTCACGGAGGCTAAATTGTGGGGAACATTAAAAGGTGGCAATTTTGTGATTGAAGAGGGAATGTAGGTCCCTGGGAAGGTGAAATAAGGCAGAGGGCAGAGCCGTGTTGAAAGGTGAGGCAGGTGTAAGGAGCTGAGTGCCCTCCTGGGTTTCTCATCTTCTTGTGCTCATCAGCACTTAGAGAGATGGAAAAGAATTTGGTGGCACTGCTAGAGTTGCTGTAACAGCAGCGCTGGTGCTGGTGTGGACCTGGGTTGGGGGGGGGGGGGAGCAGAAACGCAGAGCTGTTCCGAAGGGTTCAGCTGCCTGGTGCTGATGCGTGCAGCTCTGTTCCGGCATTAAGCGGCCTGTTTAAGGAATTGACGGTGTTTTTAAACTAAATTCTTGCATCCACAAGGGGTTGCAAACTTAAGGGAGCTGCAGACCGGCTCAGGGCACCAGAAACGGGGAGAACAACCTGTCATTGAGAAGGAGAAGCAGAGTGGACAACCCAACAGGATGGTGACCATGGCGGCGGACCAGCAAGGGGCTCAGCAGCTGAGGGACCCACACAGACTATGGGTGGCTTGCGGTCAGAGGACCCACACGGTCTGTGGGCTGCAGGAGATCAGCTCACAGCAATAGTTATCGGAACCTGCATTGGAGCGGGTTCTGAGGGCAAGAAAGGCTCCTGAAGGGCTTCGGCTGCTGGCTTCCTGATTGTGTCGGAGGTTTAGATCTGCAGCTTGGGCGGCTGATGGATCGAACAGGGGTCTGTGCAGCTGCAGAAGCTGGGGGAGCGCTGAAGGCGAATCCATGGACACTCAGTGACTCGAAAGGGACTGTCTTTTGCTTCTCTTTCTCTCTTACTGTAAAGGGTGCTGGTTGACATTAATGTGACTCTTTTGAGGATGCAGGAATTTAGTTTAAAAACACCCTCAGTTTCTCTAACAGGCTGTTTAACACCAGTACGCAGCCGCAAGCATTACGGCAAACAGAAGGCAATTTCATGCAATAGTACGTTCTGTACTATTACATGACAATAAAGGAATCTTGAATCTTGAAATCAATCTCAATGATCAATGTGTATTTATTGTTATACACAAGTACAATGTGCAAACAGACAGAAATTCTTACTTGCTGCAGCCAAACAGCGTGTTAGATACACCAATGACAACTGTAAAATTTCACATGACCACAAACCACGACGGAAAAAGAGATCACAAATATCAAATTTATATATTCAACCTGGCTATTCATGAAAGTAAGATCCTTTTTGGTATGACTTGGCAGAAACTTTGACAAAAATTATAGAAGTGGATTTTCCTTTGGAACCAGAACTGTATTTATTGAGCAATGTTAGGGTTATTGGCCAAAAACTGTCAAAATATCTAATCCAGTTGGCGAGGATTGCACTATCAGTACAGCTGTTACATGGAAGTCCGACTCCCCCCCCCTCCACTTATTACTCACTGGAATATGGGAATGCAAAGTTGTGTCCCCCTGGAAAAGACATAATCTTAGAAAGAAATATGACATGTTTGTTAAAATATGGCAACCTTATTTGAATCATACTGGCTAAGGATATAATTAGCTTCCCTAAAAAGGTTTAAATAATATAGTTAGGTTAATAGTGTTGAATTCCAGAAGAATAAGACATGGACTAATTCATAAAGGCAGCTCAAACACTCTTTTTTTGGACATTTTTTTAATGTTACCTGTTTTTTAGAGGGGGTGGTGGTCTCATATGAGACTCAGTAATTTTAAATACTATGTAAAAATTCAAATAAAATATCAAAAAAAAGTGATGTGATGTTGAGGCTTTGTAAGGCACTGATGAGGCCTTACTTGGATAATGGGGTACAGTTTTGGGCTCCTTATTTAAGAAAGGATGTGCCGGCATTGGAGAAAGCTTAGAAAATATTCACAAGAATGAATCGTTGAATTAGCTGATGAGGAATATTTGACAGTTCTTGGACTGTACTCATTAGAGCCTGTAGAAGTACTTTGAATGTTAAAAGGCCTACAGAATAGATATGGCAAAATTGGTAAGAGAATTTAGGACAAGAGAGCACAACTTCAGGATTGAGGGGCACCCACTTAAAACAGAGAAGCAGAGGAATTTCTTAGCCAGAGAGTCAAATTTGCTACCATGGGTGGCTGTGGAAGCCAAGTCATAAAACATATTTAAGACAGAGAAAGGATCACTGGAGTCTCACCCCATCTCCCCCCCTACCCCCCCACCCCCCCCCCCCACCAAATTGACATTATTGACCAGGAGGGTGTGCAAAATCATTGAGGACCCCTTCTGCCCTGCACACAGCATCTTTCAGCTGCTCTCATCAGGGAAGAGATACAGGAGGATCAGAGCCAGCGCCATCAGGCTGAGGAACAACTTCTTCCCTTGGTCAGCGAGAATGCAGAATGACTAAAGGAAATGCTCACACTAACCCTAGACCCTACTATTTATTTATTTTTATATGAATACTTGTCCTGCATATGTATTGTTTGTCTGTGTATGTGTTTTATGTCTGGCTGTGTGCCTGCATGCTTTGCATCAAGGACCAAAGAACACAGTTTTGTCAGGTTGTACTTGTGCAATCAGGTGACAATAAACTTGGCTTGACAGGGTATCAAAATTTATGGGGAGAAGGGAGTGGAATGTGGCTGAGCGGGAGAATGGATCAGATCATGGTGGAGTGAACTCGATGGGCTGAATGATCTACTTCTGCTCCTATATCTTATGGTCTTTAACCTTTTCTTCTCATGTATCTAACATCCAAATATTAGGAATAATTATCAATAAGGAATTATATGTTGTCCCTTTTCATTGAGGACCAAGACCATCCTTTGAAAAGGTTCTTTTGACCATTTCTGGATTTGCAATGGTTAATTCTGCAGGTGTTTAATCACTAGTACGTGGACATGTCAGCTCCTCCAGATTCAAACACAGACAATATGCAAATTAACAAGCAATTACATTAGTTGCCACTATTCCATAATTTGCTGTATTTAATTCCCTCTCTATCTTTGTTCTGAGAATTGGATCTTTTCTCACATATATTCAGCAGCTTTAATTGCACCAGGTTATTTTCTTGAGAGGAAAATTGTCCAAGTTCTCCATCAATATTTTGACCATCATCAACCTTTCAGAATGCATTCATAAGCAAGATTCACAATTACATATCATTATGTTTCCTGCTATTTCAACAACCTTTATTCAGAGTATTATCACTGATTTGACCCTGCATATTGTTATATTGGCACTTCCTCATTCCAACTTTGAACTCATGGAAAGCAGTCTGGACAATGCATCGAGTTCTACTTTCTCCGATCACCTGTGTTTGCATTAATATTGACATTAGAGGGGTTAAGGTGGACCTCAAATGGGTCTTGAGATCTATAACTATTTTAAATTTAGACATACAGTACGTAACAAGACCTTTCGGCCCATGAGCCCGTGCTGCCCAATTAAACCCAATTAACCTACAACCCTCAGAATGTTTTGAACAGTGGGAGGAAAATGGAGCCCCCATGGAAAACACATGGACAGAATGTACAAACTCCTTAAAGACAGTGTGCGATTCAAACCCTAGTCATGATCGGTGGCACTCTAGCAGCGTTACGCTAACTGCTATGCTAACCGTGCTGCCTATTATAAAATACTTTCTTAAAACAAATAGAAGAAACAGTTGATGCCAGATATGAGACCAAGTGCTTCTTATCTCATCAGAGTACAGGATGCAAAGACAGTAGGCTTCTCCATAACATAACATGACTGCCCAAATGTCAAAGCCTGAAGCCAGACACTAAACTCAATTCACCACCATACCAATGTGACACAAATCGCTCACACACAGGCTTCTGTTCTTTATCCTATTCCAACCATGCATCCTTCTTCAAAAAGCAATGGAAAGGATTGTTGGATCCAGAAGGAAACTTGAATAACATTGCATGATTCACAAGAATGATCTCATTTCAGACACATTCCCAGAATTACAAATCCTTATAATGACTTGTATTTTCTTTTAGTTCAAGTTGATTGTCATCCGATTGCACAAGTACAACCTGATGAAACAACGTTTTCTGGTCCTCCAAAACGTCAATTATATATCTTTATCTTTCTGATATAAAGGACAGTTTGACCTGCTGAGTTTCTCCGGCATCGTGTTTTTACTTCGAACATGGAGTCTACAGACTTTCGTGTTTTAACATTTTTATTTTGATACCCCCCCCCCCACCTCACTGTCATTAACTTGACAATCCCCAAGTCTTTGGGATAGGGGAGCACTTGGAAGTCACCCCAGCAGTCAGAGAAGGAACTTGCAAACTCCGCTGTGGCACTGTTCCCATAGGCGCTGCTTTACGCCACTGTGTGTAATGTGACACTTGGTTATTACATGACAGTAAATCTTGAACAAGTTGACAGACTTCAGTACAGCAGGTAGTGCCCTAATAAACAGAAGTGTGGTGTGTACATGAAGTGGAGGGTGGAGGGTTCCAACATGCAAGGGGTATCGCACTTTCACCTGTGGCAGCTCCATAAAAGTTGGGAAACAGCAGGAAAGTAAGTAACTGCCCGTGAATGTTCCGACGGACAGAGCTGGGGAGAAGACGTCTCAAAGCTGAGGCGGGCCCGTAAGGGCGAGCGGACCTGAAAGGAATACGGCGCGGAGCAGAACCTGAAAGGCGCGAGCGCAGCGCAGGCGCAGTTGACAAGGACCCGGCGGGCCCCGACCGGGCGTGGGCAACGCAAGCGGAATCCGGCAGTTTGGTGCACCGACGGGGCTTCGCGGCGGAGCGGGCCGTCAACGGATGAGGACGGCGCGTCTGCACGCGCAGGGGGCGACGGTGGGAGCTTGATGCGCCAGCAGACGCGAATGGGAGCGGCGAGCAAGCGGACGTGAATGGAAGAGGTAAGAACAAGCGGACGTGAAAGGGACCGGGTAACTAGCAGGTGAATGGGAGCTGCGAGCAAGCGGACGTGAAAGGGAGCGGGCAGCGCTAGCGGACGAATGAGAAAGGTGAGCAAGCGGATGAAAGGGAGTGGGCAGCACTAGCGTACGTGAATGGGAGCGGCAAGAGCAAGCGGACGTGAACGGGAGCTGCGAGTAGGCGGACGTGAACGGGAGCGGCAAGCTCGTGGACGTAAAAGGGAGTGGGCAGGGCCAGCGGACGTGAATGGGAGCGGGCAGCACAAGCGGACGTGAAAGGGAGCGGGCAACTAGTGGACGTGAATGGGAGCGGCAAGGACAAGTGGACGTGAAGGAGTGAGCAGGGCCAGCGGACGTGAAAGGGGTCTGAAACACTGCGCTGACGTTAATGGACTTGCTTAATAACAGCAACAACATTGGAACATTGGAAAAGCATTGGGGAATTCTGGAGTGAGGGGGTTTGCTCTGATGGATAATATATCATGCACCCAGGACAGTTTCCTGGACCAATCTGTTCTGAAACAAATGATGAAGGTTTTGAGTCCGGAAGAAATAACATTAGAAATAGGAGCAGGAGTCGGGTATTTGGCCCGTTGAGCCTGCTCCGCAATTCAATGGCTGATCTGATGATAGGCTCATCTCCCACGACCTGTCTTTTCCACACATCCCTTAGTTCCCCAACTTTGTAAAAATCTATCCATCTTTGACTTAAATGTATTTACTTAGGTCACCTCCACTGCTTCAATGGGCAGCGAATTCCACAGATTCACTACCCTCTGGGGAAAGCAGTTCTTCATCTCTACCCTGAATTTTAAGGCTACTGTATTCACTGTTGTATAGGACGATCCTCAAAACTTAAATGTTCACCTTAAAATCAAGATCCTCCTATATAAAGAGTCTACCTTGACAACAAAGTCACAACACTGCCACCATCTTCCCGCCAGATCCGATGCAATCTCGCACATGTCCTGTTAGTTATCTGCAAAGACTCAGCGCTCCCCTGTGGGATCCATCTGCTGGTCTGACTGCTGTAGGCTCTGTACAGGCTTTAAACGGCCTGTTACAGGAGCCAACAGTGGTTTATTTTAAAATATCCAAATAATATTTTAAACTTTTAAAAGATCATTTTTTGTTAAAATGGTGTGATTTGATTCTAAAGGCATCTGTTGGTCAGTGGTCTTATACAAAGGTTATTGCTCAAAACCACCATTTTAGGTTGAATTCCAGGGTTAGCCTGTACACGAGTCATCCTAAATTTCAAGGCTATGCCTCCTGTTGTGGTCTCCCCCACCAATGGAAACATCTTACCTTTCATAATTTTATACATTTCTCATTGTTCTAAATTCCAGCAAGTACAGACCCAGATGACTCAATCTCTCATTAAACTGGACATCTCATTTAAAAAAATGAATCCTCTTAGAAAAGTCATCATAATTCAGTGTGAAATGGGCATTATAGATGACAAAAGAATGAATCACTGCTTCCTATGTTTAGTGACCTTGTTTCTATGCTGATCTTTGGTGCTGCCTGTACATATGTTCTCCCTGTGATTGCATTGTGTTCCTCTGGGCATTCCAGTTTGGGTTGGAGTCTAGATGATCAGGTTCAGTGGCCATGGTAAATTGTCCCTGGTACGTTGTGGGGTGGTGGGGAGTGGAAGAACTGAACAGAAAGTGGGGAGAATGGGTTGCTGTGGAAATGAACCCTGAAGGGATTCTGCTATGCTTTCTCTCGTACTGTAAATGGCGACTGTTTGTCTGCCTTATGGCAGGCAGAAGGCAACTTCATGTAACATTACATTTTCTGTGCTATTACATGGCAATACAGGAATCTGGAATTAATGGGGGAATATGATCCCTTTGTGAATGAGCATGACCTGATGGTTAATGGCCTTCAATGTGCGAGAGAAATATGAAACGTGAAAAGAAATAGTTGATTAGATCAGGATGAGGAGGGGGCTGACTACAGTCATCAGAATTTAGAGTAGAAATATTGCCAGTAGATGAACAATGGCAAGCTACTAAAGAGATATTTCATAATTGTCAATGAAAAATGATTGAGGAAAGAAAGAGAAAATAACAATTCATCTTTGAAGAGCTAAAAAAGTCAATGTTTGTATAAGGTTAAAAGAAGCTTGTAATGATATTTAGGTAAAAGACCAACTTGGGGAATATGCTCACCCCCTCCCGTGGCCCTGAGTTCCCCCTCCTCCCCCCACCCCACCATTTAATTCAGACACCTGCTTGCTTTTTTGCTCACAGCTTGATGAAGGCCTCAGGCCCAAAACATCGTTTATGCATCTTCACTTCATAAAGAACACTGCGTGACTTTCTGATTTTTTTCCAGCATTTTTATATAAACAACAATAACAATGTTTGCAGATTTTTGTGCCTAACGTAATTTAGTTGTTATCCTTTAGCAGTTTTACCTGTAACTCCTTCTGCAGTTATTTTTCACCCTCCTTCTTCTCACTCAGAAGCAAGCCCCTGCTTCGTGGGTCTCTATTTGAGTGGTGTCTCTTCATGTAAGCTGCAGATGAGATGAGGATATAGAATCAGAACATATTGTCATGAACATGTCACAAAATTTGTTGTTTTCTGGCAGCATCACAGTGCAAACATTGGTTTAAATCTCATTTCAAAAATAAATAAATAGTGCAAGAAAATAGGAGAGAGTGAAGTAGTTTCTGAGGTTCATTATCCATCCAGAATTCTGATGGCGGAAGGGAAGAAGCTGTTCTTGTGCTGCTGGGTGCTCGTCTTCAGGCTCCTGCACCTCCTTCCTGATGGTATCAGTGTGAAGAGGGCTTGGCCTAGGTTGTGAGGGTCCTTGAGGATAGAGGCTGCTTTCTTGAGATACCGCCTCTTGTAGATGTCCTTGGTAGAATGAAGACTCATGTGCTAACCACGGCTCTAACTGTACTCAACAAGTAAATAATGTACTCAATGTGTAAGTAATGTACTCACTGAGTAAATAAAAAACTATCTCTCTCCTTTAACTTCTACGACTGAGGAGAGCTCATAGGAGAAAAAGAAGAAATTATGTTGCAGCCAGTTGTGGCACAGAAGAATCTTCCTGAAAGGGACACTATCTTCAGCCCCTTTCATTGCAGCGCATTTTGGAAATGCTCATCACAGAAGGAAACCATTTCACTGTGATCGTGGACTTCAGAAGGATCAGGAACAACCACCCTCCACTGCACATCAAAAACTCTGCCATGGAGAGAGTGGAGAGCACCAAGTTCCTTGGAGTTCACTTAACTAGTGACTTATCGTGGACACTCAAGATATCCTCACTTGTTAGGAAGGTTCAAGAGTGACTTCCCTTCCTGAGAAGACTGAAGTGGGCAAGGCTACTGGCCACCTTCTACAGAAACTCTATCGAGAGTGTCCTGGTTGGTTGCTTCGCACTGCAGTACGGTTGCTGGAGAGAAATGGATCCAAGGTCAAGCCACAGGGCCATAAGAGTGGCAGAGAGGTTCACTGGAGTCTCCCTCCCCCCTCTCCCCCATCAACGTGATCGTTGTCTGAAGAAGGCGTGCAAAATTATTGAGGACCCCTTCCACCCTGCACACAGCATCTTTCCACGGACAGTGAGAATGCTGAACGACCAAAGGAACTACTCACACTAATCATCCGAGACTCTCATATTGAAACAATATTTATTTGTATATATGAATACCTGTCCTGCATATGTATTGTTTGTCTGTATGTGTGTTATGTCTGGTTGTGTGTCTGTGTGTTGAGAGCCACTGCTATAGATAATGAGGCCAGAACTGCATAGATAGTGGAATGGATTGAAAGGGAAGTTGAGTTAACTTTTGAACCTAAAATACTGATATGTTTTAGGGGAGTCAATGACTTCTCCCTTCCCAAGAAAAAAGATCTAAATCTGCGTGGAGCGCCTTGGTGTTCCCCGAGGAGGAGATATCTCAGCACAGAATACTCTGAAAAGTGAAAGTGGAATTTGTATTGCACATCAATATCTCCATTTTGTTCTCTCTGCAGAAGTGAATGCATTCATCTTTGTATCATGGTGGGTCATTAGGGGCCAACTGACACTAAACATGGTACACCTTCTGGCAGTTGCAGGCTCCAACTGAATTCATTTTTCTGTGACAATGATTGCTGGTAAGCAGAAAAATCGATTGCTTAACTGGTGATATTCCCCAAGAGCAAGATTTCTGTCAAAGTCATCTTCCCCAGTCATTATCCAGTAGTCTCAGTGCAGTAGACAAGCTGACATTCCCAGGAGTTACCATTTGTTACTGAAGATCTCTTTCCGGAGTCTTCCATGAGCATAAAAGCCAAGGAAGAATTAAAGCTTATTGCTCATCATCAGTACACAAGTTCCATTTGGTTGATGACCATTTCTGGAACGTCATATTCATCTAGGAAGGTTTTCCCAAATGATGCTACTTTATTAATAATTGAATAAATTCTGCTTCAAACAGGGCAGCACAGTTAGCTGAGTGGTTAGCGCAACACTGTTACAGTGGCAGTGAGCAGGGTTCAAATCCGGCACAGTCTGTAAGGAGTTTGTATGTTCTGCACGTGTCTGCATGGGTTTCCTCTGAGTGTTCCGGTTTTCCTCCCACCCTTCAACATGTACCAGAGGTTGTAGGTCACTTGAGCGGCATGGGATTTTGGGCCGAAACTCTCTGTTAACATGCTGTATGTCTACATTAAAATTAAATTAAAAACATTCACTTGATAAAACAGTTTCTGGAAAGAGAAACAAGAGTTTATGTTTCAGGACAGACTTCTGAAGAAGGGTCTTTGACCTGCAATCCCCAGAACGTTGGATCTCTGCTCATTAAAGAACGCTGTTTGACCTGCATTGTATCTCCAGCATTGGGATTTTATTTTATGTTGATATCCCTTATTTACCCACAGATGAGTTTTTCCAGTATGCTGTCTTGGTAGTTCAGATTTCATGTGACTGCAATATCTTTTGATTTTTCAGTTGCTGCTGTCGATGTTTTGCACTGTTGGGAAGGATTATGGCCAGACTTTCTCAGTGATATTAATGCAAACAAATTGCAGCTATCATCTGAGGAAAAGGAAATAAAATCATCACTTTTCCTCTGACCTGCTGACATCTTACTTGAAAAAGAATCAGAATTTATTGTCATGAGCACATGCCACGAAATGTGTTGCTTTGCAGAACTTTTGCTTTTTAAAAATTTAGACATACAGCATGGTAACAGGCCATTTTGGCCCACGGGTTCATACTGCCCAATTTACCCCGGTACGTTTTTGAAGGGTAGGAGGAAACCAAAGCCTCCAGAGGAAACCCATGCAGACATGGGGAGAATGTACAACTCTTTACAGACTGCACGGGATTCGATTCGAACCCCGGTCTGGTCCAGATCGCTGGCGCTGTAAAGGCTTTGCACTAACTGCTCCACCAACCCTATAAATGACATTTTAAAGATAAATAAATTAGTTCAAATGAAGAGAAATTGAGGTAGGGTCTGTGGTTCATGGTCCATTCAGAAATCTGATGGCGGAGGGGATGACGCTGTCTTTGTGCCACTGGGTGTTTGTCTTCAGGCTCCTGTAACTCCTTCCTGATGGTAGCAGAGTGAAGTGGGCATGGTCTGGGTGGTGGAGGTCCTTGAGGATATCTATGACTTCTGGTTTTAGTTGGCTTGGTTAAGTGGGAAATATTCTTTCTCTCCACACTATCAATGCTGCATGTTATACCTCAATCAGGTCTTTACCACCTCTGCTCCATGGAACACCAATCCAGCCTATCCAATCTGCAACTGTGAGTATTTATTTATCCAACCCTTTACATTTATTATCTCTTTCCCTGCCTTGGCCTATTGTGGTGCTATTGTAGTTGTTGTAACTTACGGACCTGAGTGGCTGCTGCAAGTCACGAAGGGACTCTCACCAGACTGCTGGAGGTTGGCTCGAGGCTGGCTGAAGGGGTACCGGGTTTTCGAACCAGGATGCAAGGGGGTGCCTCAGGCACTGATGGATTCTTGATCGTGTCGGAGGTTCGGATCTGGAGCTCGGGTTGCCGATGGTTTGGACTTGGACTCTCTGTGATTCCGGGGGCTGTGGAAGGGCTGGAGATGAACAAACACTTGATCACCCTGGGGGGGAGGAGGTGGTGGGGGCTCTCTTTTTCTAACTATAAGAGGTGCTTCAGGCAATTTCTGCCGACAGTGAATTTTTTTGCTAGCAGGCAAGCAATTTCATGCAATATGACACTTTAATTACATGGCAATAAATTGAATCTTGATTTTGGGTGCATCTGGACATGATGTACAGGAAAATAGACTCATCATCATTAATCAATCATTAAGATAGAGGTAGATAGGTTGTTCCCATTGGTGGGGGAGACCAGAACGAGGGGGACATATCATATATGCCTTTGTATTGGATGACTCCTGTATAGGACGACACTGGAATTTCCACCTAAAATGTTGGTTTTGAGCGATTCCCTTTGTATAAGACGACCCCAAAATCTGGCACTTATCACTGAACAGCAGATGTCATTAAAATTTGTACAAACAACAGCTGAACCGGGGGGATGCACCCTACGGGGAAGTGCTGAGACTAACAGGGCATGCGCAAAGCCGGTGAGAAGATGGTGGTGGTGTTTTCTTTTTGAATATTTTATTCAAAATTTTTAAGAAACAACCCCACAGGATATTCAATTAATAAAAGATTATACATGTAAAAGCATACATGTGGTATATCCACCCTCCCTCCCCATCACCCAACCTACCCACAACACCCCAAAGAAAGAAGAAAGAAAAGAGATTATCAATGAATATATGCATTCTTATTTACTGCCATGGAGCAACCCGGACGAGTCATGAGAGTAGATTTTTAAGCCTACTTGTTGCAAATAGGGGCTCCATGTTTTCAAAAAGGAATTATATTTATCATGCAGATTATGTTTTTTTTTCAAGAGGAATGCAGGATCTCATTTCAGTATGCCATCTTTGCATCCCTAAATCTGTATCAGATTTCCATGAAATGGCTACACATTTCCTCGCAACAGCCAACGCCAGTCGTAAAAAATCATTTGATACATAGTAAACCTTAATTTTAAACTATACATTTTAATGTTTCCTAATGTTTCCTGATCTAACATTGGTCATCAAGGTAGGAATTTTAGACTCTTTCTATAGGATGAGTTTAAGGTGAACATTTTAAGTTTTGAGGATCATCTGATACAACTGCATATACTGTAGCCTCAAGATTCAGGGTTGTAGATGTAGAATATGGATGAGGAACTGCATTTCCCAGTGGATGGTGAATCTGTGGAATTTGCTACGTATTGAAGTTGTGGAAGCGACCTCAGTAAACATATTTAAGGCAAGGTTAGATAGTTTTAACATAGAGAATTAAGGGACATGGGGAAAAGGCAGGTAGGTGGAGATGAGCCAATTATCAGATGAGCCATGGTTTTATTGAATGGTGGACCAGGCTCGATGGGCCGGATGATCGACTCCTGCTCCTATTTCTTATGTTCTTATGTTCAATCTCTCCACAAAGCTGAGACACTTCATCGGAGGCAACATTCAAATGGAAGAGCAGATTATGTTATTTTTGTCAAGAGGAATGGTCAGTGTCAGTGTGGGTGGGGCCACAGACCTGCTTCTCTGCTGAATGGCTTTATCCAAAGATGACAAATAGACAGGAGGGCAGAAGAACAGTCCATCATCTGGACTAAACTCCATCTGCCACTACTCTGCCCAGCTTTCTATCAGGTCCCAATGTATCCTCAGACGAATGTCTCACGAACTGCCATTCCAACATTTGCTCTGCCATCTTCAAACTTACAAATCATACCCCTTACATTCAATCCAAGTCATTTGTTTATTACAAACAGCAAATCTCCTAGCATCAATCCCTGAGGCACACAACTTGTCACAGATTTCAGATTTACTGTCAGAGTACATACAAAGCATCACATACAACCCTGAGGTTCTTTCTCCTGTGCACTGGGCAGAATTGCCACTTATTGTTTAAGGTGTTGGTGAGGCCAGGTTTGGAGTATTGTGTTCAGTTCTGGTCTCCAAATTATAGGAAGGATATAGATAAGGTGGAGAGGGTGCAGAGAAGATTTACAAGGATGTTGCCTGGCTTAAAATATCTAGAGTATAGACAAAGATTGAAGAGGTTAGGGCTTTATTTATTGGAACATAGACGGTTGAGAGAACTGTACTCAATGTACACAAACTGACTGTGCAAAGCAGAGAGAAAAAAATCAGTAAAGTGTAGAATAAGAGTTCTTAAACGAGTCCCTGATTGAATTTGTTGTTGAGGAGTCTGATGGTGGAGGGGGAGCAGCTGTTTCTGAACCCGGTGATGCAAATCTTATGACACCAATACGTCTTTCCTGATGGCAGCAGTAAGAACAGAGCATGTGCTGGGTAGTGTGGATCCTTGATAATTGATGCTGCTCTCCGACGCACCTGTAAATGTTCTCAATGGTGGGGAGGGTTTTGCCGTGTCCACCACCTTTTTGAGGGTTTTACGCTCAGGGGCAATGTTGCCCCTGCACCAGACCGTGATGCAGCCGGTCAGCACACTTTTCACCACATATCTGTCGAAATTTGCCAGGGTTTCCGATGTCATACCAAACCTCCAAAAATTCCTGAGGAAGTAGAGGTGCTGACATGTTTTCTTCATAATGCCATTGGTATGTTGGCTCCAGGAAAGATCTTTTGTGACAGTGACTCCAAAATACTTTAATTTGTTCACCCTCTCCACCTCTGATCCCCCAATGATCACTGGAGCGTACACCACTGGTTTTCCTCCGTGAAGTCAACAATCAGCTCCTTGGTTTTGGTGACATTAAGTGCAAGATCACCACTACTTTAAGAAGACACATTCACCACTATCCTTGCCTCCTCTCACCATTTATTCTTATATATAACCATATAACAGTTTATGGCATGGAAACAGACCATCTCGACCCTTCAAGTCCACACCAGTTCACTCAAACAACTCCGCTAGATCCCCCTGCCCATTCTCCACCCATAACGCTCTAACCCGCTCCTATCCAGCCTGTTAAATGAAAGATTTGACTCTGCCTCAACTATTTCCTCTGGAAGATTATTCCATTCAGCCACCACTCTCTGAGTAAAGAAGCATCCTCTAATGGATGCTTCCTCAAATTCCATTTGTCATCTTTCAGTCTAGTTTTCCAGGCAAACCAAATCCCTCTGTAATCCATGAAAACCTTCCTCGCTATCCACCACTCCCCCTATTTTTGTATCGTCTGCATATTTACTTATCCAATTAACCACCCCATCATCCAAATCATTAATATAAATTATGAGCAACAAGGGACCTATCTTAAAATTTTGCCCCCTTGCTCTCAACTTGTGTCCTCTTGTTTCAACCTCCCCTGCTCTCAGGGGGAAGAGTCTACTTGCATCTAGTCTATCTATTCCCTTCATAATTTTAAACACCTCTATCAAATCCCCTCTCAACTGTATATGTTCCAATGAATAAAGTCCTAACCTCTTCTATCTTTCTCTGTACTCTAGGTATTTTAAGCCAGGCAACATCCTTGTAAATCTTCTCTGCACCCTCTTCACCTGATCCATATCCTTCCTATAATTTGGAGACCAGAACTGAACACAATACTCCAAACCTGGCCTCACCAATGCCTTAAACAGTCACAGCATCACTTCCCAGCTCCTGTACTCTATGCTATGATTTATGAAGGCTTACATACTAAATGCCTTCTTAACCACCCTGTCAACATGGGAATCCACCTTCAAGGAATGCTGCACCATAACTCCAAGATCTCTTTGTACTGTCCATTCCCCAATGTCCTCCCCTTTACTACACATGTCCTATTTTGATTATTTTTTTCCGAAATGAAGCACCTCACACTTCTCTACATTAAATTCCATTTGCTATCTTTCAGCCTAGTTTTCCAGACAAACAAAATCCCTCTGTAATCCATGAAAACCTTCCTCACTATCCACCACTCCCCCTATTTTTGTATCGTCTGCATATTTACTTATCCAATTAACCACCCCATCATCCAAATCATTAATATAAATTATGAACAACAAGGGATCTAGCACCAATCCTTGAGGCATGCCACTCATCACAGGCTTCCATCCTGACAGACAGTTGTCCACCATAACCCTCTGCTGTCTCTCCTCCAGCCACCTCTGAACCCATCTTACTATTTTTCTATTAATCCCTAGTGACTGAACCTTCCTTACTAACCTTTCATGTGGAACCTTATCAAAAGCTTTGCTAAATTCCAGATAGACTACATCAACTACCCTACCTTCATCCACTTTTCATGTCACTTCGAAAAACTCAACAAGGTTTGTCAAACATGACTTCCCCTTCACAAACCCATGCTGGGTACTCCTGATCAAGCCTGCTTATCTAAATATTCATACACACCATCTCTAAGAATACCCTCCATACCGAAGTCAAGCTTACAGTCCTGTAATTACTTGGCCGACACCTTGTGCCTTTTTTAAACAATGGAACTAGCAACCCTCCAATCCAGCAGCACCACACCCTCCTCCAGTGATCATTAAAAAATCACTGACAGTGCCTCCGCTATTTGCTCCCTGACCTCCCTTAATGTCCTGGGGAAAATTCCATCAGGACCAGGAGACTTATCCACTTTTACTGACCCTAGAAGCTCCAAAACCCTATCTTTTCCATAACTAAGCCATTTGTCTCACTTATCTCACATAGTCCAATGTCCTTTTCCTTCATGAACACAGATGAGAAAAAATCATTTAATATCTCTCCCATTTGATATGGTTCCTCGCACAGTTCACTGTCTCATTTTCCAGTGGACCTATTCTATCCTTAACCCTCCTTTTACTATTCACATATCTGTAAAAACCCTTTGGATTCACTTTTACCTTATCAGCTATTGACACCTCATACCTTTTTGCCTTTCTAATTTCCTTCTTCAGGTTTTTTCTGCAATCTATGTAATAATCATACATCTTATCAATTTTTTTGCTTCTTAAATTTAGTAAATATCCCCATCTTATCCTGAACCAACTTCCTTATTTTTCCAGAAAACCGTGGTTCCTTTAGACTCTTGGCCTTGCCTTTCGATCTGACTGGCACATAAAGATCCTGTACTCTCAATATCTCTTCTTTAAATACCTTCCAAATCTCCTCGACATCCTTTCCAGAAAAAAGATCAGCCCATATAATTTTCTGCAAATCCCTTTTCATTTCTTCAAATCTGGCCTTCCCCCACTCGAAGACCTTCAACCTCAGACCTGACCTATCTCTTCCATATTAAAGTTGAAGCTAATGGACCCATGATCACTGGATCCAAAGTTCTCACCAACGCACACTTCTGTCACCTGCCCTCTTCCAATCCCTAACAAAAGATCCAACACTACCTCCCCTCTAGTAGGCACCTCAACATACTACTGTAAAAAGCAATCCTGAACACATTGTACAAAGTCTAAGCCATCCTGCCCTCTCACTGATTGTGTTTCCCTATCAATGTTAGAAAAATTGAAATCTCCAACTATCACAACCCTGTTTCTACTACACATCTCAGTTATTTCCCTGCACATTTGCTCTTCCAGTTCCCTATCCTCTTTTGATGGCCTATGATATACCCCTATATTTATAGCCTCACCTTTCTTATTTTTTAGTTCAACTCACAGAGCCTCGCGTGATGAGTCCTCCAGTCTATCTTGCCTCAGCACCACTGTAGTATCTTCCCTGACAAGCAACGCCACACCTCCCCCTCGCACCCCGCCAATTTTGTCATGTCTAAAGCAGCAAAATCCTGGAATATTTAGCTGCCAGTCACAACCTTCCTTCAACCATGTCTCACTAATTGCTATCACATCAAAATGCCACGTGTCAATCCACCCCATTAGTTCATCTGTCTTTTTTAACACACTCCTTGCTTTGAAATGAATACATCTCAGAGATCTTCCAACTTTAACTTTCTGCCTCTCACCCTCTCTACAATTGTTACTATGGTCTCTATTTATTATCTGCTGCTGTATTATCTCCAGATTGTGTGGAAAAAGCCTTTTTTCTTTGCTTAAAGAGTCTGTTCTTGCTCTCCTCCCTGACATGAACCCTTGTCCCCAACTTTACTATTTAAAGCCCTAGCAAATGCCTCTGCCAGGAGACTGGTACCTCTGCGATTTAGATGTAACCCATCCTTACAGTATAGGTCCCATCTCCCCCAGAAACACTCTCAGTCATCCAAGAACTTAAAACCCTGTCTTTTGCTCCTCCCCTTCAACCACACATTCAGTCTCCACCTGACTCTATTTTTGCCCTCACTATTATGTGGCACAGGAAGTAATCCAGAGATTACACCCTTAGTGGTCCTTCTTCTGAGCTCCCTGCTTAACTCCTTATATTCATTTTGCAGGATCACTTCTTACTTCCTACCAATGTCGTTGGTACCGACGTGAACCACGACCTCAGGCTCTTTCCCTTCTCCCTTTCATATGTTCTGGACGGCACCAGGGAGGCTAACCACCATCCGGTTTATCTAGTCCACAAAAACCTCTGTCTATCCACCTCACCATCGAGTCCCCTATAACTATAACCCTATTCTTCCTATTACTTCCTTTCTGGGCTACAGAGGCTGACCCTACACCTCTGCCTACCTTAGCCTGACTATTCCCTTCCTCAGTACTCAAGGAGGAGTATCGATTTCTGAGGATTTCAGGCTCAGATATTCTCTCTGGAGCCCAACCTTTCTCTCTCTTCCTCCTAACAGTAACCCACTGCCCCATCTCCAATTGACCAGGTGTGACCACCTGACTATAACTCCTATCTATGATGGCTTCGCTCTCCCTGGCCAAAGTGAGGTCATTGAGCTACAGCTCAAGGTCCCTGACTGGGTCCCTTAGACACTGCAGCTCAGCAGTGGATCTAGTTTGCCAACACACCTCCAATCCTTCATGCCTTAACCTTCCTAATTAGTCCAACATGCAGAACTTTGTTGAAAGCCTTATCAAAATCAAAACTGCATCTATATTTTCCAGGCTGCAAAAGAGCACCATAAAGCTGAAGACTCAGAAGGGTCCAAGGGTAATTCCTCAAAGATCATAGTGCAGGGGAAAGGAAATCCTTCCAATTGATTACCTGTTCCTGTCAAAACAGATAAAAATAGGGCAAAGTCAGGGACATCACGGTTAGCGTAGCAGTTAGTGCAATGCTGTTACAGCTCCAGCGATCAGGATGGGGTTCGAATCCTGCGCTGTCTGTAAGGAGTTTGTATGTTTTCCCTATGTCTGCATGGGTTTCCCCAGTGGGCTCCGGTTTCCTCCCACCCTTGAAAACGTACCAGGGCTATAGGTCAATTGCATGCAATTGGGCGGCATGGGCTCATGCCTGTTACTGTGCTGTGTCTCTAAATTTAGTTTAAAATTTAGTCTTAATCCATCTTAAATCTGTGGACGTGTTGAAGGGTGGCTGCATGGTCAACAGTTGCAAATAGGTTGAGGAGATGAGGAGTGACAGGTGGATTGTATTACAGTCACATTGGATGCAAACAGTGAGCTCAATAACTGTTGGCAAATGTGAGGTTATCCACTTTGGATGGAAAAATGGAAGATCAGAATGTTATTTAAATGGCAAGCGAATGCAGCATGCTGCCATGCAGAAGGACTTGGGTGTGTCTGTGCATGAATTGCAAAAGGTTGGTTTGCAGGTGCAGCAGGCTATCAAGAAAGCAAATGAAATATTGGCCTTCAGTGATAGAGAGATGGAATTCAGGAGCAGGGACGTTATGCTGCAACTGTACAAGGTGCTGGTGAGCCTGCATCTGGAGAACTGCATGCAGTTCTGGTCTCCTTACTTGAGGAAGATGTACTAGCTTTAGAAGTGGTGCAGAGGAAGTTCACCAGGTTGATTCCAGAGATGAAGGGGTCATCTGAGATAGTACTCGCTGGAATCTAGAAGAATAAGATGGGATCATAGAAACGTATAAAATTATGAAAGGCATAGATAAGTTTGAGATAGGTAAGCTGTTTTCATTGGGAGACCAGAACTAGGGGATATAGCCTCAAGATTCAGGGTAGTAAATTCAGAGTTGAAGAACTGTTTTTCCCAGAGGGTGGGGAATCTGTGAAATTCGCTGCCCATTGAAGCAGTGGAGGTGAACTCAGTAAATATATTTAAGACAAGGTTGATAGATTTTTACATAGTAGGAAAATTAAGGGAGATGGGGAAAAGGAAGGTAGGTGGAGATAAACCCGTCATCAAATCAGCCATGATCACAGTGAATGGTGGAGCAGGATCGACAGGTCGGATGGCCGACTCCTTCTATTTCTTAGGTTCACAGGGGAAAAAAAAATCTAAATTACACCTGATGCTTCTGGAATCTCCTATGCTTAGACTTGATTATTAATAAAGACCTCATTCATATCACCTTTTTTTATCATCTCTTAGCAACAGCTGAGATCACATTGTGCAACCCACAATGATCAGTTTCTGAGCCCTTTGCTGCACTGGGAGATGATCAATGAACCTGTTGATGATGTCACCACCCTGACAATGGTCACCAATGTTGCAGTCACTCAGGACCAGAGAGGACTGATTTAAAATGTATTCATCATGTGCGCACATATCAAATGGCTTTTAGGGCACACGTCTGCCAACCTAAAATATATCTTTTAGATATTTGATAGAAATCCACATTTTCTTTTAAAGAGAGACTGAAATCAAGTGCCAAAAATGATTTTTAACAGTGCTGAAAGCAATCAACAAAATGCATTGAACTGTGTCTTGATTGCAATAAATTTGATTTTAAAATGCTTGAGTTTGCAGAGATGAAATGTAATGGAGGCTTCATCAGTTTCAAAGGCAGTGATCAGCTCCCTCTCTCTCTCTTTGGTGATAGCAGAGAGCGAGAGCGAAGCTCAGATCTCTCCTCGTTGAGAATACTGATGAACTGTGACCAATCAAGTCTTTGGCTTTGCTTTTGCAAGTTTGAAAACACATCAGGGTTCTCAATCAGCTTTACATCACATGCTTCCTACAAATTATTTCAGTAGTTTTGAAGCTACACTACAGCCGGTTAGTTGAGAAAAAAGATCAAAGTATTAAATTTGACAACTGGCATCTGAGGGAAAAAACAAGAGGCAAACTCGCATCACTATTATTTCCAGTGCAAGTCTGCTGACATCTAATCTCTCCGTGTATGCACATATAACACAGAGAGGAAAACATATTACCATCTTTATATTTGTTTTTAAATTTAGACACACAGCAAAGTAATGGGCCCTTTTGGGCCACGAGCCTGTTCCGCCGAAGTACATCAATTACCCAGCAAATCTGTCCATTTTATTTTGGAGGGTGGGAGGAAACCCACGCAGACGTGGAGAGAATGGACAAATTCCTTATAGACAGCATTGGATTCAAACCCGGGTTGACGGTGCAGTAACAACGTTGTGCTGACAAACATTGTCCAACGTCAGATGTGCTTCAAGCCTGAATCATTCTACAAAATTTAGCGTGAATTGCAATCTGTGGATTATAATCATGCAGTTAAATTGTGGCTCTTATGCACATCAAAGCATTACCCAACGCATAAAGCTTGATGTTGATGCTTGTGTAACACACATACACAGTGAGGACTACATCCAGGAAATCAGATGGACACAAAGGGTTCATCAATAGCTTGCATTTTTATTGAAGTATAGCTGGATCATCTCACCCATGCAGAGTTTCAGAGATGGAACCTCAGATGAGATATTTTCTTATTGGTGAGGTGACCATGGCGGTGGGGCTCGGAGGCTGAAGAACTAACAGGTGGTGGGCTATGAGTGACTCGAGGCGAGGAACCCATGCAGGCTATGGGCTGCTGGTGACTGTGGTCAAAGAACTCACACCAGGCTGTGGACTGATAAGAGTCTGACTCGGCACTGGTTGAAGGAGTATCAGATATCAGAACCGAGATGCGAGAGGGTGATTGCATCAGAGGTTTGGATTTGGAACTCGGGTTGCCAATGGTTTGGACTGAAGGCTGTGTGGCTGTGGAGACTGCGGGAGTGCTGGGGGGTGAATCTATGGGCACTCAGTGAATCTGGGGAGGGGGGCTCTTTTTGCTTCTTTTTCATTGGCTGTAAAGGGCAGCGGGCAATTTCTGCTGATGGCGAATCTTTGTCTGCCTTACGGTGGACTAAAAGAAATTTCATGTAATACCACATCTTCTATTTTATTACATGACAATAAAATAATCTTGAATCTTGAAAAACATGGCAAGTTGTGGTCCTCCTCTTCCTGTAGAAGGACCAGTGAAAATCAGAGAGGGTCTGTAGACAGGGCTTCTTTCACGAAGTATGCCAGGGAAGCTGTGGCCAAATGAGCCCATCTGAAGAAACTTCTAAGATCAACTCACCTACTTTAACCACTCCATGCTCAATGCATCTGGAGGTCCTGATAATAGCCAGCGCTAACATAGATCCAAAAATCTGCCCTTGCTGGACCACAGATATTTCAGTCCAGAGATTCTAGTCTCTTGATCATTGCAGACAGCATCATTTGGTCTCTACCATGGTTCACTGCAGGCAGAAATCATGTCTCAGTCCTGCATCTCTGTCTCCTCCTGTAGAGAGGAAAAGCTGTCTTCCAGACTGGGAACCTTCTGGTGATTAGGGAAAAGGTATATTGTCTCCTTGTGGCTTCCAGACTTCACATTTGAGCCTAGAGTTATCATGCAACAGGCGGCTGTCCGTGCAGATGGTATATGACACTGATCGTCAACATTGTGCACCCTCAGCCAGTCTGCTTTCGGTTGATTTTTGTAAGATTGAGAGTTAGAGTACAATAACAAACCCTTCTGGCCCACAAGCCTGTGCCACCTCAATGCACCAATTAATCTACCAACCCCATACATTTTTTGGAGGGTGAGAGGAGACCAGAGCACCTGGAGGAAACCATGGACAGGAAATTGAAATGGGAGAACCACACTACTGTGGCGACAGAGCTAAGGTGTTCATCGAAGTGATCATAAATGAAACTCGATTTTGCCAGATCGGTGGAAAGGTCATTGGACTCCTGAACTCTTGTAGCTGCCTTGAATGCATTCCCTTCCATCTTGTGCATACCACCTCCAGCACATTTGTGTATTGCATTCAGCATCTGCAGATCTTCTTTTGTTTATCTCCTTCAGGAGGGTCTCCAATCCATTCTCCCAGTTTCTATGTCTCCATCACCTCTTTCTCAAATTTGATTTAATTTAATTTTAGGCATACAACAGCTCTTCCGGCCCATGAGGCCATGCTGCCCAAATACAACCCCATATGTTTTAAAGAGTGGGAGGAAATCGGAGCACCTGGAGGAAACCCACACAGACATGGGGGAATGTGCAAACACCTTACAGACAGTGCTAGATTCAAACCCTGGTTGGTGGTGCTGTAACAGCGAGCCGAGATGCACCTTCTCTGTGATGCCGATTCTCTGCCAGCGCTTCCGGTGTGTTTTGTGTTTTCTTCGATGAAGGATCATTGTTGCTGGCCTCAGCTGGAACCAGGGTGAGATCCTCCATTATACTCCTTTCCAGCCTCTCAGTCTATTTGATGGCCTTTCAACATTTCTAACACCTCCCATGAGATATGTGCATGAAATAAACCTTCCCCATTCCTCCTTTCTCAGTATCCTGAAGGGACAGCGGTTCTCAACCTTTTTCCTTCCACTTACATACCACCTCAAGTAATCTCTACTAACCACAGAGTAGTTAAGCCACAGGTGCTCTGTGGTTAGTAAGGGATTACTTCAGGTGGTGTCATAGCCAAAGGGTGGTAGTGGGGACGAGCTCCCGTGGCTACACAAATGCTCTTCATGGTGTATGTCTCAAACAGCCTCTGACAACCAAGTCCAACTCCTGGCCTTCACTTGTGGCCTAGTTCTTACGCCCAGTGGAGCTGTTCTCAATGACAAGAGAAGGGGCAAAGGTGGGACACTGGAGCCTTGAAACCAGTTGCTCTGGACAGATGGGGCTCGTTAACCACAGATAGTAACTCATCTAGGAGAGGGAAAACTCCGACTTCAAACCTCCGCTGCATTGTGGCTACACCCGCTCATGGGAAAGGCTTTGAGAGGAATATTCTGGAATCGGAATCCCCAAGGTGCCTGACTTCTGTACCCAGCCCCGGCATGGCAACTCCTTCAATGCTGCTGGCACCAAATTGTATTGATTTTCTTCATCCCATCCACTGTATGGGCAATAGACGGATGTCCATATCAACTCTGCCCTGGCTTAGGCCCTAGAGAGGCCACTCCAGCTCAGTGACTACCAGATGCGCAGTACCCATGGTCGACCATGACCGACGGAGGCCACAGAGGTGGCAGATGAGTGGAAATAAAAAGGTTGAAAACCACTGCTCTACAACTCCCTGGTTCACTCTTCCTACGATCTCCCTTTCCACTGCAGCTTCCCTGCATCCTAATCCTATTTCTCATCCGATTCCTTCAATTGAATACACTCCCTTCACAGCTCACGGCTTCCTCAGTGCACTGGATCAACTACTGATGAGCTCCTCCATTCAGTCAGCCTGTCCCGAGTTCCCATACACCAATCATTTTAATGTTCTGTCTCATTTTGACCTCAGTTTCTAACACTATTCCAATAAATGTCAACACCAGCTTGCGGAACTTCTTCCAACAAGACACCATTTGGACTCAACACCATACAAAAATGTCAAATAATTAGCAAGTCAGACTCTCATTCCAGATGGCCAATGTTCCCTCCCAATAATCCAATTCATCACTGTGTAATTCACCTAGTCTGAGTTTTGTTATCCAACACTATATCTGGATTTGTCATTTATTCTTTCCTTCTTTCCACTGTCATTTCTTCTGATCTATCTTCCCATCCCATCACTTCTCTCAATACCTTAGTTTTTAAATTTGTTTTCTAATTTCAGTGGAAGTTTTTTTGTCCCAAAGCATTGACCTTGGTTTCTCCTTCATGGATGGGGGATATTGCCAGCTTTTCAGTTGCATTCAGTCACTGCCTGCCCTGCAGGATCATCTCCGGATCTGTTTAGCAGCAAAGAGATTCTGAGGCAGAGATCAGGATTGTGAATTAACTTCTTCAGAGCTGCTTTGAGATAGTTCTCAAAAAATCTGGAAACCAATGGGGCGGGCACAGTTAGCATAACATCTTTACAGTGCCAGCGATCGGGACCGGAATTCGAATCTGGCGCTGTCTGTCAGGAGTTTGTATATTCTCCCAGCGTTTGCGTGGGCTTTCCATAGGGGCTCCAATTTCCCCCCACCATTCAAAACGTACCAGGGGGGCAAGTTAATTGGGTGTAAATTTGGTAGCACGGGCTGAAAAGGCCTGTTACCGTGCTGCATGTCAACATTTTTTTAAAAATTCAGTCACTTCCAAGCACTCCACGACATTACCGTTCCATCACCAACTTCATGAATCTCCACTGCAGGCCAATATTGACACAATTCCTGCAGTATACCAAAGACGCCACATGGGTGCTGACAAACTGCCAATCCGTCCTTCCCGGCGTGAAGTCTCGACTTGCACAATTTTGAATGAATGGCTACAAATAACTCCGAAATAACACTGTACCCAACTGGAAGTATATTTCCATTCCTATATCCACACCGTTCACTGTGTTAGAGTGGACTCACAATAGCAGCATTGGAGTTCTTTCATTACGAGCATTGTGCAGATCAGAGAAATGGCTCTTCGGCACCATTTGTGGTCATTAAAGATCAATGCTAATCCCCCAACCAGGTCCATCAGCCACGAGGGCACAGGAATAAATAGGAAAGTGAGTTTCCATGGTGATAAAATTGCCACGATACCACCCCTCTGTTGCATTGTGCTCTTCTCTGCATAGAAACCAGAGCAAGCTTTTATATTTCACCGCCACTCAAAACAGCTGGTGAAATTCTACAGGTCACGTAGCATCTATCAGAAGTAAGAGGGTAGCCGACGTTTTTTTGGCCCGAGCCCTTCGTTGAGGTATGAACAGAAAAGCAGACAGGCGCCTGAATAAAAAGTTGGGCAGGGATGGAGGCGAGGAGGAAGGAAGGGGAAGGGAGAGGTCGTAGGCGAATAAAGGGGGGGAGGGTAGAAAAGAAAACAAAATCTGACAAGTGATGTTGAGGGGTGGGGGGTGGGGCGGGGGGGGTGGGGCGGAGTCCCTGGCCTTGTGCACATCCAAACTGAGGCCACTCGCAACACCTAATATTCTGACTGGATGCTCTCCGACCAGAGGGCGTGAACATTGACTTTTCCAGTTTTCATTAAAGCCCTCCACTGTCTCCCTCTTTTCCTATCTCTTTCTCTCCTCTCCTCCCCCTTCCCTTTCCATTCAGAGAGTTACTTCCTCCCCTCTCACCTCAGCTGTTTCTCTTCCTCCCCTCCCACCCATGGTGGCAGCAGCGCAGGTAGATCAGGTGATGAAGAAGTCATCTGGGAAGCTGGCCTTCATTCACCAGGGCACAGAATACAAAGGAGTTGTGGAGCCGATCTGTAAAGTATTTAGTTAGTCTGTGGCTTGGAGCCCTGGGTGCACCATCGGAAGTGTGTGAGTTCACTGGAGAAAGTGCAGAGGAGATGTATGGTCAGGGTCGGCACCAAGGGGGGGAGGCACTGACTCCCCAAATGAGGTATTGTGATCCCACCCCCCCTGCCAACACACATCATTAGCATCATTAGTCTCCATGCCATATAAGCAGCACGTTTGTTATGTTGGGGGAAGGGGGATGGTGGTGGTTCATGGTAGGCAACACCCCACCCCCGAATGAGTTTTTGAACATCAGCTTGTGCCCCCCGCTACGTTCAGTACCAAGCTGAGACTGAGAAAGCCAGATTTGTTTTCCTTGCTTGTGAGCCTGTGCTTCTCTCTCTCCCCCTTCTTTCCACCCCTCCTCTCCACCCCCACATTTTTCATTCACCTGCCTGGCCGCTTTCTTCTCACACCTTGACAAAAGGCTCAGCTGCGAAACGTTGCTCACCCTTTACTTCCTGTAGATTCCGCGTGACCTTCTGAGTTCCTCCCGCACCTTTGAGGCTTGCACTACAATCCCAGCATCTGCTAATTCTGCTATTTAACATATTTCTCTAACCCAGTCATGCACAGTGATGCAGCCAATACAGTTGGCTGCCTCACATACTGCAGTGAACTGAGATTCACTGGTGGAGTGTTATACCCATATATAACCCTGGTTTCCCATCTAAACCCTGAGCCCTTCTGAAGACCACAGTAAGACCCTACCCTCAGTTATAAGCTAATAAAAGCATACGTTCTCCCTCCAGTCGTGAGAGTTTTATTCACACCACACATACCCAGTGATTTGGATTCAATCCTGACCTCTGGCACTCACTGCATGAAGTTTGCACCTTCTCCTTGTTACTGCAGAGGTGTTTTTTGGGTAGTCCGGTTTCATCCACATGTACTCAAGATTCCTTCATTGTCATGCAATAAAACTTTACACAAAATTGGCATTAAATTTTTAAATTACATTTTGTCATACAGTACAGTAACAGGCCATTTTCCCCCTTGAGCCCGTGCCGCCCAATTTACACCCAATTAACCTACAACCCCCGGTATGTTTCAAATGGCTTTAGTCTGCTATAATTCAGATGCACCATCTGCAGAAATTGCCTGAAGCACCTCGTAGAGTCCGAGAAGGAGAAGCGAAACAGAGTGCACTCAGAGTAACCACGTGTGCGTGGATTCACCTCCAGCACTTCAGCAACCCCTGCAGACTGCAGTTCAAACCATTGGAAACCCGAACTCCAGATCTGAACCCCTGACACAATCAGGAAGCCCTCAGTGCCCTCGGGACCCTCTCACAACCCGGTTCCGATACCTGGTACCCCTTCAGCCTGTCCAAAGTGAATTGTCCCCAACTCTACCACATCCTCCGGCACATTACCCACCCCTCCAACCCTTGGTGAAAAACGTGTCCTTCAAGTCCCTTTTAAATCTTTCCCCCTCTCACCTTTAGTCTCTAGCTTCAGTTTCACCTGCGCTTGCTTGTAATCCCTCTGTTATTCAAATCTCTCTTGGGCCCTACCATTTCCAGTGTATGCCCTTACCTTATTAGATTTTCCTAAATACATCACAGTGGGATTAAATAGTATCTACCAATGCTCCACCCATCTTATCAGCTGATCCATATCATTCTGGAAGCTGTCCCCCTCACTATTAACATCACCAATTTCACCAACAGAGGCTATTTGCAATTCTTCTATTTGAATTAAACCCACTTGAAAAAGATTAATTTCTTCATTAAAAAGGCATCTCAAAATTACAGGGGAAGTTTTGTCAGCAAATTTCAAGGCTGGGACAGCTTTGATAATGTGGTGAAACAAACTGCAACTTTAACAGTGAATGTTCAAAATGTGCAAGTTTGCCTCCATGTATTTTAATGCAAAATCCTTAATTTTTGATAAGACTGTGAATGCCTGCAACACAACAAAACACGAGGAAATGATGAGCGTGCAGAGCTGTGGAATGCAGCAGAGTGAGGGGGTGGGGGAGAAGAGAGGGGGGTCGAATTTACAGGTCCTGCTGTCTTCTTATCCTTTGAAATACAGATGCAGCAAGATCTAAAATGATCAACCAAGACAGTCTGTAATGACTCTAATTTTTCTTTGTTCACTGAACTCCAAGATTTGTCAGCCAGCTTCAGTCAGTATTATTAATGTGGTCTTGGAGCCCAAGAGGTAGGAACTCCGATGGGGAATGTGTTGAACAAGCTGGGTCATCAAATAACTTAGCTGATCCGACCATGTCAGCACTGTCCAGTTCACAATCTTCTGCCTTAAATCACTCAAATGTTGGCAGATTCAGGAGCTAAGAATAGAGTCAAGAGCATAGTCGGGGGGGTGAGGGGGAGAAGAATCTTGCTTTTGCTATAGAGAGAGGCACGGATGCGAGGGATCTTTAGGAAATTAATAGCGATGTCTTAAAGAGAGTCAACAATACAGAAACGGATGTGCTGGAGGTTTTAAAGGACGTAAAGGTGGATAAATCACTGGGGTCTCTCTTCCCCCGCTCCCCCACCACTCCACTACACACCATCGGCGTGATCTACCGAGATTGTTGTCGCAAAATTATTCAGGACCCCTTCCACCCTGCACACAGCATCTTTCAGCTGCTCCTGTCAGGGAAGAGATACAGGAGGATCAGAGCCAGCACCACCAGGCTGAGGAACAGCTTCTTCCCACGGGCAGTGAGAATGCTGAACGACCAAAGGAACTGCTCACACTAATCATTTGAGACTCTCATAGTCCCGAAACATTATTTATTTATTTATTTGTACGTATGAATACTTGTCCTGCATATGTTTTGTGGTCTGTCAGTGTGTTCAATGTCTAATTGTATGATTTGCACCGAGGTCCAGAGAATGCTGATTCATCGGGTTGTACTTGTGCAATCAGATGGCAATAAACTTGACTTGATAAATCCCCACAACCTAATATCAGAGTACTTTGTGAAAGGTGGGGAAGAAATTGCAGGAAGGGATATTTACAACATCTATAGCCACGGTGGTGGAAGACTAGAGGGTGGATAATGTTTTGCAAGACACAAAAGTGCTTGAGCAAGTCAGCAGATAACGCAGCATCCATAGGCAATGAAGGGTAAGCAACCTTTTGGGCCTGAGCCCTTCGTCAAGATATCTGCAGACTTTTTTGGTGAATGCGGTGCCTTTATTTAAGAAAGGCTGCCTGGGATCTAGAGACTGGAAAGCCTACATGGGTGATGGGGAAGGTATTCGAGGGAGAAAAAGCACAATTCTGGAGAAACTCAACAGGACAAACGGCATACTTTATATAGCAAAGATAAAGATATGTAACCAATGTTTCGGGCCTGAGCCCTTCATCAAGGTATGAGCAAAATGTAGGCAGGGGTCTGAACAAAATGGTGGTGGGAGAGGAGAGGGTGGAGGAGGTAATATATGGATAAGAGAGGGAGGGAGGGAGGGTACAGCAGCAAATGGGGGGATAGAATGGCTCTGTGAATGAAGAACTGGAGGAAAGGGGACCGAGGGATGAGGAAGATAGTAGAATTCAAACTCAGATCTGTGGATCAACCGTCCAAATCTCTGATGACTATTTCAATAACAGAACCATTGTTCCACTGCAACTCACCGCCACACTGTTACAGTACCAGTGACCCGGGTTCGAATCCCGCGCTGTCTGTCAGGAGTTTGTATGTTCTCCCCGTGTCTGTGTGGGTTTCCTCTGGGTGCTCTGGTTTCCTCCCACCTGTCAATAAAAATGGGAGTTGTGGGTTAATTTGGAATAATTGGGTGTCGGGGCTCGTGGGGCAGAAGGGAACCAGGTCAGAAAGGGGGAGATAAGAGGCTGATAAGTGGAACCATATAAAGGAGGAATAATGGGCAGATGGAATCAAGTGGGGTAGGGGTTAGGCAAAGTGAACCAAAGGAGATGAAGCCCAGATAGGAGGGATGATATCTAAATAATGAGGATGGGGAGGAGAAATGGGTGTTTGGCGTGGGAAAGGAAAACAGTGAAAGGGATTTTTTTATTTCCATCTATCACCTACTAGTGTCTTCATTCGACACCCCTACCTCGTTCAGTCCACCCATTGTCTCCACCTCCTTATTTTCTGGCATCACCCACCAACCTGCCTCTCTCAACGTGAATCTCTGGCTATTTACCTTCTGTACTGATGCAGCATTTCAATCCCAAATACCAGCCCTCCATTTGCCTCCGCAGATGCTGCCTGACCAGCTGAAATCCTCCAGCAGTTTTCTTGGCATCAGAGAATCACCCGATGGAGCAATTGAAACTTAAAATGGAATGCTATCAACCAAATGAGCACTCTTTCAGAACAAATCTTCACCTTGCTTGCCCAATCAGCTTGTAACTACAAAATGCAATGGATTTATTCCAGTCTCAACATCATTGTTTTTTGCAAATATCATGGCAGAGTTGATTTGAATTTGAGTTCTCTCTCTGAACTCAAAGTTCTCCTCATTGCTCTCAGCACAAAACAAAGTCTTCCCAGTCTGACCACTGCTGGGTGTGGCGTGATCAATAACCACAGGCAGACACGAAATGAGTGATTAAAGGCTTTAATATCCAGAAACATCTCTACATGCTGCTGGCTCAGATCCAAGGCTGGTACAGATGGAGGAGACTTGGGTTATCGGCCTTTATTGGGAATCTACAGGGAAGGAGTTACAGGGTTGGCGGTGGGCCAGCCTGGACAGTCTCAAGAGGTCACACCTGCACTACTATGTTCCACCACAGCCAGGTAAACTTTTAACTTCAGGACTGTACTTCTAAAATGAGATCAGAGCTAGATTAAAGGGCATAACTTAGTGCTGTCTGGTGTGATCTGCTATGAAAATGATTTATTTCTGCATAACTACAATTAGAGCCAAGTTAAAATTCATCACTGACTAATTCAGTATAAGACTGTGGCTCCCACAATTAACATGAATGACATCCTAACTCATTTGACAATGTAGTCACTGAGGAAGCAACTAATCTGGGCACATCTAACTCCTAGAAACAGCACATTTTAATGAGGTAATCCATTAATATGTGATATTGAATGAAAGGTTTAGCTAAGATACCTGTCATTCTTACACCCAGGTGGTGCAATGGGAACTATAATGTCCAGCTGACTGTGCAGTCAAAACTTCAGTTTGAATATCTGTAGTCGGAGAGCAGCAGCAATCATCAAGGATCTGCACCACCCAGCACATGCTCTGTTTTATTTTATTCTATTGCTACCATCAGGAAAGAGGTCTAGGTGCCACAAGACTTGCACCACCAGGTTCAGGAACAGCTGCTCCCCCTCTGCTGTCAAATTCCTCTGTGAAAAACTCAAATCAGAGACTCATTTCAGGACTCTTACCTTTACATTTAGAACCACAGAAAGCTACAGCACAGACGACAGACCAGTCGACCACTCTCGTCTGTGCCGACCATCATCTCCCTAGTCCCACTGACCTGCTCCCATTCCATAAGCCTCTTCCATCCATGCACCTATCAAATGTATTCTCGAAACACATGATCGAGCCCACATTCACCACATCAGATGGCAGCTTTATTGATTTTTTTTTCCTCTCGACATTTCAGAGTTTGTTTGTATTTCTTTACTTGATTACGTTGAGTACAGTTTTTTTGCATTCTGCCTGGACCGCAGGAAGAAGAATCTCATGTTTGTACTCTCAATAAATCTGAAACTGAATTCTCATCTAAATAACAGCACCTGCAACACAGCAGTACTCCCTCAGAGCTGCACTGTCAACCAAGATTTTTGATGTTAACTCTCTGGAAAAGGAGATAAAATCACAAGTTCTGATTCCAAATTATGAAAGTTGTCCACTGAATCATTGCACAGGCCAATGAAGATTTTGCTTCCTGAACACTCTTGGGTGTATTTTATGGAGATTAAGCTGCTGATCATGAAAATCACCTTAAAAATTTCCTATAACATCCTGATTTTTAAAAAAATGTGATTTTCTTTCTATATCGCCCACAAAGCAAGATGTTTGGTCAATCCAAGCTTGCCTGGGGATGCACTCGCGCAGGTGCTATACAAATGTTGTCTTAGGCTTGGGTATGCTTGGAAGGCAATGAAAGATGTTGTTGAGAATTTTCTTGGCAACTGCAGAGCATCAAACCCCGCCCAGCTGATGGACAACATGCTTCAAGTGGACAAAACAACGAAGTGCAACAAAATTCATTTTCTGCATTCACACTTGGACGTCTTCCGGGCTGATCTTGGTGCAGTCAGTGACGAACACGGTGAAAGGTTTCACCAGGACATTGCGACTGTGAAAAAGCGGAATCAGAGCAACTGGAATCCATCAATGCTGGCCGACTATTGTTGGACACTGACACAAGAGGCATCAGATGCTGAGTACAAATTAAAAATCATTGGTAAAACATTTTTAGGACAGTGAACTAACACAATGTGCCTGCATCATTATGTGATTAAACATGCTAAATTCAATCAAAGTTTCTCCAACTTCCTATGTGATGCAGCAAATCTGAAATTATTTTTGTGTTCATCTTGAAGTTATCTATCATAATAGACAATAGACAATAGGAGCTGGAGTAGGCCCTTTGGCCCGTCGAGCCAGCACCGCCATTTTACAGATCATGGCTGATCACTACCATCAGTACCCCTTTCCAGCCTTATCCCCATAACCCTCAACTCCTTTGCCCACAAGAGTCTTATCTAACTCTCTTTTGAACATAATCAGCAAATCTGCCTCTACCACCCTCTGTGGCAGAGCATTCCACAGATTCACACTTCTCTGGGTAAAAAAATGTTTTCTCATCTCCGTCCTAAAGGGCCTACCCTGTAATCTTAAACTATGCCCTCTAGTCCTCGTCTCCCCCATCATTGGGAACAAGTAATCAGACTTCACCCTGTCTATCCCCCTGATGATTTTGTATACCTCAATCATGTCCCCCCTCATCCTACTAAACGCCATCGGATACAAGTCCAGTTTTTCTAGCCTTTCAGCATATGTCAACCCCGCCATCCCTGGAACTAACCTTGTAAATCTGCGCTGCACACCCTCTATAGCTAGTATGTCCTTCCTCAAAATTGGAGACCAGAACTGGACACAATACTCCAGATGGGGTCTCACCAGGGCCCTGTACAACTGCAGAAGGGCGTCTCTGTTCCTATACTCCAATCCCCTCTTTATGAAAGCCAACATGCCATTAGCCTTCTTCACAGCTTTCTGAACCTGCATGCTAGTCTTCAGTGACCGGTGAACAAATACTCCCAGATCCATTTGCTCCTCCCCACTCCCTAGCTTGTCTCCATTTAAATAATACTCAGCTTTCCTATTATTGCCCCCAAAATGGATAACCTCACATGTGCTTACATTGAACGTCATCTTCCATTCAGCAGCCCACTCCTCCAACCTGTCCAAGTCCCTCTGCATTTTCCTGACATCCTCCTCACACCCCGTCACCCCCACCCAGTTTCGTGTCATCTGCAAATTTGCTCAAATTATTAATAATCCCCTCATCCAAATCATTTACATAAATTACAAACAACTGAGGACCCAATACCGATCCCTGCGGCACTCCACTCGTCACATCCTGCCATCCTGAAAAAGACCCACTTACCCCAACCCTTTGTTTCCTATTTCTTAACCAATTTCCTATCCATGTCAGCACCTTACCTCCAAAACCATGCTCCCTGATCTTGCCCACTAGTCTCCCGTGCGGTACCTTATCAAAGGCCTTCTGGAAGTCTAAATACACCACATCCACAGGCTCTCCCAAGTCCACCCTCTTTGTCACATCCTCGAAAAATTCCAGAAGGTTAGTCAAACATGACTTACAAGGAATCCATGCTGACTAGCCCTTATACTATTATTTCTGCCTAAGTGTTCTGCTATTACTCCTTTTATGACAGACTCCAATATCTTCCCCACCACCGACGTCAGGCTGACCGGTCTATAATTTCCCGTTTTCTCCCTCCCTCCCTTCTTAAAAATCGGCACCACATCAGCCACTCTCCACTCCTCAGGGACCTCCCCCGAATCTATGGAACTTTGGAAAATGTCGACCAGTGCTTCCACAATTTCCATAGCAACTTCTTTAAGCACCCTGGGATGCAGCCCATCAGGCCCTGGGGATTTATCAGCCCTCAGTCCAAACAATTTACTCACAACCTCCTGTTTCTGGATCCGGATATCCATTAGATCCCCTACTTCCCCAGGAAAGTTCCCCAAGTCTCTTGACACCACATGACCATTACCCCCTAACTGACCATAACCTATATCCTCCTTGGTGAAGACAGTTGCAAAGTATTTGTTAAATTCCTCAGCCATCTCCTTGTTTCCGGTAATAATTTCACCCTTTTCCATTCTTAATGGACCAATTTTGGACCGAACCAATTTCTTCCTCTTCACATATTTAAAAAAGCTTTTGCTATCTTCCATTATATTATTTGCTAATTTCCTCTCGTACTTAATTTTCCCCTCTCTTATGAGTTTCTTAGTTACCCTCTGATGCTCTTTGAAGGTTTCCCAATCCTCTAACTTCCCACTCCGCTTCGCTATCCTATACTTACTCCCTTTGGATTTGATATTACCCTTGATTTCATTAGTTAACCACGGCTGCCATTTGCATCTCCTGGAGCCTTTCCTCCACTTTGGAATAAATTTGTCCTGAGACCTGTGAAAGATGTCCAAAAATACCTGCCATTTTTCCCCAGTTGTCCTCCCAGCTAGTGTATCTTTCCATTTTATTTTGGCTAGCTCCTCCCTCATAGCTGCATAATCCCCTTTATTTAACTGCAGTACAGATGCTTCCGACTTCCTTTCTTTTTCCCTTTCTAATTGCAGCTCAAAAGCAACCATACCATGGTCACTATTCCCTAATGGCTCCCCTACATCGAGGTCACTTATTAACTCTGCGTCACTGCACAGCACCAAGTCCAGAATCTACTTCCCCCTGGTAGGTTCCTCCACTAGCTGCTCCAAGAAAGTATCTCGTAGATATTCAATAAACTCAGTCTCTTGTGGTCCTGCCCCCATCTGATTATCCCAGTCCACCTTCATGTTAAAGTCCCCCATAACTACTGTATTGCTACCACTTTGACATGCCACTCTTAATTCCTGATTTATACTTCTACTGATATCTAAGCTACTTTTCAGAGGCCTGTAAATGACCCCCATTATGGTCCTCATGCCTTTACAATTTCTTAATTCTATCCAAACAGACTCTACCCCACCTGTTTCAATGTCTTTCCTTTCAAACGCCTGAATTTCATTTCTTACCAACAGAGCTACCCCACCTCCTCTTCCTAACTTTCTGTCTTTTCTATAGGACGTGTACCCTGGAACATTTATTTCCCAATCCTGCCCTTCCCGCAGCCATGTCTCCGTTACTCCGACAATATCATAACCTCCCATTGCCATTTGTGCCTCAAGCTCATCCATTTTATTCCTTACATTCCGTGCATTCATACACAATACCTTGATACCATATCTCCTTTCTCCCTCCACCTTTGTACTCGATGCACTTGCCCCTACTCTCCTATTCTTTTTAGTTCCCTTTTTCCTTATTGTTTCACCGTCTAACGGAAACACCCCTATATTCACTCTCCTATCTGCTTCCCTATCAGTCCTGTTCCCTTTCCCCTGCCAAATTAGTTTAAATCAAATCTGACAGCATTTTTAAACCTAACTGCCAGTATATTGGCCCCCTTTGCATTCAGGTGTAAACCATCCCTCCTGTAGAGGTCTTGTCTTCCCCAGAAGAGATCCCAATGGTCAATGAACCTGAATCCCTGCGCTCTGCACCATTCCTCCAGCCACACATTTAACCTCCTGATTTTATTATTTTTGCCCCCACCCATGTACAGCACAGGTAGCAGCCCCGAGATTACAATCCTGGAGGTTCTGCTTCTTAACCTCCTTCCGAGCTCACGGTAGTCCCTCTTCAGGTTCTCCTCCTTCATCTTATCCACGTCATTTGTACCCACGTGTATCAGGACTTCTGGCCGTTCACCTTCCCCCCCCCCCCCCCAGGATACTCTGAACCCTATCCGAGACGTCTCGCACCCTGGCTCCTGGGAGGCAACACACCATACGGGAACACTTGTCAGGTTCGCAGAATCTTTTGTCTGTTCCCCTGACAATGGAGTCCCCAATGACTACCTTGTTCCCCTTCCTTCCTTTCCGCACCACTGGTTCCCTTGGTGCAACCTCTGGCAGGTTATCTTCCCCAACTACATCCAATACACTATATTTGTTGCCAAGAGCAGTAGCCACCGGGGTGCTCACCACAGAGCTAGCAACTTTCCCCCCTCCCCGACAGTAGTCCACTTACCTGACCCCCAGAATCCAGGGGTAAGCACTTCCCTGAGCATTGTATCTATAAATTCTTCACTCTCCCTGATAAGCCTCAGATCATCAAGCTGCAACTCCATTTCTTTAATTTTATTTTTTAATGCTTGTGTCTCATTACATCCCCTGCAGGTATGTCCTGTGGGAAGATTTAAGGTCCTTTCGCTTACCTCCTCACTCTCTCTTGCGAGCCTAAGGTGATCAAGTTGGAGCTCCAGTTTATCAATTGTTGTTCTGGAAGAAAATCTGAAAAAAAGCATGTTGCTTCAAGTGCTTTCAAGTTGTGAAATAATCTTCCTGGAATGTATCCATTTGTTGTTTTTTGTGTGTTTTATGCTGAAAAAAAAAATCCAATTCAAACATCCATCAATTCTTTGTTAAAATGCAGATTCTGCCTTTGCCCTTTTGCACATTGCAACCAGCAACTACATTATTTTCTACTTCAAATACAAAGTTTTTCTCAACATTTCAGCGAAGTTATCAAATTGTTACCCTGACACTAAAAAGCTATTACATGTCCAAGCTGTCAGCTCAGTGTTTGAGATCACAACGAAAGTAACAAAAGGTGTGTTGAAAGAAGTGCAGAATAAATCTCCTCAATTCTATACTTAAACAATGGAGTCTGGTGATCAGATTTCAATCACTCCTAAGATGCCACATTCTACATCATATGATTCTAATCTATAATTTTCTCCTGAGTAAACCACAAATGGCATGGCTGGCATAGTTGTTAATGCAGTACCGTTATAATGCCAGTGATCAAATTCTGCGCTGTCTGTAAGGAGTGTACGTTCTCCCCATGTGTATTGGAGGATTTAAACTATGCTTTTTGCTTCAGCTTTAAACCATGTTTTTTGCTCCTGCAAGGTTGAGAATCAGTAACCTGCTTGAGACTCAGCAGACATAAGTTAAATTTCACCATGGGGCCCAGAGATGCAGTTATCTGACAAAAAGACATCTGTGTACCAAGAACATTTAATCTTTCTGTTCGTTCTGGTCACAGTTTTTCAGGCAGAGACCTAACCTTGACGCAAAATAAACCATTGTATTCAAAGTGATAAGCTGAAAGTTGTGATATTCGATAGAAGCCTAGGCATGCTAGCTTGCTTGCTTATCTTTCTTTTCTGTGCTGGGAATAGGTGCTTGGGTAAGCAGTTTTTGGGTAATATAAGCCATGGTCCTGCTGCTGAAGTTTGAGACTCTCCAAGAGGTGGCAACATCTCTCAGCAAGAAGAAGAACTTCTAGAGTCCAGCTAACGTCCCGGTCGGGGGAGGTGGAGAAGCTGCTACCTGCGTCCCGACAACCAAGTGTGTGGTCGTTGCCTCGCTTCGGCAGTTGGGACCAGTCCAGGCGTTGATAAGTATAATTGGGAAGGGCTTGCATATTGTAGTTTGATATCAGCTTTAGAATTTGTAATAAAGATTTGTATAAACTGAAGTGCTCTCGGTGTGTGTGTGTGTCTATTTTCTTTCGGTAGCTCAAACACTGTGACCAATTTAAAATGAACAAAGTGAGAGGTACAAGTTTACCCAGGACACCATGTCTGTGTGGGTTTCCTCCAGGGGCTCCAGTTTCCTCCCGCCATTCAAAACATACTGGAGGTTGTAGGTTAATTGAGTGGCACGAGCTCATGGGCCAAATGGCCTATTACCATGCTGTATGTCTAAATTTTTAAAAATATAAAAATTTTAAATTATATATTTTTTAAAAACAATATGCCATCTACATTTAATGGGACATCAGTCTTCTTTTCAGCTCTGCATAACCATAAACTTACATGTTAAACATTTATAACAGTTCAATGTTCATAATTATTGTCAGAGCACATCACATACAACCCTGAGATTCTTTTTCCTGTGGGCCAGGCAGAATTTGTACTTATTGGTCATACAAAAAACTACTCAAGAATATAAAAGAGAGAAATTAAAGAAAAGAATGAGTGCAAACAAATTGACTGCTATACAGAAAATAAATATTCAATAATAAATTGTATGGAAATTTAATCCCTGATGAAGTTTGTCGTTGAGGAGTCTGATGGTGGAGGTTGGGGGGGGGGGGGGTGGTAGCAGCTGTTCCTGAACCTGGTGGTGCGAGTTTTGAGGCACCAATACCTGTTTCCTGATGGCAGCAGCGAGTACAGAGCGTGTGCTGGGTGGTGAGGGTCCTTGATGATTGCTACTGCTCTCTGACGGCAGCGTTCTCCATAGCTGTTCTGGGGAGGGTTTTTCCTGTGATGTCTTGGGCTGTGTCCGTTACCTTTTGCAGGGCTATACAGGAGTATTGGTGACCCATATACCAGAACGAGATGCAGCCATTCATCAGCACACCTCCCACGACATATCTGTGGAAGTTTCCCAACGTTTCCAGTGTCATACTGAAACCTCTGCAAAAGTTGAGGTGCTGACGTGCTTTCTTCATGATGGTGTTGGTGTATTGGGTCCAGGAAAGATCCTCCAAGATGGTAACTCCCAGGAATTTAAATTTGCTCGCCCTCGGCACTTCTGATCCTTCCAATGATCCCTGGATCATTCACCTCAGGTTTTCCCCTCCTAAAATGCAAAATTAGTTGATCACATTCTAACTTTTAACTCTGCTGAGAAAGCCACAAAACCATGGGATCATAATCACAGGCATTTTGGTTGTGGGATTCCTATTAATACTCCAAAAGCTTTGCAGACCATCAGTTGGAGATCCCCTGCCCATGAAGCTGTGTTGACCTCAATAAATAACTTTTTTTTCTCAGTCACTTTGCAATTGAGGCTGACTTGTTCCCATTTTGCTCCTGATCATTCAGGTGACTCATGAATATAATGGGAATAGCAGAGTTATCTGCAGATGAAGCAGGTCATCAGGTGAGTAGATAGTTTGACTAGTACCATGGTCTTCCAGTACCAAGGTACCTGATAAACTATCCATGCAGAGTGGTTGATAGACCACTGGTTATGAACTGGGTGGCCTTAAGCAATATATAATCATGAACACTTTGATCAAAATCTGATCTCTTTTAAGTTGTGTTCAGAAATTTGGAATATTGTGTGCAGTTTTGGTCACTGAATTACTGGAAGGATATAAATAGCATAGAGAGAGTGTAGAGGAGACTTATGAGTATGTTGCTGGGATTTTAAGGTTTGAGTTACAGGGAACGGTTGAGCAGGCTGGGACTTTATTCTCTGGAGCGTAGAAGGTTGATAGAGGTATTCAAAATTATAAGGGGGACGGATAGAGTCAATGTAGACAGGCTTTTTCCACCGAGAGTGGGGGAGATTCAAACAAGAGGGCATGGATTGAGAGTAAAAAGGGGGAAAATAAGGGGAAAATGTCATCATGCAGAGGGTGGTGGGGGTATGCAATGAACTTCTGGCAGAGATGGTAGAAGTGAGATTGATGTTAATATTCAAGGATAGGTTGGATAGGTATATGGATGGGAGAGGTGTGGGACTAGGTGAGAGATGATGTTCAGCACGGACTAGTAGGGCCAAACTGTGCTATAAATGGTTATATAAAATGTTCAATGGGTTCAAAGAGAATCGAGGCTGGACATGTGTTTTCAACGAACTATTTATACACAGGAAAACACATTCACAGACTAACCTGGAATAATCTACAAAAACTACACATCGGGTGCAAATAAATTGCTGATAAACTCTCTCAATACCCATCCATCCACAGGCACAGCACACCATTGAACAGTAAATTTATTACAACTAACAAGTATATCAAATGAACCTGGTTTCCAGCATCGGCCACAACTCAGTATCTGGGACGAACCCATTATAGGGCCAGCAGCCTGGATTTCAGTGATGGTCTCGAGGCAGCAGCTAGAGATCAGAGAGAGCCAGATTCCGTGTGCTAGGCTTTTTCAATGCAGGACCCGTCCACATGACCCACCTGTGGGCCGAGCTGACCATTGATTGTTACATGTCAACTACAAGGGCCAATCATACATCAGTCTCGCAGGGAGACAGATTGACAGGTGAGGTGACTTTCTCCTAGGTTCCAGCCGGAGAGGCCACATGGCCATCTACAGTCCACATTCCCACCAAGTCCACACCACACTAAACCATCAGATCCCACTTGATCAGGTTGCACTTCATTGTCCCCAATGCGTTGTGACCTGCAAGTGGTGGAGCAGTTATCAAACAGACTGTGCTGATGCAGACAACATCACACAAGTCAATGAAGTGCAGGAAACAGCAAGCTCAGTCATCTCTTGGCAAAATTTCCTCAAACACATGACACAATTTATTTGGATGATGAATAGTTAGCCAACTTCTCCCTTTACATTTCTCATCTTGCAAAAGAACTGATGCTATCAGGAAGCCATGAGGAAGAAATATATGGTTCTGTAATCATCAGCTGAATAAAAGATACCAAGATTACAACAAGATTTGTGATTCTAAAGCACTTTGGATATGTACTGCTAACTCTTTAACCAATGCAAATCAGCTTATTTATTGCTTTGAGTGTCTGGCAGTAATTCAAATTTTCATGTTTTTTTTGTGGTTTTGGATGTCAACATCATTTTATTTCATGGACAGACAAAATAACAGCGCAGCATTTAACTAATGTGGGCAAGCCTTGTACATGGCAGAGTTGGCAGCATTTTAAATCATAATTAGGTTACACTCCATTTGGAAAGACAGAGTTTGTACCCAGTGGTTCTCCACTCACGCACCACCTTGAGTAATTCCTTACTAACCATAGAGCACCTATGGCATTGGGATAACTTAAGGTAGTATGCATGGAAGTGCAGCATGTCGTTGAAAATTCATTTTCCGCACTCGCACTTGGACGTCTTCCCTGCTGATCTTGGTGCGGTCAATGATGAACATGGTGAAAGGGTTTCACCAGGACATTGTGACCAGAATCAGGGCAAATGGAATCCATCAATGGTGGCTGACTATTGCTGGATACTGATACGAGAGGCATCAGATGCTGAGTACGAATGAAAATTGGCGTCAAAACATTTTTAGGCCAGTTGAACTAACGCAATGTGTCAGCATCGTTATGCGATTAAACATGTTAAATTCAATCAGAGTTAATTCAATGTTTCTCCAACGTGATACAGCAAATCTGAAATTGTGTTGTCTATCATAATCCTCCATATATTTTTCAGGAACCAAACCTTTTAAAAAAAATAGTTGTCCGGTGTAAGCGGAGAATGATTATTTTTCAACAATTAAAGTAGAATTAGAAGAAGACCGCAGAGCCCACCTCACTGACAAAAGACAAAGGAGGAAAAACCCAACACCCAACCCCAACCCACCAATTTTCCCCTGCAACCGCTGCAACCATGTCTGCCTGTCCCGCATCGGACTTGTCAGCCACAAACGAGCCTGCAGCTGACGTGGTCATTACCCCTCCATAAATCTTCGTCAGCGAAGCTAAGCCAAAGAAGAAAGAAGAGAAGAGTAATAATCATGGAGAGTAACCTAAAAGATGGCGTTATCTATGTGTCACTGCCAGGTAATGGGGCCACGTGAGATGGCCAGGTCATCAAAGGAGTGATTTGAAGAGATGGGGACAATTGGAAGGAAGATTGAATTTGGGTGTACATATTATCAGTTTACACACACAATGCAGAGCCTACAGGCAGATCATTCTGTGTGGGTTTAAATGCTCCTCAAAATCTCCTCCAACCATACTTCCATCAACCTCTAATTCCTCTTTATTTATCTGAATTTATCTAACTTCCCCTAAATACATCAGTGTTGTCCACCTCAATGACTCCAAGTTGCAACAATTTTTTAAAACTACTGTTTAGATGCAATAGCGTGGATCTCCCAGTGGTCACCCATTTCAATTCCCCATCCCACTCCCTCGCTGACATGTCTGTCCATGATCTCATGCACTGTCGGACTGAGACCACCTGCAAATTGGAGGAACAACATCTTCTGTTTGAGCACCCTCCAACTGGATAACATTAACATCGACTTCTCTGGCTTTCGTCAAATGCCAGAGAATGTCTGGCAGTAATTCAAATTTTCATGTTTTTTTTTGTGGTTTTGGATGTCAACATCATTTTATTTCATGGACAGACAAAATAACAGCGCAGCCATTAACTAATGTGGGCAAGCCTTGTACATGGCAGAGTTGACAGCATTTTAAATCATAATTAGGTTACACTCCATTTGGAAAGACAGAGTTTGTACCCAGTCGTCCCCACCCCCCTTCTTCCCCATTGCCTTACCCCAGCTCTATCTCTCTCCCTTTTCTCCTCTGCAACTTTTCACACAAACAAAATCAATTCTCACCTCTTTCCTTAACATATCCCATTAATACCTTTTGTGGGTCTGGACTCCTCCCTCAGCCAGCACTGACACTATTCTAAGATTTCCTGGTCTTCCTTATTCCTTGAAGAAGTGCTCTGACCCAAAACATTGGGAATAAATATTTATCTCTTTGGACACTGCAAGATCAGCTGAGTTCTTCCAGCATTTTGGTGTTTTTTTACTACAATCACATCATAAATGAACAGACTTTCCCTGAATTCATGGATTGATTTATTTCTGAATATTATACACAGATGATTTCGGTTTTCAGTCAACTATACAATAAGTTAAAACCTCTGTTGACCTCATCCTTCATTTTTATACTTTGCAGAACAAAAGGTTCATCCTGTTCAACCTCTGCTAATCGAGAAAAACTCACATTTTCTGGATTGCTGTAGATCTTTTCTTGTTGCACATCCCAATTATACAATGTGAAATAAATCTGAGATGAAACCATGCTGGAAAGCATCCAGTGACTTCAATGGCTATGAGCCAGAGAGGGTGGCAAATGGGCCAATCTTGATTCTGATTGGACAAATAAAGATAGGATTGGAACTTCTGCCCAAAAGATAGCAGTCACGTTTTGCATTGGCTCCTAAATGAGCAAGTTGTTTGGCTGCAACCAGCTCTTAGCTAATTAGAGCATTTTAACTCCCTTTCTTGTGGACACTTGGATGTGAAAATGAAGAATAGTAATTTGAGAGAATGGTAGAGAAGAAACAGGTTACACATTAATCTGAAAGAAAGAACCTCTTTTCTCAAGGCCCTCTTCACTCTGCTACCATTGGGAAAAGGTGCGAGAGCCCAAAGATGAGCACCCAGTGTCACAAGGACAGCTTCTTCCCCTCTGCCATTAGATTCCTAAATGAACAATGAACGACAGACACTGCCTTACCATTTTTTTGCACTATTTTTACTTTGTAAAGTGATTTAAATAGATATTTGCACTGTAATGTGTCTGTAAAATACCGAATTTTGTGACATGTTCATGACAGTAAATTCTGATTTTGATTCTTAAAGAGCACCTTCAGGAGGAATATAGGAAAGCACTTTGTGTTCAGCAAGAATGGAGAGAAGTATTTTCCCTGTGATGTCCCGCACTGCATCCATTGCCTTTTGCAAGGCTTTCTGCTCAGGGGTATTAATGTCCCCATATCAGACCGTGCCCCTGAAGAAGTAGAGGTGCTGGCGAGCTTTCTTCAAGATGTATTAGTGTGTTGAGTCTTGGAGATACTTAAATTAGCTCACCCTCTTTACCTCTGATCAGAACATCTACATGGAATGTTGCTGTTGGAGAGCAACAGCAATCATCAAGGATCCACATGACCCAGCACATGCTCTGTTCTCGCTGCTACCATCAGGAAAGAGGTCTAGGTACCACAAACTCGCTTCAGGTTCAGGAACAGCTGCTCCCCCTCCACCATCAGACTCCTCATCAACAAGCTCAATCAGGGCCTCATTTAAGGACTCTTACTTTTGCACTTTATTGATTTTGTTTCCGTATTGCACAATTTGTTTACATATCTTTATTTGTTTACTTGTGTATGTTGTGCGCAGTTTTTTGGCACTACCAGTAATTTTGCCTGGCCCACAGGAAAAATAATCTCAGGGATGGATATGATGCCATGTATGAACTCTGACAATAAATCTTATATGTAAAATAGTTGGGATTTAGGATTGTACAGCAAAACCTATATTAGATCGATGGGTAGCAGTGGAGAGGGTCAAGAGCTTCGTTCCTGGGTGTCATCATCTCTGAGGATCTTCCCTTGTGGCATCGATGTTGATGTAATCACGGAGAAGGTTCACGTGTGGCTATACCTCATGAGGAGGTTGAGGAGATTTTGTGTCATCAAAGATTCTTGTAAATTTCTACAGGTGTACTGTCGAGAGCATTCTGACAGGTTGCATCACTGTCTGGAATGGAGGTGTTGATGCACAGGACAGGAAAAAAACTACAAAAAGTTGTGAATTCAGCCAGTGCTATCACAGATATCGGGAACAAGAGGCAGTGCCTTAAGAAACTAACGTCTATCCTCAAGGATCCTCATTAGCCAGGCCATGCCCACTTCATGCACACTGCTACCATCAGAGAGGAGATACAGCTTAAAGATGAATATCCAATGGAACAAGGACAGCTTCTTCTCCTCTGCGTTCAGAATCCTGAATGGACAATGAGCCGTAGATACTGGTGAAACTCAGCAGGTCGAGGAGTGTACTTAATCTCGCAATGATCTAAGTAGATGGAGAACCTTGAAAGGTGAAATTTTGAGAGTACAGAGTTTGTATGTTCCTGTCAGGATTAAAGGCAAGATTTGCAGGCATCGGGAACCTTGGTTTTCAAGGAATACTGGGGATCTGGTTCAGAAGATGCATAGCAGGTATAGGCAACGTCAAGCAAATGAGGTACTTGAGAATATAAGAAAATGCAAGATAAACCTCAAGAAATGAGTAAAACTAAAATAAGACAATGTGAAGGAAACAAAGGCAAAAGGATAGTAAGGTACAAAATTGGTCCCCTTGAAGATCAGAGTGGTCGGCTTTGTATGGAACCAAAAGATGGAGGAGATTTAAAATTTTTTTTTTCATCAGTATTCACTCAGGAAACAGGCACAGAGTGGTGGGAAATAAGGAAAACAAGTAGTGAGGTCATGGAACTGATACAGATTAAAGGGAAGGAAGTGCTTGCTGCCTAAAGAAAATCAAGGTGGATAAATCCCCTGGGCCAGACAAGATATTCCTTCAGACCTTGAAGAAAGCTAGTGTAGAAATTACAGGGGCTCTGGCAGAATAATTTAAAATGTCCTTAGCCACACGTGTGGTGCCAGAGGATTGGAGAGCAGCTCATTTTTTACCCTTGTTTAAAAAAGGCTCCGAAAATAACCCTGGAAATTATGGGCCAGTGAGCCTGACATCAGTAATAGCCAAATTATTGGAAGGTGTTCTAAGAGATAGGATATACAATTATTTGGATAGCCAGAAACTGTTTACATATAGGAACATAGGAAGTAGAAACAGGAGTAGGCCAAAAATGGCCCATCGAGCCTGCTCCGCCATTCAATAAGATCATGGCTGATCTAATTTATGACCTAACTCCACCTACCTGCCTTCTCCCCATATCCCCTAATTCCTCTATCATGTAAAAATGTATCTAACCAAATTTTAAATATGTCTAATGAAGCAGCCTCAACCACTTCCCTGGATAGAGAATTTCAAACATTCACTACTCTCTGGGAAAAACTATTTCTCCTCATCTCTGTCCTAAATCTACTCCCCCAAATCTTGAGACTGTGTCCTCTCGTTTTAGTTTCCCCGGCCAGTTCAAAAAACCTTCCTACATCTATCCTATCCATACCCTTCATAATCCTATATGTTTCTATAAGATCTCCTCTCATTCTTCTGAACTCGAGCGAATACAATCCTAGACGATTTAATCTTTCATCATAAGTCAACCCCTTCATCCCAGGGATCAACCTAGTAAACCTCCTCTGGACCGTCTCCAAAGCCAGTATATCCTTCCTCAAATACGGAGACCAGAACTGGACACAGTACTCCAGGTGCGGTCTCACCAGTGCCTTATACAGTTGCAACATTACCTCCCTACTCCCAAATTCAATTCCTCTAGCAATGAAGGCCAACATTCCATTTGCCTTCTTAATAACCTGCTGCACCTGCAACCTAACTTTTTGCGATTCATGCACAAGCACTCCCAAGACCCTCTGCACAACAGCATGCTGTAGTTTTTCACCCTTTAAATAATATTCAGCTCTTTTATTTTTCTTGCCAAAGTAGATAACCTTACATTTACTAACATTATTCTCCATCTGCCAGACCTTTGCCCGCTCATCCAGCTTAACTATATCCCTCTGCAGACTCTCCACATCCTCATTACAATTTGCTCTTCCACTCAATTTGGTGTCATCCACAAACTTGGCTACACCACATTTTGTCCCCTCCTCCAAGTCATCAATGTAAATGATGAACAGTTGTGGGCCTAGCACCGACCCCTGTGGCACCCCACTTACCACTCTCTGCCAACCTGAAAAACTCCCACTTATCCCGACTCTCTGCCTCCTGTCAGACAACCAATTTTCGATCCATGCCAATATACTTCCCCGGACTCCACTTTCCTGTAACTTACTGAGAAGTCTCTCGTGCGGCACGTTATCAAACGCTTTCTGGAAATCCAAATACACAACATCAACCTGTTTGCCTCTATCCACCGCACCCATTATATCCTCAAAGAATCCTAACAAGTTTGTCAAACAAGATCTTCCCTTTCTAAAACCATGCTGCATCTGCCTGATTGAATCCTTACGTTCCAAAAGTTTCACTATTTCATCTTTAATGACGTCTTCAAGCATTTTTCCAATGACAGACTTCAAGCTAATTGGCCGATAATTTCCATTCTTCTGGCTACATCCTTTCTTAAAAAGTGGCGTGACATTTGCTGTCTTCCAGTCTGCCGGGACCTGCCCAGAATCCAAGGAATTTTGGTATATGACCACCAATGCATCAACTATAACTTCTGCCATTTCCTTCAGAACCCTTGGATGCAGATCATCAGGACCAGGTGATTTGGAATAGTTAACATGGCTTTGTGAGTAACCGTGAGCCATTTTATTTCTGATCTAACAAAAATGTAATCACATGATCAGCTGTTTTCTACATAGCACAGAATATCAGGCCATTCACAGATCAGAACCAAAATCTATTGTCATGAGCATGTCACCAAATTTGTGGATTCATTACAGTCCAAATATTGCTATAAAGTTACATTTAAAAATAAATAAATTAGTGCAAATTAGTTCTAATTTTGCGCTGTCTGTAATGAGTTTGTACATTCTCCCCGTGTCTCTATGTAACTCCAGGGGCTCCAGTTTCCTCCCTCTGTTTGAAATGTACCGGGGATGTCATTTAATTTGGTGTACATTGAATGGCATGGACTTATGGGCCATAAAGATAGAAGGAACTTAGAAGATAGAGGTACGGAATGATAAAGGCAATGAACTGGCAGCTGGAGCCACTGTACAACTTTTGTTATCTATGGCAAACTCGAGTTGGCAAGGATGTGAACATCTCATGGCCACACCGATCTGTGAGACAGCTTGGTGGAAGGTTGTCTAGGAATGGATCTGGGCTGATTGCAGTTCATGCACTGTGAGGAAATTGCTTCAGACATTTAAACAGAAACCTGGAAATCTCTGCATCCAGATTAAAAGGAGAAAAACTGATTAATGCATGACCTTCTTGTGAAGGTACTGAGCAGGTGATATAACATTTAAAATTTCACAATCCATCTCTCTTTCTGCTCCACAATGAGAAAGGAAATGGCAACTATGTTTGAAAGGTCACCTATTCACTCTTGCTTCTTAGTTCTGTTGTTGCTGAAGGTAACTTTCTCCCTCAATGACATCCTTGCTTCAAGTTCAGAAGAACCTGGATATGAACGTCACTCTAGAAATAACATAATCTTGGCAGTTACTGATGCGGTACTATTCCAAGTTCAGATTTATTGTCAGAGTACATGCATGACATCACACACAACCCTGTGGCTCTTTTTCCTGTGGGCCAGGCAGAATTAGCACTTATTGGTAACGGTACACTGTACATTGTACTCAATAAGAAAGATATGTATGCAAATAAGAGAAATATAAACAAAGAAAGAAATGTAAGTGAACTGACTGTGCAAATACATATTCAGTGGTAAATAATGAGTTATTGCAACCATCTTACAATGCCAGCAACTTGAATCTGGTGCTATCTACAAGGAGTTTGTACGCTCTCCTCGTGTCTGTGTGGACTTCCTCCAGGTACTCCAGTTTCCTCCCTCCCTTCAAAATGCTCAGAGCTTGTAGGTCAATTGGGGGTAATTGGGCGGCACGGGCTCATGGGCTAAAAGGGCCTGTTGCTATGCTGTGTGTCTAAATTTAAATGTAAATGTCTCTAATTGAGTTTGTTATTTAGGAGACTGAAGGTGGAGGGTTAGTGGCTGTTGCTGAACCTGGTGGTACAAGTTCTATGGCACCTAGACCTCTTTCCAGATGGCAGCAGTGAGAACAGTGCATGTCCTGGGTGGTGTGGATCCTTGATGATTGCCACTGCTCTCCTACTACTGTGAATGTGTTGTGTGAATTCTTCCATATTTCAAGACAAGTTTATTGTCATCTGATTGTACAAATGCAACCCAACGAAACAGAGTTCTCTGGTCCTTGGTGCAAAAACATGCAGACACACAACCTGACAAAACACACATACAGACTAACAATACATATGCAGGACAAGTATTATATCTATAAAAATAAATACATTTTGTTTTGTAAAAGTGAGAATCTCGGATGGTTATTGTGAGCAGTTCCTTTGGTCGTTCAGCATTCTCATTGCCTGTGGGAAGAAGCTGTTCCTCAGCCTGGTGGTCCTGGCTCTGATACTCCTGTATCTCTTCCCTGATGGAAGCAGCTGAAAGATACTTTGTGCAGGGTGGAAAGTGTCTTCAGTGATTTTGCAAGCCAACTTCAGACAATGATCCTGGTAGAACACGTCGATGGTGGGGAGGGAGGCTCCAGTGATCCTCTCTGCCTCTCTTATGGACTTGTGAATTGACCTCCGATCCATTTCTCTGCAGCAACCGTACCACACTGTGATGTAGCTGGCTAGGATACTCTCGATAGAGCTCCTATAGAAGGATGACATAATGGTGGCTGGTAGTGTTGCCTGCTTCAGTCTTCTCAGGAAGTGCTGCGCCTTCTTGACCAGTGAGGTGTCATTGATTGTCCACAATAGGTCACTAGTTATGTGAACTCAAGGAATTTGGTGCTCTCCACTCTACTACAGAGTTTTTGACATGTAATGGAGAGTGATCGTTCCTGGTCCTCGTGAAATCCACAGTAATCTCCTTCATCTTGTCCACATTGAGACTCAGGTTGTGACTCTCACACCATGTCACACCATTTTCCACTTCTCTGTAGCGCAACTTATCATTGTTGCTGACGAGACTGACTACTGTTGTGTCATCTGCAAACTTGATGACACTGTTGGAGCTGGAGCTGACAATGCAGTCATGGGTCACTAGTATGAACAGGACAGGGCTGAGCACACAGCCCTGAGGTGTGTCAGTGCTCAGCGTAATGGTGCTCGATATTCTGCCACCTACCCAGTCAGACTATGGTCTCTCCGTAAGGAAGTCCAGGATCCATTTATAAAGAGATGTGTTGAGTTCCAGTGAGGACAGCTTCTCCACCAGCCTTTGGGAAATGATGGTATTGAACACCGAGCTGAAGTCAATGAACAACAGCCTAGTGAATGAGGTGTTCTCCAGATGGGACAGGACGGAATGAAGTGACAAAGCTATAGCATCATCTGTGGAACAAAGAAGCAGGTCATTTGGCCCATCAGACACATGCCAACTCCCATCAGAGCAATCCCATTAGCCCCATTGTCTCTCTCTTTACTTCCTGTTCTCTCTCAAATTCCTGGGTGCAGGTCAGGGGGACTAGGCAGCAAAATAGTTCAGCATAGGATAGAAGGGATGAAGGGGCCTGTTTCTGTGCTGTAATATCCTATGGTCCTACAGATTCTTCTGTCAATACCTACACTAAGGGATGATCTGCAGGGCAGAATTAACACTAGCATGTCGTTGGGATGTGGGAAGAACTCAGAGGAAACTCAAGGCAAAACTTGTAAACTCCCCACAGGTAGCAACCAAGACTGGGATTAAACTGAGCGGCTTGAACTCTGAGGCAGCAGCATGATCCCTGAGGCATCTCTCCATCTGTCCTTCTTCTACCTCTGTCCGTCACACCATCTCTTCTTATTCCACCATTCCCACGTGGACCCCAAGCCTGCTCTTCCCATCCTATGCTCTTTGCTCTGGCTTTTCTTACTGCATGCACCATCCTGTTGAAGGGCTCCAGCTGGAACGTTAACCATTCCTTCTCTCCCACAGCTGCACTCAACCTGCAGATAATGTTTAGCTTTGGATTCCAATAACAGCAGTCTCCTCTGTGACTCCATGCATCAAACCTTAATAGTTAATCTATTACTAACTTTGATTTTCCAAAAACTTTCTTTATTCACAATAAATTAATTACTAAAAGAAAACTTTGCACCCTTAGTGTCATGTCCATACATTCCCATCATTGCACATACACTCTCTAATCAGCAGCATTGCCACCGCTGTGGCACGTTGTTACTCCTGCCTCTGTTGGTTGAGGGGCTTCCCTTTGGTCTCAGCCCCTCAGTGCCCAGTGATGGGAGGTCTCAAGACTGTGGTCCTTCCCCACAGAGCCCTTGCGTTGGCTGCACTGAGCCTCAGTACATCCCTCAGCACGGACTCCCGCTGCCTGGAATGTGCCAGTCGGTATCATTCTTTCACCGACATCTTTGTTTGCTGAAAGACTAACAGGTTTCAGGCAGACCAAAGTGGTGTCTTTCACCGAGTTGGTGGTCCTCCAGCACTTCTGGATGTCTGTCTCTGCATCCCTGGGAACAGCCCATGAATCAGAGAAGCCTCTGTCATGCTGCTGCTGGGGATGAACCGTGATAAAGAGACTTGTATTCTTCTCATTACAGTCTTAGTAAATCTGCATCCTGCAAAGAGGTGGGCAATTGTCTCCTCTCTATCGCAGTCATCTCGAGGACAGTGGGCATTGTGGGCGATGATCTGGTCATACAGGAAGGATCTGACCAGGAAGGCTCCTCTCATTGCCAGCCAGGCCAAGTACTGGTGCTTATTCATGAGGTCTGGCACCTCACAACAGACTAATGACCATTCATCTTTCAAATTCATTGATTTTGCATTGTGCAAGATGTTGATTGAATAATAAACATCAAAGTGTGTGTGAATGCTCCGGACAACTTTGATGCAGTTTTCAATACTCTTTGTTTTCCTTGAAGTACTATCTCCTTTACATTTGTGACCAAGCAACTTGTGTAGAAGAAATAAATCTTTACATGCTCATTGTTTTCATCAAAACTTCTATCTTTCCACAAAAACCCACATAACTGATGTACATAGCTATTTGAGGCATTTGATTAAATTCATGTCCTCAGCAATCAGGTGTTATGGGTTATATATATTATATATAAATATGTCTTTAAAAGAGATAGATTGGGGGCGGTTAGTGTGTAGGTCACTTCACAAGCAGAGTAACACTTCACAAAAGCCATTTCATTTAAAATGTAAGAGCTTTACTAAAAGTGAGACATTGAGGCACCAATGCCTTTGCAAAAACAATGAAACTGCTTTGGAAGGAACTTCAGAAACAGGTTCAAATGGATTGAACCCCAGGGTCAAATGCTGATAAATATCTTTCAAAGATTTGGTTTGGTGTCTTGGGAGTAGTTGTATGGTTTTCACAAGCAGGGAAAGGGAGAGAGGGAATTCAATTCTACATTTTTGCAGTCACTTTTGGAGACTGCAACATGGCAGGTTGGTTGAAGACCCCATTTTTTTTTCTTTTTTTTTTAAATTTTTCACACAATAAACCATACTGACCAAAATACATACAGACAATTTTCTCTTGAATATATACAGTGTCATTTTCTCCCCTTTTCCCCCCTCCCTTCCCTCCCTCCCTCTCCCCCTTCCCACTTATTCAAAGTTCAATCTATAAGATACATTAAATCCGTTAAACAATGTCGTCACTTAATAAAATAAACAAGAAATTTTTATCTTTTACTTTTATGTACTGAGTCAGTTCATTTTGTTGTCTTCTCCTTCTGTCATTTTAGGTGGTGGAGGTTCATGATAGGATTGTATTTCATGTATGGTTCCCATATTTGTTTGAATATTGTGATGTTATTTCTTAAATTATATGTTATTTTTTCTAATGGAATACATTTATTTATTTCTATGTACCATTGTTGTATTCTCAAGTTGTCTTCTAATTTCCAGGTTGACATAATACATTTTTTTGCTACAGCTAGGGCTATCATAATAAATCTTTTTTGTGCTCCATCCAAATTGAGTTCAAATTCTTTATTTCTTATATTACTTAGAAGGAAGATCTCTGAGTTTTTTTGGTAAATTGCTTTTTGTGATTTTATTTAATATCTGGTTTAGATCTTCCCAAAATTTTTCCACTTTCTCACATGTCCAAGTTGCATGTATTGTTGTTCCTGTTTCCTTTTTACAGCAAAAACATCTGTCTCATACTGTTGGGTCCCATTTATTTAACTTTTGGGGTGTGATGTAAAGCCTGTGTAACCAATTGTATCATGCGTAACCTCATGTTTATTGTATTTCTCATAGATCCAGAGCATAGCTTTTTCCATATTTCATTCTTTATCTTTATGTTTAGATCTTGTTCCCATTTTTGTTTAGGTTTACAGTTTGTTTCCTCGTTCTCCTTTTCTTGCAGTTTGATGTACATGTTTGTTATAAATTTTTTAATTATCATTGTGTCTGTAATCACATATTCAAAATTGCTTCCTTCTGGTAACCTCAGACTGTTTCCCAATTTGTCCATCAAGTAGGTTGTATCGTGAGTTATATTATATTTGTCCTTCATTTGTTCAAAGGATAATAATTTATTTCCCGAAAAACAATTTTCTATTCCTTTGATCCCTTTTCTCTCCCATTCTCTGATGGAAAGGTTATTTATTGTGAAAGGGATTAGTTGATTTTGTGTCAATATTAATTTTGGTAGTTGATAATTTATTTTATTCCTTTCTTCCAAATGTTGAGCAGATGGTGCAATACTGGTGAATTCCTACGTTGCACCAATTTTTCATCCCACTTATAGAGTATATGCTCAGGTATCTTCTCCCCTATTTTATCTAGCTCTAATCTGGTCCAAACTGGTTTTTCCCTTGTTTGATAAAAATCTGATAGGTATCTTAATTGTGCTGCTCTATAATAATTCTTAAAGTTTGGTAGTTGTAAGCCTCCTTGTTTGTACCATTCTGTTAATTTATCTAGTGCTATCCTCAGTTTCCCCCCTTTCCATAAGAATTTCCTTATTATTTTCTTTAGCTCCTTGAAGAATTTCTCTGTTAGGTGAATTGGTGATGATTGAAATAGGTATTGTATCCTTGGGAAGATGTTCATTTTAATACAGTTTATCCTTCCTATCAGTGTTAGTGGTAAGTCTTTCCAGTGCTCTAAGTCATCTTGTAATTTTTTCATTAATGGCTGATAATTTAGTTTATATAGATGGCCGAGATTATTATTTAGTTGTATACCTAGGTATCGAATTGCTTGTATTTGCCATCTAAATGGTGATACTTCCTTAAACTTTGTGAAATCCGCATTATTCATTGGCATTGCTTCACTTTTATTTGTGTTGATCTTGTACCCCGATTCTTCTCCATATTCCTTCAATTTCTTATGTAATTCTTTTATTGATTTTTCTGGTTCAGTTAAGTATATTATAACGTCATCTGCAAATAGACTAATTTTATATTCCTTCTCTTTTATTTTTATTCCCTCGTATTTTATTTTCTGTTCTTATCAGTTCTGCTAGTGGTTCTATAGCTAACGCGAACAGTGAGGGAGATAGTGGACATCCCTGCCTTGTTGATCTGCTTAATTTAAGCAGATCATTTACTGTCACTTTCGCCAATGGTCTCTTATATAATGCTTTAATCCAATTAATATATTTCTCTGGTAGGTTGAATTTTTGTAGTACTTTGAATAAATAATTCCATTCTACTCTGTCAAAGGCTTTCTCTGCATCTAAAGCAACCGCTACTGTTGGAGTTTTGTTTCCTTGTACTGCATGGATTAAGTTAATGAATTTACAGATATTGTCCATTGTACATCTTTTTTAATAAATCCAGTTTGGTCTAGTTTTACTATTTTTGGTACACAGTCGGCCAATCTGTTTGCTAATAGTTTAGCTATTATCTTGTAATCTGTGTTAAGTTGAGATATTGATCTATACGATGCTGGTGTTAGTGGATCTTTTCCCGTCTTTGGTATTACTGTAATTATTGCTGTTTTGCATGAATCTGGTATGTTTTGTGTTTTTTCAATCTGGTTCATTACTTTCAGGGGAGGAGGAATAAATAAGTTTTTGAATGTTTTATAGAATTCTATTGGGAGTCCATCCTCTCCTGGTATTTTATTGTTCGGTAGTTTTTTTAATATCTCCTGTATTTCTTCTATTTCAAATGGTTTTATTAATTTATTTTGCTCCTCTGTTTGCAATTTCGGTAGTTCAATTTTAGTTAGAAATTAATCTATTTTGTCTTCTTTCCCTTCATTTTCAGTTTGATATAGTTCGTAGAATTCCCTGAAGTTTTCATTGATCTCCGTTGGGTTATATGTAATTTGTTTGTCCTTTTTCCTTGATGCCAACACCGTTCTTTTAGTTTGTTCTGTCTTAAACTGCCACGCTAATATTTTGTGCGTTTTTTCTCCCAGCTCATAATATTTCTGTTTTGTCTTCATTATGTTCTTCTCCACCTTATATATTTTTAGTGTTTCATATTTTATTTTCTTGTCTGTCAATTCTCTTCTTTTAGTTGTATCTTCCTTTATTGCTAATTCTTTTTCTGTATTTGTTATTTCCCTTTCCAGCTGTTCTATTTCCCAATTGTAGTCCTTCTTCATCTTAGTTACATAACTTAATATCTGTCCTCTGATGAATGCTTTCATTGCGTCCCATAGTATAAATTTATTTTTCACTGATTCCGTATTTATTTCAAAGTACATTTTAATTTGTCGTTCAATTAATTCTCTAAGATCCTGTCTTTTAAGTAGCATGGAGTTTAATCTCCATCTATTCATTCTTGGTGGGATGTCCTCTAGCTCTATTGCCAATAACAGGGGTGAGTGATCTGATAACAATCTAGCTTTATATTCCATTTTCTTAACTCTTCCTTGAAAGTGGGCTGATAACAGGAATAGGTCTATCCTTGAGTATGTTTTATGTCTACTTGAATAATATGAATATTCCTTTTCCTTTGGGTGTTGTTTCCTCCATATATCCAAAATATTATGTTTTAGAAATGTTGTCTTACAATGCGTTCAAAAAAAGAAAACAGAAATGGATAGGAAGGGAAGGTGGTGATGAGGAAATGGAAAGGAAAGATAAACAAAGTATGATATGGCCATGTTGAACTACATGACTTTAAATATTAACGGAATGCATAACCAAATCAAAAGGAAGAAGCTGTTAAATTTATTGAAGAAAGAAAAAATTGATATAGCATTCGTGCAAGAAACACATTTAACTGAAGTGGAACACAAGAAATTAAAGAGAGATTGGATAGGACATGTAACAGCAGCATCATATAATTCAAAAGCCAGAGGAGTATCTATATTAATCAATAAAAATGTACCAATCAAAATAGAAGAGGAAATAATAGATCCAGCAGGGAGGTATGTAATGATAAAATGTCAGATATATTCAGAATTTTGGAATTTACTCAATGTATATGCACCTAATGAAGAAGATCAAACATTTATGCAAGATATTTTTTTGAAGATCACAGATACACAAGGGAATATACTAATAGGAGGGAATTTTAACCTTAATTTGGACTCAAACATGGATAAAACTGGAAAAAAAAACTAACCAAAAGAACAAAGTAATCAAATTTATAATTAAATCGATGCAGGAAATGCAACTTTTGGATATATGAAGACCCTATTTTGAAGACGGGTTGAGTTCTGAGTTCAGCCTGTTCAAAACCATTGTTGTCCTCACAAGAGGACAATTTCTCCTGAAATAAGGGAATCAAGAGGAACTCTGTGGTGACCTGGAAGAAGAGGGTATCATTTGGAAAATTTATGAGGGGGCAAGTTTCTTTGGCAAGACAGTGAAGTGACTGATCATAAGAAATCAGTTTGTGTGTGTGTCCAACAAGCAACAAATTGCTCCCTGAGAAACCATCAAGAACCTTCCTGAGCGGTAACCATTTAACTTTAAGCACCAGAGCCTGGTGAAAATTCATAAACGTTAAAATCTATGCACAGTATAAGAATTGCCTGATACTGGTGAGCTTGGAGAAATGAAAAGTGAATGACTGGACTATTAAAGCAAAGAACTTTCCTGAATATATACACATTACATACACGTGCACTTAGAATTAGAAAGGGGTTAAGTTGTTAATAGTAATAAATTAAAGTTTGACCCTGTTTTTATGTTTAAAGAAAATTAAAAGCAACTTTTGTTTCAGTAACCATTTGTCTTGGTGAATTTCCATTTTTGTTGCTGGAATTTGGGGTCCTCCAGACTCGTAACAAATGTAACATTCAACATCTGTGATTTTTCTATGTAAATGACCTCTAAGTTTTAAATCTGCCTTATTACATTTGAGCCTATTTTCTAAAGGACAAGATAATCTTTTGTAACAAAAAATAGAGCATTCTGGCAGGTTGTATCACTGTCTGGTATGGAGGTGCCAACATTCAGAACAGGGTTGTTAACTTGGCCAGCGACATCACAGGCATCAGTCTTCACTCCATCAAGGACATCTGCAAGAGGTCTTAAGAAATTTGCCTCCAACCTCATGGACCCCCACCACTCAGGCCACACCCTATTCACTCTTTTACCTTGGGGGAAAAGTTCATGAGCCTAAAGACGAGCACTCAGTGGCACAAGTGCAGCTTCTTCCCCTCTGCCTTCAGATTCAAAACCCCCTTTTCCACTGGCACCCTGCCCCAGGATTTAACTGCAAATTTACTGGAACAGGGTCCAGCGGAAAAGGAACAGTGTCTGAATTACCTGCCTCTACCCCTATTCGTATCCCCAGTGTTTGCTTATGCCAGTGTGCTGATTAAACCAGTGGAAAAGGGACAACAGAAAGTCACCCTTTTCCAGTTGAAGGTAGAATGCTCCAATCCCCAGGGATGAGTGTGTTCAGTAGAAAAGCAATTGGTGTCCCAGTTAAGGGTGGCCCAATGGAAACAGCACAAAGGGCTTCCTATCCTGGGACACTGCACGTCCAATTAGCTGGGTTGCCAGTGGAAAAGGGGCTAAAGGCACTGCCTTACTTTGACATTTCATGCACGATTTTTTATATCTTTTGTAAGGTGATTTATCTGAATGTTTGCACTGTGACGCTGCCACAAACCAATGAATTTCATGACTTGTTCATGACAATAAATACTGATTCTAATTCTCGTTAGAAATTTTAACTTCATCTAGTCCAGAGTTATGAAATTCATAAAATGATGACTTGGCCAAGTCAAAATCAATTATTCAACCATTTCTCACCACACTTACCTTTCAAAGATCATAACATAATTTGTCTATATCCTAATATGAGTCAAAATAATTTTTACATTTAAAATTTAGACGTACAGCACAGGAACAGGCCTATCTGGCCCACGAGCCCGTGCCGCCCAATTAACCTGCTCACACTAATCATCCAATACTCTAATATTTACTAAACAATATCAGTCTACTTATCTATTTATCTATTTGTGTGTGTGTGTGTGTGTGTGTGTGTGTAAATATATATGTATTGATTCTGCATATGAGTTGTCTGTATGTATGTTAGGTCTGGTTATGTGCCTGAATGTTTACACCAATGACCGGAGAGCACTGTTTCGTCGGGTTGTACTTGTGCAATCGGATGATAATAAACTTGACCTTGAACTTGAATGTTTTTAAGGGTGTGAGGAAACCGGACGGAGCACCCAGAGGAAACCCACGCACACATGGGCAGGATGTACAAACTCGTACAGACAGTGCTGGATTTGAACCTGGGTCGCTGGTACTATGTGCAGTGATTCCCCCGTTGTTTGCTTTGAACAAACTCCATTGTCTGGAGCACTTTGGTCAGCGGTTCTCAACCTTTTTTTTCACTAACATTACACAGAGCTGCTTTGGCATCCTGTGGTTTAGCCTCAGAAAATATATCACTTTCCAAATAGATAAAGTTATAAATTTTAAAAGTTTATATTTAGACATAAAGGATGGTGACAGGCCCCTTTGAGCCCATGAGCCCGTGCCTCTCAGTAGCACCCAATTAACCTACAATCCTCGTACTTTTGAAGGGTGGGATGTAACCGGAGCCCCTGGGGAAAACCCACACAGAACTAGGGAGAACATACAAACTCCTTACAGATGTCGTGGGATTCAAACCTGGGTCGCTGACGCTGTAACAGCGTTACGCTAACCACTACGTTGAAAGACATTTTTAATACATGGATGAAGCAGAAATTAGGGTCCACACACATAAAAGGTTCAATAGCCACTGTTACCTATTTATGGCCCATTTTGCTGTTTTGTGGTTGGTGGTGTGAAATGGGTAATGGGGTAGGGCACAGGGAGATTATTACACTATTATGTGAATTGCCCCAATTGAAGTGTTACATCAGGGGATTGAGAGAGAGATTGAGGAGATTATTACAAGTACTTCCACTGGTTAATGGAACGTGGGTTAACAAAAGTTGGAAGTGGATTGTGAGAGTTCAATGATAATTTTAGGAATCAGTATAAGGGCTCAGGAATGGGATTATAGGAGCGGAAAATGGACTAAGGGTATAAAATGGAGTGCAAAGATGAGGGACAGTGTGAGATCATGGTTCCAACTTTCTAGTCACTCTCACTCAAGATGAGGAAATCATGGAATGGAGATTTGGGGACATAGATATTGAACACTTGTGCAGAGGACACTTCTGGCCAGGTTGTGTTGTGGAGGTTGAAGGCAAGTGGTTGATGAGGTGACCAATCGAATATCTTCATCTTTCACCATCAGGCAAATCCTTTCATTACTGATTACTGAGACCCGAACCTCCTCCACCCCATTTCCGGTCTTAGACCCATTCCCTCACTGATTCCTGGACCAGACCCTCCCCTCATCATGGTTCCCCACGCACCCCCCCCCCCCAGACTTGATCCTCCATCTCCCCACTATCTGCCAGACCTTACCCTTTCATCACTGACATTTAGAATCGTAATCATGAACATGTCACAAAATCCATTGGTTCGCAGCACCATCTCTGTGCAAACATTTATATAAACCACATACACAAAATAAATAAATAAAATTTGTACAACAATTAAAACAAAAAGATAAAGTAAGTTAGGGTCTATGGTTCATTGATCATTCAGGAATCTGATGGCAGAGGGAAAGAAGGTGTCATTGTGCCGCTGAGTGCTCGTCTTCATACTCCTGGACCTTTATCCCTGATGGTAGCAGTGTGAGGAGGGCATGACCTGGGTGGTGGTGGTCCCTGAAGACAGAGGCTGCTTCCTTAAGGCACCACCACATGTAGATATCCTCGATGGAGTGTAGACTGGTGCCCAGACCTGATCTTCCCTTGCCTTCAATTCTCTCTCTCTCTCACCATCGATGCTCCACCTTGAGCCCAATCACTGCTGACTCCCTGTACCTGTCCACCTCTCCACCAACCTGGATCTGACGCTGTTTCACCATTCATTCCCATGATCTGGGCTCCATTCAAAGTGGCACGCACTTGCTTGTGAAAATTTTCAGTGCTTCCTTAGCCAAGTTTGAGATTTTCAGTTAGAAGCTTACAGTCCACAAATGGACTGCTCTGTAACATGAGGTCAAACAACCTGATTTAACTCACAAATAAATAAGAATGAGGCGGAAAGGTGAAAGCGCTAATGTATAAAAGTTCCAGACAAATAAAGCTCTTCCAGCAGACCAATTAAATTTACTTACTGACAAGGCTACCTCATTCAGTATCAAAGAAACCTCTTTAATCAACACTAGCTTTAAATGTTGACAAGTAAATAGCATTTGGTAATATACTTATCTCATATACACCAATTAATGTCAGCTACTCTGATGTTTCAATTACTGATTCAATTAAAGAAAAACACCATTTGCTAATGCTCGCCATGCTTTTTGGAGTTCAACTCTCCGATATCTGAGTAGAAGTAAATTCAAGAGACAAAATTATGACCACCGTCCACTATAAGTAGAAATAAGTAACATGCGTGGGCTGAATTGTTCAGGCTGAATACATTACTGGAAAATCATCTGATTTTTAAAATCCAAATACACAAATTAACCTGCAAGACCCATACAGTTTTGAAAAGCAGGAGGACACTGGAGCCCCCAGGGGAAACCTATGCAGGCCACGGGTAAAACATACAAACTCCTTAAAGGCAACACCGGATTTGGACACAGGTTGCTGGCGTTGTAACAGCGCTGAGTTAACCACTAACTATGCTGCCCTTCTCGCAGAGAACTATTGCTAAAGAGAAGTATTGCCTCAATGGAGGCCATACACTTTCCCTAATCTACCCCCCCCCCCCAAAGAGGTCACTGCACACTTAAGGGGGGCCACAGACTGAAATATTTTTAATTTTTTTTGGTCGGAAAGAAACATGGAAGAAACCAAACTAAACATGACTGCTTCACAGGGAAGGGGCCCCATAAACTTTGAACACAGTCCAAAGGGGGCCATTGCCTCCTGAGTTGAGAATGGCTGTTTTGAATGAAAGAGTGCCTATTGATGGTAGATTCCTGCACCAGACCCTGTGACCTACTTGGATAAGCTTCCACATCTACTAGCAGACAAGTCTTTACATTCATTATAAAGGACTGCTTCTCCAGAGAGCATGCTGTCCATAGCTTTAACAAAAATTCCAGTAGTGGGGACCATGTCTATTAGCCCACCGATGTATGCTATGGTGTATATCTGGAAAAATCTTGTGTTATCGGATCGTAAAGCACTCCAACAAGTGGTGAAAACTGCCCAGCGGATTATCAGCATCCAATTGCCCACCATTGAGAACATCTATCAGAAACACTGGGCAGGGCGAAGAGTATTGTCAAGAGTGCAGCTCACCCCGACTATTGTCTTTTCACTCTCCTTCCATCAAGTAGATCCTACAGGAGCCTCTGTTCCCAAACTGGCAGGTGCAGGAAGAGCTTCTTTCCTGAGGCTGGGACCCTGCTGAACCTCACATCAAAGCGCTGGGCTGTATTATTGTACCCATACTGTACTGTCAGTATTTTTATGCTTGGCTGTTTGCTGGAACGTTTGCTTTTATTCACAGTTATTTGTAAATAGAACTTTTTTTTGCACTTCTGGTTAGATGCAAATTGCATTTTATTGGCTTTGTATTTTACTTGGCGCAAAGACAATAAGGTTGAATCCAATCTAATCTAAAAAATTTAATATTACATCAGACACAGGTGATCTGGAACAAATGTCACATTTTCTTTTGTTACCTATGCAGTAAACCAAGATTTGATTTATCAAGAAACTCCAGTGTATGTGCTCGGCATAGTTAATGACCCAGATTCAAATCTGGCACTGTCTGTCAGGAGTTTGTATATTGTCCCCATGACCTGTGTGGGTTTTCCCCAGATGCTCCCATTTTCTCCCACCCTCCAAATTATAGGTTAATTTGGGTATAATTGGGTGGCCATGAAATGCTTTTCTACCATTCAATAAATAAAATTTTAAAATTTAAGAATTTTTGGGGCAATGTGGTGTATTGGGATAAGTTGATTTGCGCTTCTTTGGGCAGAGTCCACAGTAGGGACAGTTTTAGGGAGGTAAGTCATCCTCTGACAGATGGACAGGATATCCACAAACTCTCCTTATGTTCTTTTTTAGACATACAGCACAGAAACAGTGCCTTCCAGCTTAAAAGCCCAATTACACCCTACTAACCTAAAATCCCTGGTACTGTTTGAAGGGTGGGAGGAAAGTAGAGCACCCAGAGGGAACCCACAGACACAAGGAGAAGGTACAAACTCCCTGCAGGAAGTCCTGGACTTGAACCCCGGTAACTGGCTCTGTATCAGCGTTGCACTCACTGCTACGTTAAATCATCGGGGGCTGCCATTTTGGTTGGAGTCAACCTGATTATATTACACCAATCTAAGTGGTATCAATGCAGGTGACTTTGACTGTGGGCTAAATGACAGAAGCCTTTTGATAAGCAAACTGTCTCGAAGGAAGGTAATTCTCAACCCTCGTATGCACATTATTTCCTTCTGATATTGAAAGAGGCCACTCACCCATCGGAATAGACAACAACTCTCACAGCATCCTATTACCGTTATTTCCTCAGAACCTATTCTCTGTCACACCTCATGTCCTCTCACTTTTGTGGCACCTTTACCCTCACCCTGAGTGACTGTCACGGGGAGAGCACCAGCTAACTCTTAACGTTCAGTGTACATCTGACATGTCAAGCTGCCATCGGAAACTTATGGACCATAATTTAACAAAAGCCCCTGGGTGCAAACCTCCCTCATTATGGTTTTGAAATTTCACAATATTTTTCAAATGTTTCACCAAGCTACACTTAAATGGAACAATCCATAGCACCTTTGCCTTTCATCTAGATCTCTTTGAAGTTTCCCTGAAGCATCATTATTCAGAAATTTTGACTGCATCCTTTTTTGAAATATTCGATGCCAATTTTCACTGGAACTATTGACTTCTTGGATATATTTTGCAGTGATGGAGAGGAAAATCATTATTCCATGGGAATACAGTTATTAAAGGTTACGGGAAAGATGCAATATCACTGGTTCATCACTTAGCACTGGATCACCTAGACAACAGCAACTCATACATTTGGCTGCTCTTCATTGACTGCAGATCAGCCTTCAACACCATTATTCCCTCAGTATTGAGCAGCATGCTCCAAACCCTGGGCCTCTGTACCCCCTCTGCAACTTGATCTTTGGCTTCCCTCATCGGAAGACCACAGTCAGTACAAATTGGAAATGACGTCTCCTCACTGACAATCAACCCAGGGACATCTCAAAGATATGTGCTTAGCCCACTGCTCTACTCACTCGACACCCATGACGGTGTGGCCAGTGTAAGGTAAAAACATCATGAGATGGGACCGGAGAAGGAGTCACCCAGTACTAAGGAGTAACAGAACGCAGATGTGACCTTGTACACTCAAGATAAGCTTGGCACTAACAAGAATGATGTGCAGCAGACTAAGAGAGAAGGATAGCAACAGTTTATTCATTGGACAATGTCATGGTATGATCATTTACTAAGTACGTGCCCTGGGGTATAAAAAAACACCACTTGCTGATAACGGCAGAATGCGCCTTCTCCAACTAACACTGTTAGTTGCAAGTGTTACAATCCGGTAATAAAGAACAAAGAACCTTGATTTCGACTCAGTCTGGTGTCTGACTCACTCATTCATGAACAAAGCAGACCTAACACCAGGCAGATTTCAAACGCTGACTACAAATTTGCCGACGACACCACAGTTGTCGGCAGAATCACAGATGGCCACGAGGAAGCAAACAGGATAGATCAGCTGGCTGAGGGGTGTCACACCAACAATCTTGCACACAACATTAGCAAAGCCAAGGAGGTGATTGCGGACTTCAGAAGGAAATCAGGAGGACATGAACCAGACCAAAATGAGAAGTCAGCAAAGGAGAGGGTCAAGTCCTTCAAATTCCTGCCCGTCTACATCTCTGAGGATCTGTCCTGGAGCCTCCATGCCGATGCCATCATGAAGAAGGCTCACCAGCGGCTATACTTTGTGAGGAGTTTGAGGAGATTCGGTAGGTCACCGAAGACTCAAAAAATTCTGCAAGTGTACTGTGGAGAGCATTCTGGCTGGTTGCATCATCATCTGGTACGGAGGCGCCAGCACTAAAAAACTCAAGAGGGTTATCAATTCAGCCTGTGACATCACGAGCACCAGCCTTCACTCCATCGAGAACATCAACAAGAGGTGATGTCTTAAGAAAGCAGCCTCTATCCTCGAGGACCCCCACCACCCAGGCCAGGCCTCCTTTACTCTGCTACCATCGGGAAAAAGATGCAGGAGGCTGAAGACGAGCACTCAGCGGCACAAGGGCAGCTTCTTCCCTGCCGCTGCCGTCAGATTCCTGAATGAACGATGATACTAACTTTACTTTGACTTTTCTTGCAGTATTTTTATTTATTTTGCAATGTGATTTTAGACTAAATGTTTGCGCTCTGATCCTGACTCAGAACAACTAATTTTGTTACACGTTCATGGCAATAAATTCTGATTCTGAATCTTCTAAATTGTCGGGATGTGCAAAATATTCAAAATTAAAATGAGCGGAAGTTTTGTATTTGAGTTTGTCTTCAAGTTGACCTTTGATACCATACTGTATTCTTCAGAGCTGATTTTGAATGAAAGCCCCGTTTTGCTTGAGCACGTGGGTTTCTGAAGGAATTAGTTGTAGGCTTCTCCTGTTAGAACATTCCTAGGGAATGTTAGGAATGATTTAGTAGTGCTTTTGTCAGGGCAGCTGGTGTAGACAATATCATTTCACCTTTTTAGCAGTTTCCAGAACCCTCTGCATGATTTGGTGCCCCATTCAGTAGGTTTGCAAATCCCAAAGAAATGCTGGTTGGTTGGTGAACGGGTTGCTAAAAATTATACTGGATGTGCGGGGCAGGTTGGCGAAGCAATGGGAAACGTGAAAATTGGTATGAGCCATCAAAATGTCTGAAAAGTGACTTCTGAAAAAAACTTCAAACCGATCAAGGTGACATCGGGTTGTTCCATTGAAGTGTTGCTTGGTGAAACATTGGCAAAAAATATGTGAAATTTAAAAATAACGATGCGGGTGGTTTGCACACAGGTGGTCTTGCTGAAATATGACCCAGATCTTTCTGATAATGGTTTGGCATTTCAGGCCATCACAGGTTAAGAGTTTGTGCATTAATCTGGACTCCTCAAGGCAGCCACAGTGGGTGAGTGCCAACACTATGGGTCGGGAGCCTATTTCTTGAGTGTCTGTGGCTCCACCCCTCCTAGACTCTGTCTCACGCTGCAAGTAGCCGTCACACTCCAACGCTTGCTGAGACTGAAGCTCGTACTTCGGCTGAAGTTGTCTTCACAGGGTACAGACAATCCCACCATTGAACGTTTCTGACAAGTTTATTGCCATACGCATTGTATGTTTGCACCGACATTCTCACTTGCTCCAGCCGAACTGGGAAAGGGAACAAGGATCATTTACAATAGTATACTTACCGTATATGTCGGCGTATAAGGCAGGATCTGAATCTTAAAAATGTCACCCCAAAACCAGGAATCATCTTATACGCTAAGTATAAAATCCCAACCTTAATATCCTGTGCAGACTATCCCGCATGGCGATGGGGAACAGCATAAGACACTTGCATGACTTCTACCACAAAATATTTTTCTACTGAAGCTTACGTTTGGGAAGCTGGATTAATAGTGATTTTATATTAAAAGAATCAAAATGTATTATAAATCTGTCTAACCCGCTTCAGTTGCCATTGCACACTAGCCAATTTGTAAAAGAACTGATGCCCTAGGGTCGTCACTAGTGTTTACATTACACCAGCTGGAAATGTTTGATGCATATTATGGGCAGTAATTGACAGTATTTTGCCATTACTTGAAATTAATTGGCTAAATTTTAGAAAACCAAGACTGCGTCGCTTTGTAGTGTGCTTCACAGGATCGCTCCACTGGTCAGTGGGATGGATGGGAGCCAGTGAGCTCTCAGCGGAGAGTGCCAGACCTGGGGCAGTCTTACACAGTGAGTATAACTCAAAACCTACAATATAACTGAAAACTCTAGGGGCCGCCTTGTCCACCCAGTCACCATATACGCTGACATATACGGTAATTGAATGAAGAGACCAAAAATATTTTTTAAAAAACAGATTTTATTCACAGTTATCCTTGTGCAAAATAAGAACATACATAGAACAAGACGTTGATGTCCCAACATGTTTACCTGAAGATTTGAAGCAAAATTTGCTCCTAGCCTGACAGAAATAAAAATTAAATTGTAGATTCCAAACCTGATAGACAATTTCTGTTGAAATAAAAACCCCCCCAAAAGACCAATACCATATGATATGTTCCTGAGAACGCTTGAGGATGCTGAGGTAATGGATGCACTGACAACTTGAGCAGAAGAAGTGGGTGTGATACACTTTGTTTTCTTGGTTATTCTATTCCTTGTTTCTCGCAAATAAGCAGAACAGGAAGAATTTTCATCTTCCTTGCTATTCATTTTCTCTTAAAATTGATTCTGAAAGCATTCTCATATGCTGGTCAGCAAGCTTTAGTTGAACAAGATTTATCTTCATGCATGTTTGGACTCAGAATTCTACCCAACACAATTTTTAAAAAAAACAAGCAAGTCTGTGCTTAACCCTTTGGACTCTCAGGGACTTCCAACAAGTGCATATACTCTGTATCCCCATTTTCCAGGACTGGTTTTACATCCAACCATCAGCTGGGTCGTACTGGTGGTCATTCTGTAGTCGACCCATGGACCCAGTCCAGAGTATATATGATGTAAGGTTAAAAATGGTCTGAGTCCAAAGGATTAATTCCAAGCTGAAATCCTGTGACTGCTGTTTCTTTTCTTCCAACCCATGAGCTCTGAGTAGGCTTTCTAACAAGTTTGAAAAGTGACCTTGAAAAGGAGTTATTGATGATTAGATGGAGCTTGCATATATGGCTTGACAATGCATCAAGCATTTTGCTGCCAAAGATCTGACCGTATTCGTGCACCAGCACGAAACTGATCTGCCACGTCAATAGACTGAACCAACTCTTATGAAAATGGACATAACCTGTTGACATATTATGTTGCAAGGTGAGCTTCACTAATCTGTCACGAATCTCAAGCATTTAATTGCCTGTGCAATATATGTAGAAGGCTTCCAAACTGAAAGCACGCTGGATTTTCAATGCTACCGTTAACAAGTGCACTCCCCTCCAAACATCCACAGTTGTACTGAATGTTGAAATCCAGTTGAAAATGTCACATGTATGTCAAGAATCACAATTAGAAATTGGCTCCAAATTTAAAGCCCAAGCAATTGCTTGCAGGTTACTCCATTACCTCAGTTCTCCAAAGACATACATTGGTCTGGCTGTTGAGATAAATATCACGTTGAAGCATCAAATCGAGGTGAAATCAAATTTCTAGATAAATGTCTCTGGCGCTGAACATTTAATTGACAAGCAATATTGTCTCAATCCAGAATTTAATTAGTGTTGGACACTTTAAACAGGTTTACTTCTTAACTTTTGTTCTGTCTCTTACATCCTTTTTATTCTGCCTCTAACTGGAGCACCTGATACAGATGCAGCTGTCTAGAAATTGGAACCCACCTTTCCCTTTAGTGTGGTACAATATGGAGAGCAGAACTATCATTGGGGAAGGGGGAACATTTTTTTCAGGGTGTTTGGCAATCCCCCCCCCCCCACTCCCCCCAACTCCAAACATGCAATCATCAACACTGAAATACGCAAAAATGCTGCAGACATTCACCAGCATCTCTAGAAAGCAAAGGGTAACCAACATTTCGGGCCTGAGCCCTTCGTCAAGGCATCCTAACTTACCTTGGTGAAAGGCTCAGACCTGAAACACTATTTACTCTTTATATTCTATAGATGCTGCATGACCTGCTGGTTTCTCTTGCATTTTTGTGTAGTGCGCTATAATCACTGAAAACTTTCCTGTTTAATCATCTACACCGGTGATTTTCAAATGTTTTCTTTCCACTCACATCCCACTTTAAGTAATCCCTATGCCATCAGTGCTCTGTGATTACTAAGGGATTGCTTAAGGTGGAAATAAAATAGTTAAAAAGCACTGTTTTAATTACCCCCCCCCCCTAATTGACTCATTATGTGCATGGTTTCAGAACTCCAAAGGAAATGGGCCAATGACAATTTTTCTCCAGCAAAATATTTCAGTAACAATTGGGTCTAGAGCAGTGATTCCCACCTTCCCTTCCCACTTTAAGCAATCCCTTATTAATCACAGAGCACCAATGGCACAGGGATTACTTTCAAGTGGTCTGTGAGTGGAAAGAAAAAGGTTGAGAACCACTGATATACACTGTAGAGATAGTGTGGAAGAAATTTTATGAAGTTTAACACTGTCATTCTGAATTGACACTAATATAGTTGGCGAACAGCCCGTTTTCATCTATTCAGCAAGATATTTTTTAGAAGTTAAACCTTAATCGTAGGCAAGGGGACTGACAGTGTTTGTTGTCGACGCTCTCTCCTTCATGTTACACTAAATATTAGGAGGCAAGGTTAATACAGCGATTAGCGCAACGCTGTTACAGTGCCAGAGGTCAGGTGTGCTGTCTGTAAGGAGTTTCTACAATCTCCCTGTGTTTGTGTGGGTTTCCTCCAGATCCTCTAGTTTCCTCCCACTCTTCAAAATATACCAGGGTTGTAGGTCAATTGGGTGCAATTGGGGATCACGGGCTCATGGGCCGGAAGGGCTTGATGCCGTGCTGTATATCTAAAAATTTTTTTAAAATTATAATGCAAATTTTAATACAGAAAATGTAATAAAAGTCTTGATGACTACATTGATGTAGTTTTCAATTATGTAATCCTATTTTCTGTAACAATTTGTTTGTCTCTTTGTATGAATATACGTGCTTGTAGAAGTAGGTTCTGGAGTCAGGAAGCAGTGGAAATGCTGCCTATTCTCTGTGAGCACTGCTGCACAAATAATTCCGATGCAAAGTCCACAGACTGTACAACAGGCTTTAATCAGCTTAAACGTACACACTAGGTCTCAGTACACTCCTGTTCCACGTGCCTGACGGCTCCCAAAGGGGTGGCTCGAGTCTTTATATGTGCCGGTGATTGACAGCCGGCAGGTGGTACCAACCTCCCAGGTTGCCTACCTGCTGGTAAAGTGGTTGCACCCTGCAGTTGGCTCGTAGGAGTGCGGCCTGTGTCGTTGTTGTACCACCACACTCTCCATGATGTATCATGTGAAATAAAGTCTGTGAAACTATACTCAAGGTCTCCAGTCAGTTAATTTCAGTGATAAACAGACAGAAATGCTGAAGGAGTTCAGCAGGCCTCGCAGTGTCCGTAGGAGGTGAAGATAAAAGTTTGAAAACCACTGATTCAGATGCTGACTAAATCTATTTTAATTCATTTTTTTTCAATACCAGATACAAATTGTAAATGGATGGACACAATTTGCGAAACTGGGCGTTAGGATACGGAACAAATTTCACGCACTCTTTCTCAGCTGGAGAGCAATTAACACCTCATACATTGCCACAAAACAACAATAAAATCGTCACAGCGGTGAAGGGCAATGATCCAGCTTTGGACTTTGGACTTCCTCCAGCAGGATGTTGAATCTAAACTCCTCAGTGTGCCTTTATGAATTAACAGAGCTCCCCTTTAATCTCTTTGATGGCTGACCCCTATTTATAACACAAGGAAGCACTCCCTGGTTGGTCTGTATTCCTCCCCCTCTCATTTTTCCCTCCTTTTCTTCCCTTCTTCTCCTTCTCTTCTTCTTCTTCCCTCCTTTTTCACCAGCCTTTAAATCAGATGCCTGACCTTTTTTGCTCATTCCTTGAGGCCCGAAATGTCGGTAATTTATCTTTACCTCCTATGGACGCTGCGAGACCGGCTGAGTTCCTGCAGCATTTCTGTGTGTTTTCTACCGCGTCTGCAGACTTGAATGTTTCACTTAAGCAACTGATCTGTTCCAAGCCTGTCTAAAAACATTCTCTTTCTCCACTTAGACTTGAGCTGAAAAGAATTTTTGCTTCATTCATTTTGATGAAACCCTGGAATTCTGCTGTGGATTCTCACTTGCGAAGTATATTCCAAAATATCATCAATGAGAGTGTGAAGGAAGATGGGGATGGAGCAGATAAGTGGAGTGGAGACACTGAGAGGCGCTTGACAAAGTGGCAACTCTCTGTCTTCCTTTCAGTGGAAAAAGTTAAAGAATTTCATGTCTGTTACATTCAAAATGTAATATTACATGACAATAATGCAACCTTTTTTACCTCTGATGTAAATATACCCAATGACTTGGCCACTGCAGCCACCCTTATCTCGGTTCAAAAGGGAGACTGTGACCCTCTGGTTCTGAACTCTCCCATAACTGGAAACATCTTCTCCACCTTCGGTCTATCCAAGCCTTTCAGTATTCAGTAAGTTCTACACTATAAATTTCACATGTGATAAACCAGTGAATTTATAAAAATCAGTCTTCTTTTTTTTAATTTTTTTTTATTTTTCACACTATGAACCATATTGACCAAAATACGTACAAAAGTTTCTCATTAAATTTACACAGTGGTATTTTCTCCCCTTTTTTTCCCTTTCCCTCCCTCCCCCCTCTAAAACTAATAAATATTGAACATAAAGCATAAAACAGTCTCTTCACACAAGGGAAAATAAACAAGAAAAATGCATCATCTATTTATTACACACTGAATCTAGTCGTCCCGTCCTCCTATCATCCTCATTCTCATTTCAGGGGTTGGAGGTCGCAGGCAAGCTCTCTCTGATATGCTCCATGTATGGTTCCCAAATTTGTTCAAATGTTGTGACTTTATTTTTTAAATTATATGTTATTTTTTCCAATGGAATACATTTATTAATTTCCATGTACCATTGCTGTATACTCATGCTCTCCTCCATTTTCCAAGTTGACATTATACATTTTTTTGCTGTCATAATGAATTTTTTTTGCACCTTACCCAATTTGAGGCCTAATTCTCTACTTCTTATGTTACTTAAAAGAAATATCTCTGGTTTTTTTGTTATGTTATTTTTTGTAATTTTATTTAGTATCTGATTTAATTCTTCCCAAAACGTATTTACTTTTGTACATGCCCAAGTTGCATCTAGTTTTGTTCCCATATCCTTCTTACAGCAAAAACATCTATCCGATAATGTTGAGTCCCATTTTTTTAATTTTGAGGAGTAATATATACCCTGTGTAACCAATTATACTGTATCATGCATAACCTTGTGTTTATTGTATTCTTCATAGTTCCAGAACATAATTTTTCCCAAGCTTCATTTTTTTATCTTTTTGTTTAGATCCTTTTCCCACTTCTGCTTAGGTTTATAGTTTATTTCATTTTCTTTATCTTGCAGCTTAATGTACATGTTGGTTATAAATCTTTTAATTATCATTGTGTCTGTAATCATGTATTCAAAGCTGCTTCCTTCAGGTAATCTCAAGCTGTTTCCCAATTTATCCTTTAAATAAGCTTTCAATTGATGATATGCAAACATTGTACCATGAGTTATTCCATATTTGTACTTCAACTGTTCAAATGTTAATAAATTATTTCCCAAAAAACAATTTTCTATTCTTTTGATTCCTTTTCTCTCCCATTCTCTAAAGGAAAGGTTGTCTATTGTAAAAGGGATTAGCGGATTTTGTGTCAAAAGTAATTTTAGTATTTGATCATTCGTTTTTTTCCTTTCTAAGTGGATCTTCTTCCATGTATTAAGTAAATGATGCAGTACTGGTGAGTTTTTATATTGCACTAGCTTTTCATCCCACTTATAAAGTATATGTTCCGGTACCTTTTCCCCTATTTTATCTAATTCTATCTTAGTCCAGTCTGGTTTTTACCTTGTCTGGTAAAAATCTGATAAATACCTTAATTGTGCGGCTATAATCCTTTCTAAAATTTGGTAACTGCAAACCACCTTGATTATACCTCTGCTAATTTATCTAATGCTACCCTTGGATTCCTCCCTTTCTACAAGAATTTCCTAATTATTCTCTTTAGTTCCTTAAAGAACTTTTCTGTTAAAGGAATTGGTAATGTTTGAAATAAGTATTGTATCCTTGGGAACTCATTCATTTTAATGCAGCTTACCCTCCCTATCAACGTTAGCGGTAATTCTTTCCAATGTTCTAAGTCTTCCTGCAATTTCTTTATTAGTGGCAGATAATTTAGTTTGTACAAGTGTCTTGTTATTATTTAACCTGATCCCTAGATATCGGATTGCTTGTGCTTGCCATTTAAATGGTGATTCTCTTTTAAATTCTGTATAGTCTGCGTTACTCATTGGCATCACTTCACTTTTATTTCCATTGATCTTGTACCCCGATATTTCTCCATATTCCTTCAATTTCTTATGTAATTCTTTTATTGATATTTCTGGTTCTGTTAAGTATACTATGATGTCATCTGCAAATAAACTGATTTTATACTCCTTCTCCTTTATTTTTATCCCTTTTATTTTGTTTTCTATTCTTATAAGTTCTGCCAAAGTTTCTATTGCTAAGACGAACAATGAGAGGGATAATGGACATCCCTGTCTAGTTGACCTACTTCATTTAAATTGGTTCGATACATATCCACTTACTGTTACCTTCACCAATGGTCCATTATACAATGCTTTAATCCAATTTATATATTTTTCTGGTAGATTGAACTTCTTTATACTTTAAATAAGTAGTTCCACTCTACTCTGTCAAAGGCTTTTTCTGCATCTAGAGCAACAGCCACTGTTGGTTTCTTTCTTACAGCAAAAACATCTATCCAATAATGTTGAGTCCCATTTTTAGAATTTTTGAACTGCGTGAATTAGATTAATAAGTTTACAGACATTGTCCACTGTTCGTCTTTTCATAATAAATCCAGTTTGATCTTGTTTTACTATTTTAGGTACACAATCAGCCAATCTGTTAGCTAATCATTTCACTATTATCTTATAGTCTGAGTTAAGTAGAGATATTGGTCTATATGATGCTGGTGTTAATGGGTTCTTCCCCGTCTTTATTGCTGTCTTACATGAATCTGGCAAGTTTTGTGTTTCTTCTATCTGGTTCATTACTTCCAGGAGAAGAGGAATTAATAACTCTTTAAATGTTTTATAAAATTCTTTTGGAAATCCATCCTCTCCTGGTGTTTTATTGTTCAGCAGCTTTTTTAATATATCCTGTACTTCCTCTATTTCAAATGGTTTTATTAGTTTGTTTTGTCCCTCTTGCAATTTCGGCATTTAAACTAAAAGTTCCTCTATTTTATCATCTTTCTCCTCATTCTCAGTTTGATACAATTGTTCATAAAATTCCTTAAAATTTTCATTAATCTCTGTTGGGTTATATGTAATTTGTTTGTCTGTTTTTTTTCCTTGATGCCAGTATCATTCTTTTAGCTTGTTCTGTTTTAAGTTGCCAGGCTAATATTTTATGTGTTTTTCCTCCCAGTTCGTAATACTTTTGCTTTGTTTTCATTATGTTCTTCTCCACCTTGTATGTTTGTAATGTTTCGTATTTATTTTTTTTGTCCGCCAAATCTCTCCTTTTCGTTATATCATCCCTTTTTACTAATTCCTTTTCTGTACTTACTATCTCCCTTTCCAACTGCTCTATTTCCCGATTTTAATCCTTTTTCATCTTAGTCATATAACTTATTATCTGCCCTCTAATGAAGCCTTTCATTGCATCCCATAATATAAATTTGTCTTTCACTGATCCTGTGTTTATTTCAAAATATGTTTTAATTTGGCATTCAATAAACCCCCTAAATTCCTGTCTTTTAAGTAGCATGGAGTTTAACCTCCATCTATATGTTCTTGGTGGGATGTCCTCCAGTTCTATTGCTAATAATAGGGGTGAATGATCTGATAGTATTCTAGCTTTATACTCAGTTTTCCTGACTGAATATGGGCTGACAACAAAAACATATCAATCCTTGAGTTAGTTTTGTGCCTACTCAAATAATATGAAAATTCCTTCTCTCTTGGGTGTTGCCTCCTCCATATATCCATAAGTTTCAATTCCTGCATTGATTTAACCATATATTTGGTGACTTTATTCTTTTTACTTGTCTTTTGTCCAGTTTTATCCAACATTGGGTCCAAATTAAGGTTAAAATCCCCTCCTATATTTCCTTGTGTGTCTGCAATCTTCAAAAAAACTCCTGCATAAATTTTTGATCTTCTTCGTTAGGCGCATATATATTGAGCAAATTCCAAAATTCTGAGTATATCTGACACTTCATCATTGCATACCTCCCTGCCGGATCTATTATTTCCTCCTCTATTTTGATTGGTACATTTTTGTTAACTAGTATGGCTACACCTCTAGCTTTTGAATTATAGGATGCTGCTGTTACGTGTCCTACCCAGTTTCTCTTTAGCTTGTTATGTTCTGCTTCAGTTAGATGTGTTTCCTGCACAAATGCTATATCTATTTTTTCCTTCTTCAATAAATTTAGTAGTCTCTTGCTTTTAATTTGGTTATGTATTCCATTAATGTTTATAATCATATAGTTCAACATGGCCATCTCATATCTTGCATACACTTATTTTCCACCTCTTTGGCACCTCCATCCCCCTTTTCCCCATTTTCATCTCTTAGTTTTCTCTTATTACATTTAATGTACGACAACACATTTAAGACATAAAGTACCCCCGCAGTTCCCACATCCACTAATACCTTAACCCCAAAAAGTTCCCCCCCTATCTGAGTTGCCCCATATCCCTTGCCGGGCAACCACAACTTCCCTCTTTATTTGGATTGCGATCTTGTTCACAGCATCAACAGTGACGGTTATTCCCCCTCTACCCAGCCCTCTCCAGAAAACACTTTTTTTAACACATATAACAAAGTTCTCTCATCCTTTTCTCCCCCTCTTACTCCCTTCCTTCCCTTTTCCCTCTTTAGTTCTTTACATATACATTGTTTTTACATCTTTATATATACTTTATTGCCATTCTTCATTCTTGTTACGTCTCTTCATCTCTTCTCCTGTCCCACAAACATTCTGCAAATTCTTGCACTTTCTCTGGATCCAAGAACAGCCTGTTTTGCTCCCCAGGTATAAATATTTTAAGCACGGCTGGATGTCTTAACATGAATTTGTAACCTTTTTTCCATAAAATCGATTTCGCTGTATTAAACTCCTTCCTCCTCTTTAAGAGTTCAAAACTTATCTCTGGGTAAAAAAAATATTTTGGTTTATTATCTTCTCTAACTTTATTCCTTGCCTATTCCAGTATATTTTCTCTTGTCATGTATCTCAAAAATTTTACTAAGATTAATCTTAGTTTTTGATGTGCCTGTGGTTTCGGAGCTAATGCTCTGTGTGCCCTTTCTATTTCAATTTCTTCCTGCATTTCTGTCGTTCCCAGGACCTTCGGGATCCATCCTTCTATAAATTCCTTCATGTCTGTGCCTTCTTCACCCTCCTTCAGGCCCACTATTTTTATGTTGTTCCGCTTACTATAATTTTCCAACATATCAATTTTCTGAGATAACAACTCTTATGTCTCTAATTTTTTTTGTCACTTTCTTCCAATTTTTCTCTTAAGTCATTCACTTTCATTTCTACAGCCATTTCCTGCTCTTCCACATTCTCTACTCTTCCCTATTTCTGTCATTACCAGTTCTAACCTTTGCATTTAATCTTCTGCCCTTTTCATTTTCCTTTTAATTGCATTAAATTCTAATGATGACCATTCTTTTAATGATCTCATTTGTTCTTCAAAAAAGACTTTATCTATATTCTGTTCATCAGTTTTACCTTTTACTTTTGTGTGTCCAACAGTTTTACCTTCGATTTCTCTGTGAAGATCTTGGTCTTCTTCTTCTGTGTCTGTATCTGTGTTTGTTTTTTCTTCTTCTCTTTTTTTTGTGTATGTGTCTTCTGTTTTTCCTGATGAGCTGCTTGTATCTCTTTGTCGGGCCTCGTCTTGCTGGTCCTCCCCTCCTGGGCTGCTCATCTGTTGCGCTTCCTGACGTTGATCTTGCTTGTCATCCTTCCGTCTATCTCCCTCATCTGTTTCATCGCTTCCTCTTCTGCTGGCTTCTTCGTCCTCCAGCTGAGCACTCTGGTGTCGGGCGTCCCTCAGCTGTGACAGCCCGCTCCTCTGCTGAGCCCCCATCCCACTGGTGTCCTCTTTCTCCTTTGATTGCACACTGCACACTTTTGTTTGCCTCCGAGAGCCATTTTTGTAGTGCACTGCCTGGTGGTTGTGACTCCGCAGGGCAGGTACTGATCTCGAGGGTCGGGCGCTTCTCGCCACCACAGCACCCTGTTCCTTTGTGCAGGTAAGGCCTTCTTCTATCTTCTCCGGTGACCTTTCTATTTTTTTTCCTGTTGCTTTTACTTTCTCCTTCTTGGGAGCCATCTTCTTTCTCTTCTCTGTATTTTTATCTTCTATTTCTTCTATTTTATTTTTGTTATGCTTTGCTTTTTCCTAACTTTTTTCCTATTTTCCTGGAAAGGGCTGGTTTTCCCAACTGGCCACTACTCCGGCACTTGACTCCTCCTAAAAAAAAATCAGCGTTCTTAAAGCCATAGTCTGCCTTGTCCTTCACACTGAATCTCAAAAATGTCAGAGATATATGATAGAGCCTGTACCTAACATTGTTCTGCAGAGGGACAAGAGTTTGGATAATGCTATGTAACACATTGAGGAAAACTGAACTTCCTCAAACCAGCAGCTCTCATAACCCAAAGCTGAAATATCCTGCCAGTGAGAACAAGGATGGACCTTGATGATTCACACATACATGGCCAAGTTTTGGAGCTTGAAAATGTAAGCATAAATCTTAAAGTTCAGACATACAGCATGGTAGCAGAACCTTTTGGCCACAAGGCCGGACGTTTTGAAGAGTGAGATGAAACCGGAACGCCTGGAGGAAACCCCCACAGACATGGGGAGAATGCACAAACTCCTTATAGAGAGCAGAGGATTCAAATCCCGGCCACTTTTGTGCTAACAGCTACACTAAATGTGCCACCCAGAAGTTGTCTTAAAATGGAAATAACAATGATTGATATCACAGAAAAGTTGGGAAGGGCTTAAATGAATGATGATTGAACATGGATAGGAGGACAGGAGAGGAAAGGTGAAAATTGATTGATAGAACTGGAGGAAGGGTAAGAGAGGGAAAAGCAAAGAGAGACAGTTAGAGGAAAGGAGACAAAGGAATGGGGGGGGGGGCTTACAGAAACCAGAGAAGTTGCTGTTGATGGCATCCAGTTGGAGAGTGAGCAGATGGAAGATGAGGTGTTCCTCCACTTTGTAGCTGGTCTCAGACTGACAGTTCACGAGACACGTTGGCATGGAAATGGGGCAGGGAATTGAAATGGATTGTCCCTGGGAGTTCCACGCTACTTGTGGAAGACAGAGCCGAGGTGCTCAATGAAGCGATCTCCCAGTCTGCATCCAATATTTCTGATGTAGAAGAGGCCACAATGGGTTGAACCGGAGCAGTAGATGTTCCCTGCAGACTCACAAGTGAAGTGATGCTTGACTTGGAAGGACTGCTTGGGACATTGTGGTGAGGGAAGAGGGGTGGGTGCAAGTGGTAGGTGCCAAGGGGGCAATTGGTGGGGAGGAAGGAGTGGACAAGATGTTACAGAAGGAGGCACGAGTAGCACTTCCTGCAGTGATTGAGGTTCAGAAAAAATACACTCCAATTCAGCAAGAATCTGGACATTGTGGTGATAGGACCACCAGCCTACTGCAAGGGGCGATCTCTGTACCATCAGGAAGACCACCTAAGGGGCTAACACCACCTGGCCGGCTGACAATCAGCTGACCTGAATAGACCACCTAAGGGGCTGTCTCCACCTGGCCGGCTGTCAATCAGCCGACCTAAATATAGACTTGAGCTGGCTCCTCCTGAGCCAGTCACATGGGGAGCTACCAAGGCTCTTGAATAAAACCTGTGGTACAGCCTTTTCTGAGTTTGTGTTTGCTTGCTGCTATCTCAGTGCACCGCAGACATATACAATGTCATTAAAACTGATCAGTGGCACTTAATGTTCTCATCAATGTTGCTATTGCTTTGTTCTAGTTTGTTGGAGTTTATTTGATATCTGATTGTACCAGGGCATCCCAACGCAACAGCATTTTCCAGTCCATAGTGCAGAGCAGTGTAAAACATGCTTACAGATATACACAGTACATATGTACATATAGTACAACTCCGATTATCTGGTCGGGACCACGCCTATATTGGATAAACGGTTTTACGGAGAACCGGTCATTTTAAAAAAAACAGCCCAGTAGCAACAGCAAATCACTTGTAATAGTATTTAAACAACAACAAACAACAAGGGAAGGCTTTTTAAGCATTAAAATAATATGTAATTCTTGCCAAAAAATTGCTGACCGCTGCCGATCACTGACACCTCCCCACCGAGGCACCACTCCTGCCTGAAGCCCAAGGTTCCCGCTCCTGCCCAGAACCCGAGGTCCACGCTCCTGCTAGCAGACTGACGTCCCCTCTGCCGCCGGGAACCTGATGTCCCCTCTGCTGCCAGCAGACTGACGTCACAAGTCAGTTCAATGTCCGAAAATATTTTGGATAATGAGGATTTTGGAGAATCCAATTTTGGGTAATTGGAGATATATTGTATATTGAAATAAATATCCTTATTACTGTATATCGTAGAGTCACAAAGAAAGGTAAGATAAAGATATAGAACCAACATTTTGGGCTTGAGCCCTTCACCAAGAATGAGCAAAATGTAGGCAGGCGCCTATCTATCACCTATCATCTTTTACCTGTGGGCCTGTGCTCCTCCTCTTCCAATCCCTCCCCTTCACACCATTTTGTTTGTGCACCTGTCTACATTTTGCCCACACCTTGATGAAGGGCTCAAGCCTGAAACGTTGGTTCTGATCTTTGCTACATAAAGACACTGTTTGACCAAGCTGAGTTTCTCCAGCATTATTTTTTTTTACTTCACCCATGGTGTCTGCAGACTTTCATGTTTTACCAATCACGGATAGCTGTTTGACGCAGTCTCACTGTCAGTGAGACTTACTTCCAAGCTCTCAAACATTTCTGAGTGTCCAACAAGTGTCGATTTCCAGTGTGATAGCTTGGTGCATGAGATTCACAGATCTGATTCACACCGGGCTGCAAACTGCTGGAGACTGCAGCTGAGGGATTCACACCAGGCTGCAAACTGCTGGAGACTGGCTTGGACTAGCTGAGGGAGTACCAGGTAATGGAACCTGGATGCAAGAGGATGCCGAGGGCATTGAAGAGTTCCTGATCATGTGGGAGATTCGGATCTGCAGCTTGGACTGCTGATGGTTTGGACTGGAGTCTGTGTGGCTGGAGGCAAATCCACAGACACCTGATTACTTTGAGGGGACTCTCTTTTGCTTCTCTTTCTCTGACTGTAAGAGGCGCATCAAGCTGATGGTGAATCTATCAGTCTTAAGGCAAATTCCATGTAATATTGCACTGTTTTTATTACATGACAATAATCTTGATTGCAAGCCATGGCAGAAAATTTGGAAAACCATACCTGCTGTCCATTCCATTAAAAGACACACAGAACTTTTCCCCATTAAAAACTGCAGATGGAGGTCAGGCAGCATCCATGGGGAGAAATAATCATTCAATAATTTGGGTTTTGATTCTATATCGACACTGAAACTTTCCCAAATTAAGTGCAGAAATAAGAAAATCTTGAGGTTGGTCCAGCTCTAGGTCCATCATGGACCAGAGTCTCTGAACTAGGATTCGAGAGAGCGCTGAGGGCAAGACGGCCTCCCGAAGGGCCTCGAGCCCTGAAGGTTTCCGGATTGTACAGGAGGTTTGGATCTGAGACTTGGGTAGTCAATGGATTGTGTGGCTGCAGAGGTTGCAGGAGCACTGGAGGCAAATGCTCAGACACTCAGTACCTCTGAATGGACTCTCTTTTGTTTCTCTTTCTCTCGCACAGCTGGGGACCCTGGGTGACATAATGGTGACACATGTCTGCCATGTGGTAGGCAGAAGGCATGTTCATGTAATATTACATGTTCCGTACAATAAAGGAACCTTGAATCTCCTTGACTGTAAACATGACAATCCCAGTAACATTTCATTCTTCGCTTGAGCACTGAAATGGCAACATTTCTTGCTGCAGTAAAACCTCTGGTATCTGGCACTTGATGGATGTGAGATAGACAAATTTTCCAGTTGGTTGAGACTCATTCTTACAATGCCTAACTGATACACCTGCATTAAGAATAAGCAGTTTAAAAGACAAACAAACTATACTTTTCTTACCTTGAACAAACTTGACTTGCATGAATATATAAATCTTAAAGCATTTTATTTTCAGTCGCATTCTTTGAAAACACTTAACCATCACTGCATCTGCAGGTTCCTCCCCCTCCACCAAGCCGCCTTAAAAACAAACAATAGCATTTTAGATAATTAACCCCCCCGCACCCAAGTTTACAGATAAAGCCTTACTAATATATTTAATAATATACTAATAAAGATTCTTACTCAGCAGGGATAAGGAGAAACTTTAAGAGACCCCAACGGCGAATGGCATCAACCAGCTCTTCATCCTGGGCAACGCCATCACTGTTTCACATAACTTTATTCTAACAGCTGCTATGAGCAAAGCTCGACCAAGGCTCTCCGCTGGCTCATTATTTGCTTCCAACTTCACCAAAGGTTTATGTATTACTTCTGAAAACATTTACAATTTAAAATTGTTTTTAAATTCTTCATAATTGTAATGTCTAATTATTTATTTATTTATATCTCTTTTGGCTGTTGGTTGAGGTTGCCAGTTGCTTGAATTCTGGATAAGGGTGATTTTTTACTGTTTCTTCATCAGCCACTTTTCCCTGACAATCACATCTTCCTGTCCATGACACCTTTTTCACTCTTCAAGTGTTCCCCATGCTTTATTCCTAAAAAAAATTCTGGAGGGATCTACATGGAAATGTCCAATGTAGAGCTTGAAATTTGAACAAATGAACAGTCACCAAGAAAGAAATATTGTCTGTAGGTTTCTCTGCATAACTAAAGCCATGGATTCCATTTTCCCCCAGTGAAGGGTTGGTGGTGAGGGTTGAATGAACAAGACTCAGCTCATCAGGACAAGATAATCATCAATGTTACCGTGTTCACCTTCATAACATTTCCCAACATATCTGTTGCCCTTGATGTCTGACTGAGGTGGATTGCTTGCCTGGACACAGAACAATAAAGAGATTTGTGCCAGCTTTGTCAGCTGATTGTCAACAACGTTCTACTTTGAGAAGTGGAGAAGGAGCTTCACCCTGTGAGCTCACCCATATGCAAGATGATCAAACAAAATGCTTGATTCAAACATTTTCCTTTGTGCTTTTCTTCAAGTGCGCACTTCTATCCTCAAGTGGATTCTTTCCTCCCTTCAAATCCTGACCATGTTTTAATCTGTATCCTCCCAAAAAAAAGCATCTTATCACTCCACCATTCATTTGCCAGTCAGAGTGCAGCTCAGTTCAATTTGAAACAGAATCAGTGTGAATGAACATTTAGGCTGAGAAATTTAGGTCGCCAAGGAAGAAGACATTCAATCACCACTTTCGTGTCCTTGGAGAGATTTTTCTGACCTGCCCTGACAGAGGAACCTGATTGCATTACCCCAAGTGCAGCTTGAGATTTAAACAACTGAATTCTGCAGCTCGCAGAAAAGAATGAAGAAACACTATCTATCGGAGAGTTAAATATAGGGAATTCTCTGGTTTCCATTTGGAGTGGGACAGTTGGCGTAGCACAACGCCGTAAACAGCCAGCGATTAGGACCTGGGTTCGAATCCCACGCTGTCTGTAAGGATTTTGTCTGTTCTCCCCGTGTCTGTGTGGGTGTTTCCCCGGGGGCTCTGATTTCCTCCCACCGGGGGGAGGGGATAGGTTAATGGGGTGTAAATTGGGTGGCACGGGCTCATGGGCCAGAAAGACCTGTTACTGTGCTGTAATGTCTAAATTTAAATAAGCACATTGTTTTGGACGATGTCTTTCAGACCCAAATTCCCTTAATAGTGCCAACAGTTTGCTCGGTTCCTTTTATTCCCCCTCTCTCAAACAGCATCTGTTTATCACAAATGTAAATATAATGTCAATGCAAAACAACATAATTGATGCCACCAGAGTGTTTGGCAAAATAAAATGTTATCTCTGAAGAATCATTTTTGGTGCATAATATTTTGAGAACAACATCACTTTTTTGTTACATGACTATCCATCATCAAATCAATACATGAAAACAAATGTAATTAAGTGCAGCAAAATCTGGAGAGAGCTCACTGCAGTCTTTCAGTCTTGAATGTGGCAGATATTTTTGAGGACAGAGCTACAGCAATCAACAAGCCGCTGGAATCCGGCGCCTGTGGTGATTGGCATATGCCGGGAAAGTGAATTTTCTGGTTGCTTGATGCGCAGATTGGCGAACTCATGGGAAGGCATGCCAATCCGTAATTTTTACCTGTTTATTTTCCTCAATTTTTTTTGCCTGGTGTTTCTGGATAATAGGGGTTCCCTGGTATTGAGCAACCAGGAAAAAAATAAAGCAAGGAAATAAATAAATAGAATTACAGATGAATAAGAATAAATGAAAAATTAAATAAAAGTTTAAAATTGTTCTTTGGCTTGCCTTCGCGGACGAAGATTTATGGAGGGGGTAAATGTCCACGTCAGCTGCAGGCTCGTTTGTGGCTGACAAGTCCGATGCGGGACAGGCAGACACGGTTGCAGCGGTTGCAGGGGAAAATTGGTTGGTTGGGGTTGGGTGTTGGGTTTTTCCTCCTTTGCCTTTTGTCAGTGAGGTGGGCTCTGCGGTCTTCTTCAAAGGAGGTTGCTGCCCGCCAATCTGTGAGGCGCCAAGATGCACGGTTTGAGACGATATCAGCCCACTGGCGGTGGTCAATGTGGCAGGCACCAAGAGATTTCTTTAGGCAGTCCTTGTACCTTTTCTTTGGTGCACCTCTGTCACGGTGGCCAGTGGAGAGCTTGCCATGTAACACGATCTTGGTCTTGGGAAGGCGATGGTCCTCCATTTTGGAGACGTGACCCGCCCAGCGCAGCTGGATCTTCAGCAGCGTGGACTCGATGCTGTCGACCTCTGCCATCTCGAGTACTTCGACGTTAGGGATGAAAGCGCTCCAATGAATGTTGAGGATGGAGCGGAGACAACGCTGGTGGAAGTGTTCTAGGAGCCGTAGGTGATGGCGGTAGAGGACCCATGATTCGGAGCCGAACAGGAATTGTAATTGTTCTTCAAAGCAACATGCAAGATGGTAGCAAACATTCAGCCAGCGGTGCGCCCCTGTCGTGGCCCACCCACAGCAGCTGTTTGCCTTTATCTGTAAACTTGGGTGGGGTGGGGGATTCATTATGACAGTGGCATGTTTAGCCTAGTGGCTAACACCAGCAACTGGGGTTCGAATTTAAATTTAAATTTTGTAACTTATGGAAATTACCCAATTAAAGTGAACTTTGCATAATTCAGAATGACAATACTGATTTTTTTTCAAATTACTTTACATTTGCACTGTCTTTTGTCTTTTAAACTGTTTATTCTTAAAGGTGGTGTATTAGTTAGGCATTGTAAGGAAGTGTCTCAGGCAAATTCACATATCCGACATCTGCAATTCCTGTAGGTGCTGGACACCAGGGGTTTTACTGTATCTACAAGTACACATGGATTTAAACTGGAATAGAAAAGCAATGTAAACTGTGGGCTGTACTTGTGGCCTTAGATACAGGTACTCCCCAACTTGTGACCTATGAAACTTATGTACATACGAATGAAACAAATATATAAAATCTATGCAGTTTATGTTGCATTTCATAAACAATAACAGCGATACAGGGCATATAAGAGCCAAAATTAGCATACTTATCTTATTAGTCAAGCTGGGTGCAACCATCTAGATTCCTGTGCGCATGCGCGAGTCTTCAGTGGGCGCATGCGTGGTGGGTTCGCGTATTGCAGTTCGGTTGGGGCATGAGCGAGAGTTAAGGGCGCAAGTTCAATACTGTCGGGACGCTTAACTCTCGCACATGCGCCGACCAAACTCCAACATGCAAACTCACTGAAGATCTGTGCACGCGCCCATCGAAGATACACATGTGCGCACAGGAATCGAGGTGGCTGCGCCCAGCCTGGCGACCCCGGGAAGCCGACCAACAGGGAAAGTATGGACCAGAATGTGGAAAGATTTGCCAATGTTGATCAACAAATTCTGTAAGTTTTAAGTGGTTATCTTGAAATCTATGATTAAAAAAAGATTTGATTAAAAAGTTTGCTTTAAGAACTTGGTACTCCACACGCGTGGGCAAGATTCCAACTCGTCCATTCTGAGATATGCCCGATTCGGTTCCCATTATGGTCATAAGTCAGGGATTGCCTGTACCTTGGGCTCAAGCCCAAATCTTTGGATACGCATCCTTGCTAAATAAACTGCACTGTTTGACCTGCTGAGTTTCTCCAGCTTTGTGTGTCCGCAAACTTTTGTGTTTTAATTGTGTCGTTAGGTGTCTCATTTTGAACTTGCTATGTTCACCACATCTCTCCCTGCCTGGCTCTCTGTTATATTTTATTAGCCTTCAATTTATACAGCAAAGACAGCATCTTTCCTAAGCTCCTTCATTCACAAAGTCAGAAAGAGTGATGAAACATCAATACACGAAACAACTGGTCCTTACAATATGCCGTTTTCTAGAGCTCACGTCGTTTCTTCTGCAACAGAACAGTCCCTTGGGAGACACAAAATCTGAGAAGGCCAAGTTCTCATTCTATATTTCCCATTCCTTTCATGACAAAATTATTATTTTAAATTTTCATTCTCATAATAACATAACATAACATAACATAACAATTACAGCACGGAAACAGACCATTAGGCCCTTCTAGTCCGCACCGAACCAAACACCCTTTTCTAATCCCACCTCCCTGCACAATGCCCATAACCCTCCATCTTCTTCTCATCCATATACCTGTCCAACCTTTTCTTAAATAATACAATTGACTCCGCCGCCACTATTTCTCCCGGAAGATCATTCCACACAGCTACCACTCTCTGAGTAAAGAAGTTCCCCCTCATGTTACCTCTAAACCTCTGCCCCTTAATTCTTAACTCATGTCCTCTTGTTTTAAACTTTCCTCCTCTTAACGGAAATAGTCTATCCACATCCATTCTGTCTATCCCTTTCATAATCTTAAATACTTCTATCAAATCCCCTCTCAACCTTCTACGCTCCAAAGAATAAAGACCCAATCTGTCCAATCTCTCCCCATACTCCAGATGCTTAAACCCAGGCAACATTCTGGTAAACCTTCTCTGCACTCTCTCCACTCTGTTTATATCCTTCCTATAATTAGGCGACCAGAACTGCACACAGAACTCCAAATTAGGCCGCACCAACGTCTTATACAATCTCAACATCACCTCCCAACTCCTATATTCCATGCAATGATTGATAAAGGCCAGCATACTAAAAGCCTTCTTCACCACCCTATTCACGTGAGTTTCTACCTTCAGGGAACGATGTACCGTCACTCCTAAATCTTTCTGCTCTTCTGTATTCCTCAATGCTCTCCCATTTACCACTTATGTCCTATTCTGATTCTTCTTACCAAAATGAAGCACCTCACACTTATCAGCATTAAATTCCATCTGCCATTTTTCAGCCCACTTTTCTAAGCAGCCCAAATCCCTCTGCAATCCTTGAAAACCTTCTTCATTATCCACTATTCCACCTATCTTAGTATCGTCTGCATATTTACTAATCCAATTCACCACCCCATCATCTAGATCATTAATGTATATAACGAACAACAATGGGCCCAATACAGATCCTTGAGGCACACCACTGGTCACCGGCCTCCAACCTGACAGACAATTATCCACTACCACTCTCTGGCCTCTTCCTTTCAGCCAATGTTCAATCCATTTGACTATCTCAAAATTTATACCTAAAGACTGCACCTTCCTAACTAACCTTCCATGTGGTACCTTATCGAAGGCCTTACTGAAGTCCATATAGACAACATCCACTGCGCTACCCTCATCCACATTCCTCGTCACCTCTTCAAAAAATTCAATCAGATTGGTCAAACATGACGTACCTCCCACAAATCCATGTTGAGTGCTCCTGATCAGACCCTGTCTATCCAGATGTTTATAAGTACTATCTCTAAGAATTTTCTCCATTAATTTACCTACCACAGACGTCAAACTTACAGGCCGATAGTTGTCAGGCTTCCTCCTTGAACCCTTTTTAAATAACGGAACCACATGCGCAATGCGCCAATCCTCCGGCACTATCCCCATATCTAATGACATTTGAAAAATTACCACCAGAGCCTCTGCTATTTCCTCCTTCACTTCTCTCAATGTCCTGGGGAAGATCCCGTCTGGTCCCGGAGACTTATCCACCTTTATATTCTTCAAAAGCCTTAAAACTACACTTTTTGTAATCTCTATATTCCCCATATTTACCCAATTTGCTTTTTTTATCCCACATCTCCCAATATCCTTCTCCTTAGTGAATACCGAAGAAAAAAAACTGTTCAATATCTCCCCCATTTCTCTAGGTTCCACACACAGTTTTCCACTCTGATTTTCTAAGGGACCAATTTTGTCTCTAGCTTTCCTCTTACCATTAACATATTTGTAGAACTCTTTTGGATTAGTTTTCACCCTGCTTGCCATAGTTTTCTCATCCTGCATTCATTTCTCATCCCTAAGGTGCTGGTGGGCACCCAGGTGTGAATGTGAACGAGCTTGCTCGGACTATCGCCAGATTATTGTGGAATGGGACCAACATTTTATGATGATCAGGATATTGATTTCAGATTTGTTGTCAGAGAACATACATGACATCACATACAGCCCTGAGATTCTTTATCCTGCAGGCCAGGCAGAATCACCACTTATTGGTAATGCAAAAAAAAAAGAGAAATGTAAACAAACTGACTGTGCAACACAGAGAGAAAAAAATAAAGTGCACAAGTAAGAGTCCTTAAATGAGTCCCTGGCTGAGTTTGTTGTTGAGGAGTCTGATGGTGGAGGGGGAGCAGCTGTTCCAGAACCTGGCGGGTGTGAGTCTTATGGCGCCGATACCTCTTTCCTGATGGGAGCAGCGAAAACAGAGCGTGTGCTTGTTGTGGATTCTTAACGGTTGCAGCTGCTCTCCAACGGCAGCATTTCCCTGTCGATGCTCTCGATGATGGGGAGGGTTTTGCCTGTGATGTCCTAGGCTATGTCCACTATCTTTTGCAGGGCTTGATGCCCGGGGTGCCCATACCAGACCACGATGTAGCCGGTCAGCACACTTTCCCACACGGATCTGTAGAAATCTGCTAGGATTTCTGATGTCATACCAAATCTCATTCAATGACTGAGGGGATTTTCTGTTACTTCACTTTCTCTGATGCTGGGCAATTTCTGCTCATGCCAAATCTGTGTCTGCCTTACGGCAGACTAAATGCAATTTCATGTAATATTACCCCTCTCTCTCCCTTATGCACCTATTACCTCTTGCCTGTGCTCCTCCCCCTGCCCTTCCTCCCCCCCCCCACACCATTTTGTTCAGGTGCTTGCCTATATTTTGCCCATACCTTGATGAAGAGCTTAAGCCTAAATCATTGGTTTTACAGCCATGCAGCACGGTAACAGGCCTATGAGCCCATTCAGCCCAATTACACCCAGTTGACCTACAACCCCGGTACATTTTGAAGGGTGGGAGGAAACCGGAGCCCCGGGGAAACCCACGCAGACACGGGGAGAATGTACATATCCTTACGGATAGTGTGGGATTCAAACCCCAGTTGCCAGTGCTGTAGCAGCATTGCACTAACTGCTATGCTATCCCGCTACACTAATCCCACCGGCTACGTATCTTTATCTTTGCCATATAAAGAACGCTGTTTGACCTGCTGAGTTTCTCCAGCGTTGTTTTTTTTTTTTAATTTGTGTAATATTATGTCTGTTTAATTACATGACAATAAAAGAATCTTTACTTTTGAATCTTGAAACAAGTCCATTGTTGTAAATTCACCCTATTCTTCCATTCCCAACATCTTCCCACAGATTCTACAGCTAACCAACGCAACTCAGGGCAATTATTCTGTAGCTGCTAATTAACCCAGCATTCAGGTAAGGATGGTGAGTTCTCTCACATCAAGGATAATAGTAAACTAAATGAACGTTGATGCCAATCTAATTATAAGAGAATCATTATTACCAATGCTGGCACTTTATTCCAGTTTTAATTAAGAAATTGAATGTACATTTCTGTTTGATTAGTTGCATTTAGGCACGATTTGAACTCTGCAAATCATTAATGCTGCCTTCTGAATTGATCATCCTGTAACAATTTTTTTAACCCCTATGCTTTTCAACTTGAATATTTTCATCAAAACCACTGGCTGAACTTGTAAATGTTGACCATCCTCACCGGTTTCTTCTCTTTGGATTGTGCCTCTGGGAGGTGCGATCTGTGCAGGGCAAAGTCCCTCTGAATGCATGAACAGAGATACTCCCAGGATGGCTTCGAGGGTTTTATAGTTGTCAAAACTGTTCCTTGTGTCATTGCAATATTGTTGTGTGATCCAGATCTGAATTTCTGTGGAGATTCAACTTTTGACGTTCAAAGGCATTCACTGATGACGTCGCTACCATAGGCTGGAACTCAAACAGCAGTAAGCCACAATAGAGAAGGGAGTTGGATGGATTGGTGGCTTCATGGCAGGAGTCACCAATCTCAACTCTGAGGAGCTGTCTCTGGAGTTTCGGAAGAGTGGAGTAGCTCACTCCCTGATGTGTATCAATGGTGTTGAGGTGGAGACAGTAGGCAGCTATTTTCTGAAGTGTAAACGACACCAATATCCTATCCTGGTCCAGCTCTTCTGCTCATGATGGCCAAGAAAGCATGCCTGCGCCTCTATTTTCAGAGAAGCCTAAGGAAATTTCTCATATCACCTGCGACAGATGCACCATTGAAAGAGCGCTGTTAGAATACCCGACTGTGTGGTATGAAAACTATTCCACGCAATACCGCAAGAAACTCCAGAGATTGAGAGCATAGCTCAGACCATCACACAACTCAAGATTCAAGATGCTTTTATTGTCATGTAACAAAGACAGTGCAATGTTACATGGAACTTGCTTTCAGACAGATTTGTCATCGGCAGAAATTGCCTGAAGTGCCTCTTGCAATCAGAGAAAGAGAAGCAAAAGAGAGTTTGTGGTGATATGCTTCCTTCATTGTATATAGTTATTGTTGGCTACTATTGTGGTGCGTTGTTAGACAGAATCAGACACACACAAGGTAAAGACTGTACAACAGGCTTTAATCCACAAAGACTTCCACAGAGCCAGACTGGCTGTGGCTGCAGCAACTCTGTGTGAGGCCTCGAGAGGCCGGTGCAGGCTTATATCCCGGAGGGTGATTGACACCCGACCGGGTGGGGCTTGATCAATTCAGGACAACTGATTGACAGCCCGGCCAGATGTTGTCCTATCCCCTTACACTCCTGCAGGTACAGAGGTTGCCCCCTGCAGTAGGCCGGTGGTGTCCCACCACAACTGTATTTCTGGAGCTGGCCCACCCATTGAAGGCCCATACCCTATGACTCCTCCCCTGTGGTCCTGGGCTATAAAGGTCGAGCCACCGCACCCTTCCCTCTATTCCTATACTGGATCCGGGCCAGCGAGATTCTTCTGTATATTAAAGCCTAACATTCCCTCAGCCTAGACTTGGTAGTTACTGAGAGTGTACTACAGAGTTGGATCAGAGACACCAGGGGTCCATGATCTGGTCTCCAGCGCTGCTGGAGCCCCTGCAGCCAACACAGTCCTCATTATCAGCAGTCTGAGAGCCAGACCGACACGTTAAGGAAAACCCCTTGGCGCCCTCTCGCATCCCGGTTGCAATACCTGGCTCCCTTCCAGCCAGTCTCCAGCAGTCCACCGCCTCGCGCGAATCCCTCAACCGCAGGCCTCAACTCCCCTTCCACTCACAACCCCATCTTGGTAAAGCGGCAAACCTCTATCATTCCAGCCCAGCCACACTGTCGGGAAGAATTTTCCCAAGGGTGGGATTACTCTCCACCAGGTACAAGGACCTGCTGCTCACCGTCTGGTGATGAACCTCCCACTGTTGCCTCGACTCTGTTCCAACTATCTGTCTCTCTGTAACTCTATACTCTGCCTTTTTTTTAATCGCTCTACTTTGCGCAGGCTGATTAAAGGGAGAGAAAACCAATTCTCACTGTACCTTGATATATGTCACAATAGATTAGAACTTGAGCATTAAGGAACTATTTTTCCAAGCCTTAAAAATTTCTACCAATATATCTTAACAGAAAGATTGAAGTTTTCCTATCTTCAACATCTTTATTATGTACTTTCCACTTCTTGCTGTATTTTATTGTCTAAAAATCTCTTGATACCATCCAAAATACATTTGGTTAATTATATCGGGGTAATTCAGGGATGTACATTATATTTTTTAAAATAAAAATGAATAGTAAATACATTCATGCTCTTATAAATGATACAAACAAGCTACAAACGAAAAGACTCTTTATCATTCCCCTCATATCAAGTCCTTTTCCCTATTCCCATCTAGCACTGTGCTATCGCCAGGTTAACATGGTGAATCAATTATGTTTCTTACACAGCCCCTGTGTTCCGGGAAATTACCCCCAAATTCCTGGAATGCAGTCTGTGTAAAAAAGACTGGAACGAAAATGAGTGACTCATTCCATTCTGAAATTTTACCTGTGGCACCTCTGGACATTATTGTGCGCTAGTGATTAGGAGGGCGGCGACTGTGTGACGCTAGCGGGGCAATCTGGAGTGTGGAAAGGCCGCAGGATTGGCCCCGGGGCATGGGGGCGGGTTGCTCGGGTGTTTCGGGGATGAGGCGATGGGAGACCGAGAGGGGGTGTGGGGTCCCCCAAAGTGAAGGAAACCGTTCGGAACTGACACTGAAAGTCTAATCCCAGCAACACTGGGGTGCACAATTGGGGAAGGACGAATAATTTGAAGTGGGTGACCGTTACGCCCTGTACTTCCAGCATGGCGATGCAATACCCCTTTATCCCGGTCGAGTGCGACCTCGTTGCTAATGAGATCCTCTGGGTAGTGGGGATAATGTCGAGTCCCCAACGGAGGTCCAGATCTGGCTGGATAAAACTGTCAGTTGACCCAGAGTCAAATAAGCAATTGGTGTAGTCTCTATGCACTTTAATCAGTTCCATTGCTCTGGTGAGGGGATGAGAGCATTGCTGGTTTAGTGTTATTAAAGCAGTTGACAGGGGAGTTTCGCGTGATGACGTCACGCAACGGGATGATGTCATGCAACGGGATGACATAATAGACGTAGTCAACGCTGGATGAGCAGGTTGGAGGAACTCCTGGAAGTGCTGTTGTGGCGGCGTCGGCGGACGAAAGGTAAGTAGTGGGGTTTGTAGTTGCTCGTGGTTGGCGGTGGGTAGGTCGTCGGTCGCGGCGGTCGGGCCACGGCGGTCGGCAGCGATGGACGCTAGGGTGAGTACCTGGTTGGCCGCGGCGGGTCCCCAGTCAGTCGTGGTGGCTGCATCGGCGGCGGCGTAGGCAGAGGGAGATGGGGAGCGGGCAGCAGCAGCAGTAGCGTCGGCCGCGGGGGTGGCTGTGACGGCGGCAGCGTTGGCCCCGGGGGTGGCTGTGGCGGCGGCAGCAGCAGCGGTTGCCACAGACGGGACCGAGGCCGGGTCGAGTGTTCCGCACGGGGGCGAGAGGCGGGCCAACACCATGGTTGCGAGGGTGGGCTGCCCCTTCCGGGTTCGGCGTCTCCGTGACGTCAGGCGTTGCCGTACAGGGGAGCCCTCGCTCTCATTGGACGAGAGCTCTGGGGAAGAAGAGTTTGAATGGGATAGTGGCGATTGGGCTTCTCACGAGGCACTGTGTTTGCCGGCGGCCATAGACCTACAGACTGCAGCAAAGTGGCCGTTTTTAAGGCACTTCTGGCACCTGGCTTTTCTTGCTGGGCACTGGGACCTGCTGTGCTTGTCCTTCCTGCAGAAATTACATCTTGGGTTCACAGGGGGCAGTGTAGCAGCAGCCGACAGGCCGTCAGTATCTCGGGGGGTGGTAGGGTAGAAGGGCACTCTACTCACATCAGAACGAGGGGTCCAGTCCCTAGAGAACTCGATGGACTTTAAGGCTGCTTGTGATTGCAATCCGGGCCACGTCCTCTAGTTTTTCTACCCCTTGCTCGAGCAAGCGCAGCCTCACTTCGTTCGATCGGAGCCCGGCCACATAGGCATCCCGGACGAGATCATTTGTGATCTCGGCAGCAGTTTTGTCCACACAGTTACAGTCCTTGCCCAACGCCTTTAATACTTGTAAATATGCCCTGCTGGACTCGCCGGGCTGTTGCTTCCTTGACGCAAGCACGAGCCGGGCATGAACTCTGTTCACCGGTTGATCATACGGTTCTTTCAGTACCTTTATGGCTGTGGTGTAAGTGGTCTCATCCTGGATATTCTCGTAGACTCTCAAGGACACCATAGACAGCAATGCTGTTAGACACTGGTTATCCTCCTCTACCTGAATGAATCTCAGGAAGTTTTCAAAGTTCAGCAGCCAGAACTTAAAGGCTTTGAAGGCTGTAGCTGACTGTGGGTCGATATCAAGTTGTTCTGGCCGAGTTAAACGCTCCATCCCTTTCAAAAAAAATTATTTTTGCTAATAAAATTGTAGAGCTCATCGAAAGAATCAAAGACTTGTTGATCCAAACCAAGGCTTTTATTAGCAAAAGACAGGAGCTCTTCACAGGTGGCCGACCAGTCCAGAATGATTCGACCTGGCTAGGGACACAACCCTTTAAGGCCCATACAGTAGGCGTGGCTTAGCTCTCAGCCAATCGCTGTAAGCACAGTCTAGATACTGTAACTATATACACTATATACATTGGTGATAGATCTGTACTATCACAGTCGCACTTAGGCTATATGTCACGGTCAGTGTCAGCCCTCATCCAGCCACAGGCCGTTCAAGTGGGAACGTCCACTCTGGAAGCTAGGAAAAAAAAATCTGTCAGTTACGTGTAAAAACCATAACTGAGAAGCAGGTGGAATTAACATTGACTTCTCCAGTTTCTGCTAGCCCACTTCCCGTTCTCCTCCATCCCTGTCTCCTTTTGCCCAGCTCACCACCCTCTTCCTTCTCCACTCACAGAGCCATCCCCCCTCCCCCTTGTTTGCTGGTGCACCCTCCCTCCCTTATCCACCTATTACCTCTTGCCTGTGTGACTGTGCTCCTCCCCCTGTCTCTCCTCCCCACCCCCCCCCCCCAACATTTTATTTAGGTGCCTGCCTACATTTCGCTGATGAAGGGCTCAAACCTGAAATGTTGGTGTGGCATCTTTATCTTTGCTATATAAAGTACACTGTTTGATCTGCTCAATTTCTGCAGCTTTGTTTTCACTCAAATCAGTGGGGAGACTTCTCAGTTGATAAGTAGGTGCTCAGAGCATATTTGTACTCCTGGTTTGGAGCCCATAGGAAATTCCTTGGAGTTGGCACTCAGACAGAGCAAAATGCTGTATTTCAGCTTATACTTGGAAGTCTGCAGCTTTTTCCCAGTAAAAAGTGCAAGAGAAGTAAAACACATAAGTCTGCAGATGCTGTGATTGAAGTAAAAACACAACGCTGGAACAACTCAGCAGATCAAACAGCGTACTTTATAGCAAAGATAAAGATGCAACACCAACGTTTCAGGCATGAGCCCCTCATCAAGGCGAGAGCAAAATATAGGTTGCAGGGAGGATTGAGGGGCAAGGAGAGGAGCACAGTCCCACAGGCAGGAGGTAATAGGTGGATGAGGGAGGAAGGACCCACCAGTGAACAGGGGGAGTGGCAATGACTCTGTGAATGGAGAGGGAAGGGGTGGAGAGCAGGAAGAAAGGAGATAGCGGGATAGAGAACAGAGGGAGAACAGGGTGGTCTAGCAGAAATTGGAAAAGTCGATGTTAATGCCATCTGGTTGGAGAGGGCCTAGATGGAATATTCAGTGTTGCTCATCTAATTTACGGGTGGCCTTGGTTTGGCAGTGCATGGGGCCATGGAAACGCAGCAGTGGGGTGAAGAAATGAAATTAATTTGGACAGAGAAAAGGTGCTCAGCGAAGTGATCTCACAGTCTGTGCTCATTCTCTCCGACGTAGAGTAGACTACAACGGGAGCACCAGATGCGGTAGATGACCCCTGCAAATTGACAAGTGAAATGTTGCTTCACTTGGAAGGACCGTTAGGGGACACGGTTGGTGGTGAGCGAGGACGTTTTGGCATAATTGTGCCACTTACTGTGGTCAAAGGGAAGGTGCCAAGGGGGTGATTTGCGGGAAGGGATGAGTGGACGAGGGAGGCAGGGAGGGAATGGTCCCTTTGGAAAGAGGAGAGATGAGGAGAGGGGAAGATGTGTCTGGTGGTGGGATCATGTTGTAGGTGAAATAAGTGGGAGAGACAAACAGATCTACCAGTTTTCAATGGATTATCTGCCCAATCATTTATACAAAACAGTAAGGACACACTGATATCTGACGCATCAGAGTGACAAAATTTATACGGACAATTCCTGCTGATAGGCTCCAATTTACAAAGTCCAATCTTACTTAATGAAATACTTGCAGTTTACACTTCGCACAGAGGTTATGGTACAGTTCATTAAAGGCTGCTAGCAATCTTTTCACTTGGAAGAAAGTAATTTCCCAAACCTTGCCTGGGTGGAATTTCATTGGAGATTTTTCTTTAATGGGAGGGGGCATCATTTATAGGTACATGAGGCTGTAAGTTTTTCACACAGAGATTGGTTGGTGCATGGAATGCATGGCTGGCAATGGTGGTGGAAGCAGGGACAATAGAAAATTTTAAGAGACTATTAAATAGGTGCATAGAACAGAGAAAAATGGAGGGTTATACTGTAGAGAAATTCTAGACTGTTAGAGTGGGATATTAGATCGGCACAACACAGTGGGCCGAAGGGCTTGTACCGTGTGGTAGATTTCTGTGTTCTATGTTCTAAATGTGTTTGTATGTTCCTTCACATTGAGGTAAAGCGACTGATTTAGAAATTCTTCCTTAAGAGTGTTCTTTAATTAGCAGTTGACATCTTACCTTGATAATAATCGCTTATACAGTAGGTTGGGGTTAGAATTTAATTAGGTTATTTATAGATTTTTTTTCTTTTCCTTTTTTTTAACCAAAGGTCATGTTTGACCAATCTGATTGAATTTTTTGAAGAGGCGACTAGGAATGTGGATGAGGGTAGCGCAGTGGATGTTGTCTATATGGACTTCAGTAAGGCCTTCGATAAGGTACCACATGGAAGGTTAGTTAGGAAGGTGCAGTCTTTAGGTATAAATTTTGAGATAGTCAAATGGATTGAACATTGGCTGAAAGGGAGAGGCCAGAGAGTGGTAGTGGATAATTGTCTGTCAGGTTGGAGGCCGGTGACCAGTGGTGTGCCTCAAGGATCTGTATTGGGCCCATTGTTGTTCGTTATATACATTAATGATCTAGATGATGGGGTGGTGAATTGGATTAGTAAATATGCAGACGATACTAAGATAGGTGGAATAGTGGATAATGAAGAAGGTTTTCAAGGATTGCAGAGGGATTTGGGCTGCTTAGAAAAGTGGGCTGAAAAATGGCAGATGGAATTTAATGCTGATAAGTGTGAGGTGCTTCATTTTGGTAAGAAGAATCAGAATAGGACATACGTGGTAAATGGGAGAGCATTGAGGAATACAGAAGAGCAGAAAGATTTAGGAGTAACGGTACATCGTTCCCTGAAGGTAGAAACTCACGTGAATAGGGTGGTGAAGAAGGCTTTTAGTATGCTGGCCTTTATCAATCATTGCATGGAATATAGGAGTTGGGAGGTGATGTTTAGATTGTATAAGACGTTGGTGCGGCCTAATTTGGAGTTCTGTGTGTAGTTCTGGTCGCCTAATTATAGGAAGGATATAAACAGAGTGGAGAGAGTGCAGAGAAGGTTTACCAGAATGTTACCTGGGTTTAAGCATCTAGAGTATAGGGAGAGATTGGACAGATTAGGTCTTTATTCTTTGGAGCGTAGAAGGTTGAGAGGGGATTTGATAAAAGTATTTAAGATTATGAAAGGGATAGACAGAGTGGATGTGGATAGACTATTAACGATAAGAGGAGGAAAGATTAAAACAAGAGGACATGAGTTAAGAATTAAGGGGCAGAGGTTTAGAGGTAACATGAGGGGGAACTTCTTTACTCAGAGAGTGGTAGCCGTGTGGAATGATCTTCCGGGAGAAATAGTGGCGGCGGAGTCAATTGTATTATTTAAGAAAAGGTTGGACAGGTATATGGATGAGAAGAAGATGGAGGGTTATGGGCATTGTGCAGGGAGGTGGGACTAGAAAGGGGTGTTTGGTTCGGTGCAGACTAGAAGGGCCTAATGGCCTGTTTCTGTGCTGTAATGGTTATGTTATGTTATGTTATGTTAAATAACATGGATCATACGTGCCTTGTTTACGATTGTTTACTACCTGATTTTAATTTATTTTTACATGAACTTTATATCACTTTTATCTATGTATTTGATATTTTTTCAAAAACCAATAAAAAGATTGAAGAAGAGTGTTCTTTAAATAATTTCTATAATACTTTCTCTGCACATTTTCTTTCAAAAAAATATTTTAATGTATAAGCACACACACAAAAAAGCCAATATAAAAAAATAGTAGATAAATCTACATTAATAATTTCTTATAATATATCAAAAACATTTAATTGAAATGATCTATCCAATCACGTTAGGGTTAGAGTTAGGGTTAATATGCGTTAAACCCACTAAATGAAATAACAAATAAAATAAAGGAAAAAAACAAAATAAGACTAAAACTTTCTCTGCACTTTTTAAAGTTAATTTTAAACCTAATCCCTGGACTCCTTTATTTGATATTGTTGGAGAGAGTGACAAAACTTTAAAGGCAACTGAGCTTTTATTTCTCTTCTGGCTGGGCGGGTGGTGTTGCTCAGACAGAGGGATGTTACCCCGCCTCGTCATGCTCAATGGCCACATGACGTCATGTCAAATTTAACCTTAGGGAAGATTAGATGCTCAATTTCCGATATGAATGTAAATTTTCAAATGCTGTGCGGACCTTTTTTCAATTACTCTCATAACCGTTGATTTGATACGAAGGTAGAAATGTTGACTCAGAGGTCATTTATCACCCCGATAAGAATTATCCCTTTGTTTTTTTTGGCCAAATAGCTTCTTTCTTGGTAGTAAATTTAACATTTCATTTTTTAAAAATAAAATAATATAACATCAATACAATATAATTTGTTTGATTAAAATTTGGGGACCTTGAATTAAATAATATGATTTAAGTGTAATGTATCCTTTAGACTTTACACAAAAGAGTCTGGAAAAACAACCAACTGAAAAACCTCACAAAGATAAGCGTATACAGAGCCGTTGTCATACCCACACTCCTGTTCGGCTCCGAATCATGGGTTCTCTACCGGCATCACCTACGGCTCCTAGAACGCTTCCACCAGCGTTGTCTCCGCTCCATCCTCAACATCCATTGGAGCGCTTTCATCCCTAACGTCGGAGTACTCGAGATGGCAGAGGTCGACAGCATCGAGTCCACGCTGCTGAAGATCCAGCTGCGCTGGGTGGGTCACGTCTCCAGAATGGAGGACCATCGCCTTCCCAAGATCGTGTTATATGGCGAGCTCTCCACTGGCCACCGTGACAGAGGTGCACCAAAGAAAATGTACAAGGACTGCCTAAAGAAATCTCTTGGTGCCTGCCACATTGACCACCGCCAGTGGGCTGATATCGCCTCAAACCGTGCATCTTGGCGCCTCACAGTTTGGCGGGCAGCAACCTCCTTTGAAGAAGACCGCAGAGCCCACCTCACTGACAAAAGGCAAAGGAGGAAAAACCCAACACCCAACCCCAACCAACCATTTTTCCCCTGCAGCCGCTGCAACCGTGTCTGCCTGTCCCGCATCGGACTTGTCAGCCACAAACAAGCCTGCAGCTGACGTGGACTTTTACCCCCTCCATAAATCTTCGTCCGCGAAGGCAAGCCAAAGAGAAAAAAAAAAATCCTTTAGACTTTTAACATATATCCGTATTTACTCTGTATTTTGGATGTGAAATTTCCAAGTTAATAAAAATATTGAAAAAGAAGAATTCTCGCTCTATTTCTTTTCCAAGTATGAATATGAGAAATTATTGTCATAGACATCAGTACAATGATCAGATGTACCAAATTTCTTACTTACTGCAGCCACACAGATATGTAAGATATGCCAACAATAAAATCATCATCATCGTGGCCCATCCCTTCGCGAGTGAAGATGAACACGGTGCCTTGTAGCGCTTCTGCCCTCACAGAACTTTTTGTAGTTATTGGCACACTGTGATGTGCCACTGAGAATCACGAAACACCATGCAGTGTGATTTTTTGTGAGGGCCTCCCAGTCAGAATGGTTGACTGGAGATCGCACTTGATTACGTCTTTATAGCGAAGACGTGGGCAGCCAACAGGGCAGGGAGAATCTGGTAGCCCACCGTAGAGGACATTTTTGGGCAATCGGCCGTCCTCCATACTCATATCATATTTAAACTTTGAGAAGATTAAATAAATAGCCACAATTTCCCATGAAATCTACACATAAATATAAAAGAATAAATAATCACAGTTAGTGAAAAAGAAAGTGAAATTTCAATAGTGCAGACACATCCCCTTGGTGGTTCCGCAGTAGTTTATGGTTAGTGTATGATTAGAACCTGATCGTTGTTGAATGAGAACCATTCTCAAACTTGGAGGTGCTCGTTACATCATAGACCAGCAGCAATAGAAATTCACCAATACAATGGTACCTTCAAAAGCAATAATTTTGATTGATAACTATTAATTATATAATATCTTACTTAACTCTAAACTTATCCCCACTCTGTGTGTGTGTGTGTGTGTGTGTGTGTGTGTGTGTTTGTGGGGCAGGGGAGGTGGGGGAGGGTGATAACAAATCACTACAAATCACTTCTGAAAAGTCAGTTTCAAAGTTCAGTCTTATAAATCTTTTGTGTTGAAACTCAGAATCTTTACACTGTTGTTCAAGTCATCAGGCTTCTCAAAACTCACCAATTCTCATATAATTGTTTTCAGGGTAATATTTCTTCTTACAAATTATTTTTCCACAATTCCCCTCACTTGTCTGGAGGTTAGAGAACATGTGATTTTCACGATGATTTCACAAACCCAGGCAAGGGTTCTAGACGAAATGACCATTATAACACAGCCTTCTCAACAAAGAAAGACAGACACAGTGGCTGTCTTTTCCAAAGCCACTGTGATCCTGTGTTCTTCCCTTCTCAAGGAGATAACAGTTCTTTCTCACAGAATGTTACTGCATTTCTGACTTCAGATGAAACTGGTTCATCATATTAAAGATATTTTCTTGAAGTGTAGTAATCACATGATGTGACATCACTACTGGCTCTGTTTGAAGTTTCATTCTCCAGTAATTATTTCATGAAACAAATTGTTTTCTGTTTGACCAGATGTCTTTCTGAGTGAGCATTCATTGTCTTCAGTATTTATATTGAACCATCAACTAGTTCCATGGCTACAGCTGGATGTATCAGTCACACCGTCTCTTCAAAATGGTGTTCTGTGTGCATGTGTCTTTGTGTGTGTTATCCTGTTTCCAACCCACAAGGTATCTCTCTAAAATATAATATAATTTAAAGATTAATAATAGGATAATTCTGTAAAATTGCTGAACCTCAGGCTTCTGTACCTTCTGCGTGAAGGTAGCAGCAAGAAGCGATTAATTTCCTTTTGATTCATGCACCAAAGATGAGCATTTCCTTAATCCCTAAATAGAAAATATTTGGAAAGCAAATTTAAAAAAAAATCCCTTCCTGAACTAAAATAAATGAATTTATCTTTGATATTTAAGTTTAATGCAATATTCTCTCTGAAAAAAGGACATGCTGAAAATTATCTTCACTGCACTGGGAATCAATCTAAAATATAATTTCAATTGCCACGCATTATAGTCAGAACCATATCAAAACTAGAGCAAAGCTGAAAATTGCATTCATTTATTTAGTTCTTCTTTGTTTTTGCTGTCTCAGCTAAATCAACCCAGCTATCTGACTTCCAGGTAGATTTAATGGCGCAAGTAGATCATATCTAGCAGTATATCTTCAGTGAAATAATATAACATTGTGCAAGTTAAGTATTTATCGGCGAACTCTGCTTGATTACATCAGCACCGATGTTATCAATCTCTTTTGCTCTGCATTTGTGGGAAGCAACATTCAACTCAGCCACAAATCACCTTGTTCTGTTGCAAAAAGCAAGAGATAAGCTTGCAGATTCAGCTAACCTTGGCCTCCATGTGGGGAGGCTTCTCCTTTTTGGAGTGCTTTTAATACAGTAAAACCCTTGGTATCTGCAATTCAAGCAACTGCAAGCAACTGACAAATAAAATTGAGGAAAATTAAAATAAATAAGAATAAAATAATAGGTATAAGTTTAAAATTGAAATAGTAAACGGTCTCTGTTTGGGTGAAGATGGGAGCAAATATCCAGCCAGCGGAGGGCCTTGGTCGGGCTTTGCTCATAGCAACTGTTTGAATAAAGTTGTGTGAAACAGCAATGGCGTTGCCCAGAATGAAGAGCTGGTTGATGCCGCTCGCCGTTGGGGTGACTCCTTATCCCTGCTTAGTAGGAGTCGCCCCGGTCAGAGGGTTTATCTGTAAACTTGGAGGGGGGGGAGGGGTTAATTATATATATTGTTCATCTTTTGGGCAGCTCCTTGGAGGGGGAAGAACCTGTAGATGCAGCAACAGCTAAATGTTCTCAAAGAATGTGACTGAAAATAAAGTAAAATGCTTTAAGGTTTATATATTCATGCAAGTGAAGTTTGTTCAGTGTAAGTTCAGTACAGTATTTTTTTGTCTTTTAAACTTCTTATTTGTGGCGGCACACCACTAGGCAGGTGAACCGGCCCCGTTTGTAATCCACGCAGCGGGGCAACCAGCCAAAATGGCGCTGTTGGGGGTTTCCCCTTCTTCTCAGCACAGGGCTCAGAAGCCCGCGCTGGGGTACCACGTGACACCCAGGTGACGTCAGTGACCTCCAATCCGGTTCTCAGGCAGGTCCGGGCTGGGAGTGTAAGTCCAGCCCAGCAGCCTGCTATAAATCAGTTCTGCTCACTGAGCTGAACCCATCTGGTTGTGTGTTCTTTCAGTAGCAGTATAGCTGCCACTACAATTGGTGATCCTGACTGGTTCAAACATCTTTGAACCCATCATGAGCGATCCTGGGATCAGTGCTATAGCCGTCAAGCTGCCTGAATTCTGGGTTCAGGAGCCTGAGACCTGTTTCGGCCATGCAGAGGCTCAGTTTCACCTCCGCCAGATTTCATTCGACACGACCAAATTCTTCCATGTGGTCACCACCCTGGACCAGGCCACCGCCAAATGCGTGCTGCACCTCGTTCAGCACCCACCCGCCGAACAAATACGAGACCATCAAGCGAGTGCTCACCAGATCCCTCGGACTATCCAGGTGCCAGAATGCTGCTTGGATGCTGCACCACGGCACCCTGGGGGACAGGTCCTCGATGGAGCTGATGGATGAGATGCTCACGCTCATGGGTGATCACACCAACTGCCCACTCTTTGAGCGCATTTTACTCAACCATATGCCCGAGGACATTTGGCCATTAATGGTCCAAAGAGACCTTTACCGACCTGAGGAAGGTCGCTCAGAAGGCCCAAGAACTATGGCTCAAGAGATTTCCGGAGGGCTCGGAGATCCATCAGGACACGAGGCATGGGCATGACCATGCCAAGCCCGCCCCTAGTGCTGCGATAGAGCATCCGGCCCCTGCAGGGGCCACCAAGAGCATAACCAGGGGTTATGCTCCAGGCCTCTGCTTCTACCACCAGTGCTGGGGAGCTAAGGCTCGGAAGTGTCATCAGCCCTGGTCATTCCAATGAAACTACCAGACCGGCCGCTGTTAATGGCTGTGGTGACTAGCCAAGGACACAGCCTACTCTACCTGTGGGACTCAATCAGCGGCCGGCGGTTCCTCATGGACACTGGGGCCCAGATCAGCGTCATTCCGCCCACGGCCATCGAGTGCAGGAACTGGCCTTGAGGACCTCCACTCCGTGCATCCAACGCAACAGAGGTCCAGATGTATGGAGACAAGACAGTCCACTTCCAGATCGGCTGAAAAAAGTTCTCATGGAGGTTCACCATCTCGTCCCTTCTGAACGTCATCCTGGATGCTGACTTCCTCCTCGCCCACGGGCATCAGGTGGACATTCAGGGTAGGCACCTGGTGGACGCCCGTACTTTCCAGGTCATTCGCCTCCCACACAGAGCAGCTGCAGATGGCTATGTTCAGCATGCCCAGAGACGAGTTCCAGTAAACCCTGGTCAAGTTTCTGACCCTCCTCAAGCCACAGTTCTCTGCTGCCTTGCCATGCCATGGGGTGTTCCACCACATCACCACCCAGGGCCCACCGGTTCATGCCAAGGCATGCTGGCTCCCTCCTGACAAGCTTCAGGTAGCGAAGGAGGAGTTTTCGCATCTGTTGGAGCTGGGGATCATTCGGCGATCCAACAGCCCGTGGGCCTCACCACTCCACCTGGTCCCAAAAGCCTCCGGTGGCTGGCGCCCCTGCCGAGACTATCGATGGCTCAACGAGGCTACAGTTCCTGACCGTTACCCCATCCCTCACATCCAGGACTTTACAGCCAACCTGCATGGTTGCGAGGGTTTTCTCCAATGTTGACCTGGTGTGCGGAAATCACCAAATCTAGGTGCACCCTGAGGACATACCCAGGACGGCCATCATCACCCCCTTCAGCTTGTTTGAATTCCTTTGCATGCCATTTGGGCTCAAGAACGCCGCTCAGACCTTCCAGCGTCTCATGGACTCAGTGGGCAGGGACCTGGATTTCATCTTCATTTACTTAGACGACATCCTCATTGCCAGCAGGGATCGGATGCAACACAAGGCCCACCTGTGCATCCTCTTCTCCCAGCTAGCAGACTTCAGCCTCAACCCAGCCAAGAGTCAGTTTGGGAAAGAGTCCATGCAGTTCCTGGGCCATACCATCATGGCTCAGGGAGCCACGCCCGCCACTACGAATGTCGCCGCTATCAAGGATTTCCCACGTCTAGACAATATCAAGGGGCTGCAGGATTTCGCAGGTATGGTCAACGTCTAAAACCAATTCTTCCCAGAAGCTGTGTGCATCATGCAGCCACTATTCGCCCTCATCGCAGCCAAGCACAAAACGCTCACCTGGACCCCAGAGGTCTGCAGTGCATTCGAGGACACCCTCGCGAAGGCTACCATGCTCGCCCACCCACACACACCGACCTGCATATGGTGCTCTCCGTCCATGCCTCTGCCACAGCTGCCGGCACCATCCTGGAGCAGCAGGTGAACGGACAATGGAAGCCACTGGCATTCTTCAGCCGGCTTCTCCATCCACCAGAGCACACGTATAGTGCTTTTGACCGTGAGTTATTGGGCACGCACCTGGAGGTGCGGCATTTCCGCTATTTCTTGGAGGAGAGGATTTTTACCATCTTCACTGACCACATTCCCTCACCCAGGCACTCGCAATGGCGAAGGACCCCTGGTCGGCCCGCCAGCAGCATCATCTGTCCTTCGTGTCGGAGTTTACCATTGACATTCGGTACAAGGCAGGGAAGGACAACGTGGTCGCCGATGCACTCTCATGACCAGCCATCTGCGCGCTGACACTTGGCCTCGACTTTGACCAGCTTGCCCGGGATCAGAAGCCTGACGAGGAGACGTGAGCCTTCAGGACTGCCATCATGGGCTTGCAGTTCCAAGATCTCCCGTCTCCAAGCAGCAGAAGCACTGTCCTGTGCGATGTCTCCATGGGAACCCCACAGCCAGTGGTTCCCCAGCAGGCAAGTCTTCCATCACATCCATGGCCTTTTGCACCCATCCATCAGCTCCACGGTCCGAATAGTGGCAGAGCGGTTCGTCTAGCATGGGCTGCGGAAGCAGATTGCGGGCTGGGCCAGAACATACACCCATTGCCAAATGTACAAGGTACACAGGCACACCAGGGCACCCGTCCAAGAGTTCGAGGATGTCCAGGAATGGTTCAGCCACATTCACGTGGACATAGTTGGCCCCTTACCCATTTCCCAGGGCAACAGTTACCTGTTCACGGTGGTGGACCGCACCACTCATTGGCCTGAGTCAATCCCAATGACGGATGCTTCCACAGTCTCCTGCTCCTGAGTGCTGTTGCGCGGTTGGGTTGCCCGGTTCGACGTTCTGAATCACCTCACCAGCGATCAGAGCACCCAGTTCACCTCTGCGCTCTGGGCACAGCTCGCCAACAGGTTGGGGATCGAGCTGCACTGCACCACAGCCTATCACCCGCAGGCCAATGGGCTGGTCGAGCGTCCGCCACCTTGTCGGCACTTATGGCCCACCTCACCAGTCCCAACTGGGTGGACAAACTGCCTTGGGTGCTCCTGGGCATCCGCTGCATGCCCAAGGAGGATCTGCAGGCGTCATCAGCTGAGCTGGTCTACGGCGCACCGGTGGCACTTCCTGGTGAATTCATCAATGCGCCTCACAGCCCCCAGCGGTCACTGCACGAGCTGCTTCCCCACCTCCGGGCCCGCTTGGACTCCTTCGCACCCCCACCGCCACACAGACACATCCCCAGCGAGCTGCTTTCCGCAGACTATGTTTTTATTCAGCAGGGCCCGCCCGCAGCACCTCTGCAGAGATGTTACAAGGGGCCGTACAAGATTGTCCAGTGTTCCGGGATTTCATTCACGCTGGACATCAGTAGCAAGTGGGAACTGTTTACTGTGGACAGGCTGAAGCCAGTGCACCTCGACCCCACCGAACCAGTGATTGTGGCCCAGCCCAAGATGCAAGGCCGCCCAGCTAAAAAGGACATTGGCACTGGTTCTGAGTGGGGGGGGGGGGGGGGGGGGCTGTGTGGCGGCACACCACTAGGCAGGCGAACTGGCTCCGCTTGTAATCCACGCGGCGGGGCAGCCGGCCAAAATGGTGCCATCAGGGGTTTCCCCTTCTTCTCAGCACAGGGCTCAGAAGCCCGCGCTGCAGGACCACGTGATGCCTGGGTGACGCCAGCGAATCCCAGCACAGTTCTCAGCCAGGTGTACAGGTGTAAGCTGAGAGTATAAGTCCAGCCCAGCAGCCTGCAATAAATCAGTTCTGCTCACTGAGCTGAACCCGCCTGGTTGTGTGTTCTTTCAGTAGCAGTATAGCTGCCACTACATATTCTTAATTCAAGTGTATTAGTTAGACATTGTAAGAGGCAGTCTCAAATAACCGGAAAATACACTTATCCACCATTAACCAATCCCCATAGGTGCCAGATGCCAGGGGTTTTACTGTAGTTTTCTCTGATTAAAAGAGAGAAGAAAGCAACTGCTCGTGCTACGAATGTGCAATTGTTCAAGAGTCGACTCCCAATGGATGGTCCACCGCTGAAGTATGGCCATGACAATTGTGACAGTCATTACCTTAGTTCAGGAAGTCATCTTGCTCAAACTGAGAATTTATAACTCATTCTCACCTTTCAGCATTGTTAACTCAGACTGAGTAATGGTAATAAAGTATGACGCAATGAAATTTTGTTCTTACCTGGAACTTAGAATAATGACGATTCATCCATCCTTCTGGAAATCTCTCTTTTAATGTACGCTTCTCCTGAAGAACTAACTTCCAATTTTATTTTCCTCTTCCCAAAGTATTCTCTGTGAAAGGAAAGAAGATTGATCTGACACTGGCCTATTCCTTTTACTTTACTGGTAACAGAATGTTCAGTTCCCCAAACTCTAGACTTGTCCCCCTAAAGGAAGCCTCTTCTTCTTCTTTTCTCTTAATGAGCTGATTAAAACCTACTTCCTTTGATAACATTTTTTCTTCCCCCACCCAAGGTCTCTTGGCATTAAATTTTGTCAGCTTTCATTTTGTCTGATATATGTGTTGTGAGGTTTCTTTTATGCATTTCAAATTATGCTTTAATTGAAAATTATTGTCACTTGATCCCATAACTAGATTTTAATTTTAAATTTAAATTTAGGCATACCACATGGTAACAGGCCCTTCCAGCCCACGAGCCCGTGCGCTCAATGGCACCCAATTAACTTGCAGCCCCCCCGAGAATATTGAAAGGTGGGAGGGAGGAAACCCCCTGCAGACACAGGGAGAACATACAAACTCCATACAGACAGCTCCGGGTTCGAGCACCGGCCGCTGGCGCTCTACCAGCATTGCACTAACCCCTACACTAACCATGCCATTCCATTTACTTGCATATATGGTATTCTTTGGCTTGGCTTCGCAGACGAAGATTTATGGAGGGGGTAAAAGTCCACGTCAGCTGCAGGCTCGTTTGTGGCTGACAAGTCTGATGCGGGACAGGCAGACACGGTTGCAGCGGCTGCAGGGGAAAATTGGTTGGTTGGGGTTGGGTGTTGGGTTTTTCCTCCTTTGCCTTTTGTCAGTGAGGTGGGCTCTGCGGTCTTCTTCAAAGGAGGTTGCTGCCCGCCAAACTGTGAGGCGCCAAGATGCACGGTTTGAGGCGATATCAGCCCACTGGCGGTGGTCAATGTGGCAGGCACCAAGAGATTTCTTTAGGCAGTCCTTGTACCTTTTCTTTGGTGCACCTCTGTCACGGTGGCCAGTGGAGAGCTCGCCATATAACACGATCTTGGGAAGGCGATGGTCCTCCATTCTGGAGACGTGACCCATCCAGCGCAGCATCGACAGCATCGATATATGGTATTAATACTAAGGAAAAGTACGTCTAACATAATTTCACTGATTTTCCATATCACTCACATGAATAAATGTGTAACAGAGCTTTTGTCTGCAAATATCAATCCATTGAACTCCTTGAATGGTGAGGGGTATAAGATTTGGTTTCGTTATCTGGCCTTAAACAATGTCCTTTTTGCAGAAAAGAACATTTGTCAGAATGTAGGGACAGCAGAGGTCATTCAACTTCCTTGTTTGAGTTCTATCCCATATTCAATGGCATCATGGCAAATACACAACTCCACTTATCTACATTTTTTCACATCATTGGTAATCATAGTTTAAAATTTAAAAAAATAGATTTAAGACTAAACTCTCATTTATGAAAGGATTTTAAATGTTCCAGGTGCAGAAGAATTTCCTATCCACCTCTGAAAGGAATGAACCGAGAACACCTGCAGACGCTGTGATTTGTAGCTGATACACAAAAGAAACTCAGCAGGTCTCGCAGCATCCGCAGGAGGCAAGGCTGTATAACCTTTCGTCAAGATATGAGGAAAAAGCAGGCAGGCACTTAAATAAAAAGGTGATAGGAGGAAGGGAGAAGGGGCAGGGAGTGGAGCGCAGGTCAATGGTCAAGGGTCCATAGGTGGGCAGGATTTTCTGGTTAGTAAACAAGGATCTCTTGTCCTGGACTACAGAAGCAGCAGAAATAGATTCTTTTTTATCTAACCTTGCATCTCCACTTAAAATATGGAAATCTTTCATCAAATCCTCACAAGTTCACAAGATATAGTAGGGGTTAGCGCAACGCCTTTACAGCGCCAGCGATCGGGACCGGGATTTGAACCCAGCGCTGTTCGTGACAAGTTTGTACCTTCTCCCCGTGTCTGCGTGAATTTTCCTCGGGGACTCCAGTTTCCTCCCACTGTTCAAAACCTATGGTGGGGGGGGCTATACAATTTAAATACAATCGCAATTTAAAGATTTAAGGTGTTTGCATGCTCTGGAAATGCGCTGTCTGTTTTCTGGAGGCCAATATTCGATTTATATGTTTATTACTTATATCAGTTAACATTGTTTAGAGGGAGGGGTCTGATTGTCTGGGGCTTTTGCCTTTTTGGTAGGAAATAAGGCAAAAATGTATTTAACTGATAATTGTAAACATAGATCATATTAAACAAGATGAAGAATTTTTTTCTGAGAAGTATAAATTTGCTTTTTTTTAATAAGGGATTCATAATTTACTTTAAAAGAAAGTTATTTTGTCTCAAGTTTTCAATATTACCTTTAGATAGTACACATTCAATTCTAGACTCGATGTTTTAGATAAGATTAAGTTAGGAAAATAATTATGGATATGTTTTCGATCTGCCTTGTCTGTATTTTACGTATTTGATGTATATGATATGGTATTAGATGATTGAGTAGACATTCTCTATTAAACTCAATAAAAAAAAATTAAAAAGAAAGAAACCCACTAGGGTTTTCAAATTAAAAAAAAATTAGACATACAGCATGTTAACAGGCATTTTTGGCGCCAGATTTACATCCTATTAACCTACACCTCCTGTACTTTTTGAACAGTGGGAGGAAACTGGAGACCCCAGAGAAAACCCACACAGACACCAGGTGTAGGTCAATGGGGTTAAAAAATTGGGCCAAAATGACCTGTCACCGTGCTGTATGTCTAAGATAAAATTAGAAATTAATATCAGAGCAGAATTAGACCCATCGAGTCCACTCTGCCCGTCTTTCATGAGCTGCTCCATCCTCCCACTCACCCCCATGCCCTAGCCTTCTCAATGTAACCCTTGATGGCCTGACTAATCAAATAGCTGTCAATCCCTGCTGTAAATATTCCCAACAACCACAATTCCACAGTCATCTGTGACAAGAAGTTCCACAAAGGCTCGACCCTCTGGCTAAAGAAATCTTCATCTTAACCTTATTAAATGCATCAACCCTACTTTCCATAATTTCTCCTCCAAATTAAATATTAGTCCTGGTATCGCTCTAGTAAAATCCAATGATACCCTCCCTCCAACGCCACTTTCTGCAGCTGGATATAAGGCCCTGAGAAATATATGTAAAATGGTGAATTTTATATTGAAATTGCTACGTCCTAAATAAATGCATATTACTGAAAACAATTTTGGGGTAAAATTCAGCATTTCTGTTTGCAGGTCAACTTATTTGATCCAACCCTGCAACTTGGAATATAGCATTTAAATAAATGCAAATCTTTCTTCATAGCAAACGTTATTACTGATTATTCCTGATTATTAATTTAGACTCTCATGTACATCTATTGTGGTTGATGAATTCCTTGCTCTTTATTGATTTTATGCATCTCCATTTGTCTTGATAAATGCTAAGAAAAAAATGGAAGTTGGTCAGCCGTCATTTGATAAATGTATAAATACAAAAGCTCCATAAACATTTGGTTTCTTAACTCGGTGTTCTGCCCCTCTCACAGTGTCTGTCCTGGTTAGTCTTGAGGCATTGGAGTTCCATGCCTGGCTTCCATTCAATGCGAGGTCCTTCTCAACCATTTACAGTTAAATCAAGTTTATCATCATCTGACTGCACAAGTACAACCCGACAAAACAGCGTTCTCCAGTCCTCGGTGCAAAACACGCAGACACGCAGCCAGATGTAACACACATACAGACAAACAATACCTATGCAAGCAAGTATTTTAGCCATAAAAATAAATATTGCTTTGGATAAATGAGAGTCCTCGGGTCTCAAACAGCTGCTATGAGCAAAGCAAGAGCAAGGCATTTGCTCCCATCTTCACCAAAGCTTTATGTGTGACTTCAGAGAACATTTACTTTTCCAATTTTAAACTTTTATTTGCATTTTTATTTATCCTTTTTCTTTTCCTCGATTTTTTTTTTTTTGCTGGTTGCTTGAGATTGCTGGTTGACTGAATTCCGGATAACGGGAGTTTTACTGTATAACATCCTGAGCCTGAGCAGCCACTTGGCACACCACTTCATATTGGCATTTCATCTGGCCTATACCATTTCCGACTTTGCCACCATAGCCCTTTATCTTGTCGTACATCATCTCATCATGAATACTGAGCTGTGAAATACTTTCTGCTTCAATGACCAACCCTGGAAATGAATTCCATGGCACTGCATCTCTCCGTGTAAAGAGGTTTCTTTTGTTCTGTGTTCCAACCTAATTGAATCTCGAAGCGAGCAGCAGAGTTAATGTTTCACTCCAATGACTTTCAACTGAACTGATGAAAGATCATCATCCTGAAACATTTATTTCATTTTCTCTCTAAAATGCTGCTTGTCCCGCTGAACATTTTTACATTCTCAAATTTTATTTCTGATCTCACCCATCTACATGTTTTGATTCTGCCTATTCTTCATTTAGATTGTTTAACTATTGGGAGTTGTGCCAGGAATTTACTATTTCAATATATTTATCTCATCACCTCATAATCACCATTTTATTTTCAAATCCATCATTCTATATTTGGGAAGATCATGGAACATTTAACTATGTTGTTAACTCTGTCAGTATCACCCCTTTAGTTTGGAATCCAATATGGCATGGGTTGCTACATGTGTATTCATAAGACCATAAGATAAAGGAGTGGAATCAGGCCATTCAGCCCATCATCCACCCTGCCATTCCATCGTGGCTGATTTACAATCCTCTCCAAGCCCATTCTCCTGCCTTCACACTGTAACCCTTGATTCCCTTCCTGATCAAGAACATACCTTAAATCGGCCCAATGACTTGGCCTCCACAGCCATCTGCGGCAATGAATTCTGCCACGTTTACCTCATCTCTCTTCTAAAGGGTCATTGTTTTGTACTCTGAAGCTGTACCCTCTGGGTCCAGATTCCCCCGCCATGTGAAATGTTCTCTCCATGACCTCTCTATCTGGGCCTTTCAGGATTTGATAGGTTCAGTGAGATCCCTATTTTTCTAAATTTCAGCAAGTACAGTCCCAGATGTTTCAAACGCTCCTCACATGAAAACTTCTTCATTCCAGGGATCAATTGGACCCTTTCCAATGCCAACACATCCTGCCTTAGATATAGAGCCAAAAGTGCTCAACAGTGTGGCATGGTTGGTGTAGCGGTTAGCGCAACACTGTTACAGCACCAGAGATTGGGACCAGTTTTCAAATGGTGGATCAGGGAGAAGTGAAGTGTGGGACAGGCTTAAAGTGGTTGAATTTGCTGAGTGTACAGAACAAACTGAGATGAATCATCACCTGTTCTGATAATTGAATATTCACACATGATTTTCAGAAATAAGCAACACTCTGTGATCTAATTGCTGAATTATAAACCCTGTTTTGTCTAGCTCCATTAAATCTTACCCTCTTCAAAATTAAGCTGACAATAATAGTTGAAATTTGCTTTTGATGTTTCGCTTGAGCTGACTTTAGAAACTATTTCCACACCCCTTACAATGAGGAATTTTACCCTTGGCTAACAACTACTCAGTGAAAGGGACGCTTCTCAGAATGCATTCAATAGGCTGATTTTCCTGCCCACGTATTCATTATGCCAGTTGAAATGGCATATCTAAGGAAAGATCTCAGAATCAAATCGCAACTAAGTCCGATTTTATTACATCCGTGCTTGATTCAAAGGATTACCTAGCCTTTCAGGTATACATTAAGATTTCTTCACACAATATGTAGACTGGGATATTGTCTGAGGACAATGTGTGCTGTGCATGCACATCAGAATGTTAGAGCCTGAGGCGTGGGTCCCATCCTGTAGCTCTGATCTGCATTTCATAGCTTTGATATATATATATATATAAAAGACCTGGATGAAAATGTAGCTGTTAGTAAACTTGAAGTAAAACACAAACGCTGGAGAAACTCAGCAGGTCTATCAGTGTCCTTTAAAGATGCATAACCAACGTTTCGGGCTTGAGCTTTTCATCAAGGCAACATGTTCCTTTATGTTTTCTCTCTCTGTTCTCCCTCATTAATCGAATAACCAGATAGAGTTATTGCTCTGTCCTCTACAGATGACTCAGAGAAAAAGTGATCCCTATAGGGCCCAGAGAGACGTTATTCCTCCCTCAACAGTGAAATCCAGGCTCATTAGATGATATTTTTCTTAGATGATTCTCCACAAGCAACGCATCATGTGGGTTTAATTGAAGTCCACTCATAACATCAAACTTTTCAATTCGCAAGTATCAAATATTGCTCAGTAGCTCCAACTGATCCATGCTGAATATGCAAGATTTTGTTGATATGATTTTAATGAAGAGTGAACCAAGCTATCTTCTATTCTCTAAACTTATCCTCAAAAATATCGATTTACTTTGGTTTATATGAACTTAAAAATTTCTAAAGGCCTATTATGGAGTTTGTTCTGACTGCTTGCAACACTGCCAATGCTCATGCCAGGAAAAAACCCCAGAGGGTTGCCAACTCAGCCAGCAAGATCACGGGCATCAGTCTTCACTCTATGGAGGACATCTGCATGAGACGGTGTCTTAAGAAAGCAGCCCCTATTCTCAAGGACCCCCACCACCCAGGCCATACCCTTTTCACACTGCTACCATCAGGAAGGAGGTACAGAAGCCTAAAAATGAGCACCCAGTGGCACAAGGACAGCTTCTTCCCCTCTGCCATCAGATTCCTTTTTTTTTTTCAATTTTTTATTTTTCACACCATAAATCACATTAACCATGATACACACTTTTTCCTTTTCACACATATGCAGTGCCATTTTCTCCCCCCCCCTCCCTCCTCCCATCCCACCCTCCCTACCTCCCCCCTCCCGTCCATTTAAGGTACAAAATCTAGGATACATTAAACCAGTCAGACAATGTTGTCATTCAATAAAAATACACCAGAAATTCCACTGAGTCCATTCTTTTCATTTCCTTTTCCTTCCGTTAACTTAGGTAGTGATTGTCCCCGGTAGGTTTTCGCTATTGTGTTTCATGTAAGGCTCCCATATTTGTTCGAATATTTCAATATTATTTCTTAAACTATATGTTATTTTTTCTAATGGAATACATTTATTCATTTCTATATACCATTGTTGTATTTTCAAATTATCTTCCAATTTCCAGGTTGACATAATACATTTTTTTGCTACGGCTAGAGCTATCTTAACAAATCTTTTTTGTGCATCCTCCAAATCAATTCCAAATTCTTTGTTTTTTATGTTACTTAGGAGGAAGATCTCTGGATTCTTTGGTATATTGTTTTCTGTTATTTTATTTAATATCTAATTTAGATCTTCCCAAAATTTTTCTACTTTCTCACATGTCCAGATTGCATGAATTGTTGTTCCCATTTCTTTTTTACATCGAAAATATCTATCAGATACTGTTGAGTCCCATTTATTTAACTTTTGAGGTGTAATGTATAGCCTGTGTATCCAGTTATATTGTATCATACGTAACCTCGTATTTATTGTATTTCTCATCATTCCAGAGCATAACTTCTCCCATGTTTCCTTTTTTATCTTTATATTTAAATCTTGTTCCCATTTTTGTTTAGTTTTACCATTTGTTTCCTCATTCTCCTTTTCTTGCAGTTTAATATACATATTTGTTATAAATCTTTTGATTATCATTGTATCTGTAATCACATATTCAAAGTTACTTCCCTCTGGCAAACTCAAACTGCTTCCTAATTTATCCTTCAAGTAGGATCTCAATTGGTAATATGCCAGCGCTGTATCTTGAGTTATATTGTATTTATCTTTCATTTGTTCAAAGGATAATAATCTATTTCCTGAAAAACAATTTTCTATTCTTTTAATCCCTTTTTTCTCCCATTCTCCAAAGGAAAGGTTATCTATTGTAAAAGGGAGTAACTTGTTTTGCGTCAATATTAGTTTTGGTAATTGATCATTTATTTTATTTCTTTCTACATGAATCTTCTTCCAAATATTGAGTAGATGATGTAATACTGGAGAACTTCTATGTTGTACCAATTTTTCATCCCATTTATATAATATGTGTTCAGGTATCTTTTCCCCTATTTTATCTAATTCTAATCTCGTCCAATCTGGCTTTTCCCTTGTTTGATAAAAATCTGATAGGTATCTTAATTGTGCGGCTCTATAATAATTTTTAAAGTTTGGCAGTTGTAAGCCTCCTTGTTTATACCATTCTGTTAATTTATCTAGTGCTATCCTCGGTTTCCCCCCTCTCCATAAAAATTTCCTTATTATTTTCTTTAACTCCTTGAAAAATTTCTCTGTCAGTTGTATTGGCAATGCCTGAAATAAGTATAATATCCTTGGAAAAATGTTCATTTTAATACAGTTTATCCTTCCTATTAGTGTTAGTGGTAAATCTTTCCAATGCTCTAAATCGTCCTGTAATTTTTTCATTAGTGGATAGTAATTGAGTTTATATAGATGGCCAAGATTTTTGTTTATTTGTACACCTAGGTATCTTATTGCTTGCATTTGCCATCTAAATGGTGATTCCTTCTTAAATTTTGAGAAATCCGCATTATTCATAGGCATTGCTTCACTTTTATTTACGTTTATCTTGTAACCCGACACTTCTCCATATTCCTTCAATTTCTTATATAATTCTTTTATTGGATAGTTCTGGTTCTGTTAAGTATACTAGAACATCATCCACAAATAAACTGATTTTATATTCCTTGTCTTTTATTTTTATTCCTTTTATATTATTATCTGTTCTTATCAATTCTGCTAGTGGTTCTATAGCTAACGCAAACAATAAAGGTGATAGTGGGCATCCCTGCCGTGTTGACCTGCTTAAGTTAAATTGCTTTGATACATGTCCATTTACTGTCACTTTTGCTAACGGTCTCTTATATAATGCTTTAATCCAATTAATATATTTCTCCGGTAAACTGAATTTTTGCAATACTTTGAACAAATAATTCCATTCTACTCTGTCAAAGGCCTTCTCTGCGTCTAAAGCAACTGCTACTGTAGGTGCTTTATTCCCTTCTACTGCATGAATTAAGTTAATAAATTTACAAATATTGTCTGTTGTTCGTCTTTTTTTGATAAATCCAGTTTGGTCTAAATTTACCATTTCCGGTACATACTCTGCTAATCTGTTTGCTAATAGTTTAGCTATTATCTTATAATCTGTGTTAAGTAAAGATATTGGTCTATATGACGCTGGTGAGAGTGGATCTTTCCCTTGCTTTAGTATTACTGTAATTATTGCTGTTTTACATGAATCTGGTAAGCTTTGTGTTTTATCAATCTGGTTGATTACTTCCAGGAGGGGCGGAATTAATAAGTCTTTAAATGTTTTATAGAATTCTATTGGGAATCCATCCTCTCCTGGTGTCTTATTATTTGGTAATTTTTTTATTATCTCTTGTATTTCTACTATTCCAAATGGCTCTGTTAATTTATTTTGTTCCTCTATTTGTAGTTTTGGTAGTTCAATTTTAGTCAGAAATTCATCTATTTTCCCTTCCTTCCCTTCGTTTTCAGTTCGGTATAATTGTTCATAGAATTCTCTAAAGTTTTCCTTAATTTCTTTTGGATTATATGTAATTTGTTTGTCTTTTTTCCTTGATGCCAATACCATTTTCTTAGCTTGTTCTGTCTTAAGCTGCCATGCTATGATTTTGTGCGTTTTTTCACCTAGTTCATAATATTTCTGTTTTGTCTTCATTATATTCTTCTCCACCTTATATGTTTGTAGTGTTTCATATTTTATTTTTTTATCCGCCAATTCTCTTCTTTTAGTTGTATCTTCCTTCGTTGCTAATTCTTTTTCTATATTTACTATTTTCCTTTCCAACTGCTCTGTTTCCTGATTATAGTCCTTCTTCATCTTGATTACATAACTTATTAATTGCTTATCTAATGAATGCTTTCATTGCATCCCATAGTATAAACTTATCTTCCACTGATTCCATATTTATTTCAAAATACATTTTTATTTGTTTTTCAATAAATTCTCTAAAATCCTGCCTTTTAAGAAACATGGGGTTTAATCTCCATCTATACATTCTTGGAGGGATGTCCTCTAACTTTACTGTCAATATTAAGGGGGGATGGTCCGATAGTATTCTAGCTTTATATTCTGTTTTTCTTACTCTATCTTGCATACGAGCTGATAACAAAAATAGGTCTATTCTTGAGTATGTTTTATGTCTAGCTGAGTAATATGAATATTCTTTTTCCTTTGGGTGTTGTTTCCTCCATATATCCAAAAGTTGCATTTCTTCCATCGATTTAATTATAAATTTGGTTACTTTGTTCTTTCTGTTAATTTTTTTCCCAGTTTTGTCCATATTTGAATCCAAATTCAGGTTGAAATCCCCTCCTATTAATATGTTCCCTTGCGTATCTGCTACCTTCAAAAATATATCTTGCATAAACTTTTGATCTTCTTCGTTAGGTGAATATACATTGAGTAGATTCCAAAACTCCGAATATATCTGACATTTTATCATTACATATCTCCCTGCTGGATCTATTATTTCCTCTTCTATTTTAAATGGCACATTTTTACTAATTAATATAGCTACTCCTCTTGCTTTTGAATTATACGATGCTGCTGTTACGTGCCCTACCCAATCTCTCTTTAATTTCTTGTGCTCCAATTCAGTTAAATGTGTTTCTTGCACAAATGCTATATCAATTTTTTCTTTTTTCAGTAAATTTAGCAGTTTCTTCCTTTTAATTTGGTTATGTATTCCATTAATATTTAAAGTCATATAGTTCAACGTAGCCATTTTATACTTTGTTTATCTTCCCTTTCAGTTTCTCCATCATTACCTTTCCTTCTTATCCATTTCTGTTTTCTTGTTTTGAACCCTTTATAAGACAACATTCCTAAAACATCAAACATTTTCCTTATTCTCCTATTTAAAACTTCTTTAGCCCCAATCTCCCCTTCCCCTCCTGAGTTGTCCTTTATCCCTTGTCGGACAACCACATCTCCCCTCTCCATTTGGATTTGCGAATTCACTCGCAAGCGTCAGCTGATTTTGCAGTGACCGCTCTTTTCCCCCACCCAGCCCCCCCCCCCAGAAAATATTTCACTTTTCATATGTAACAAAGGTCACTCTTTTAGTTCCCTCCTTATTCCCTCTATTCCATTTCCTTCCCTTATTAATTCTTGTCTATACTATCTATATTTTCCTCTAAATACGGATACATTCATGTATGCACATTATACATATACACACATATACCTCTTTACCCACATACGTATAAATCGTGGTCATTTTTACTCTTATTACATATCTTCATCTCTCTGCTTGTTTTGTAGTTGTTCTGCAAATCTCCTTGCTTCCTCTGGATCCGAGAATAGTTTTTTTTTCCATAAGATCATTTTCGATGTATTGAACTCCTTTCTCTTCTTCAGGAGTTCAAAACTTATGTGTCTTTTTAGTTCTCAATCTTTTGTACTCTCGTTACACGTCTTCATCCCTCAGTCTATTTTGTAATTGTTCTGCAAATTTTCGTGCTTCCTCTGGATCCGAGAATAGTCTGGTTTGTTGTCCTAGAATAAATATTTTCAATACCGCTGGATGCTTTAGTATAAATTTATACCCTTTCTTCCATAAAATCGCCTTTGCTGTATTGAACTCCTTTCTCTTCTTCAGGAGTTCAAAACTTATATCTGGATAAATGAAGATTTTTTGCCCTTTGTACTCCAGTGGCTTGTTGCCCTCTCTTACTTTTTCCATTGTCTTCTCCAGTACCTTTTCTCTTGTAGTATATCTTAGGAATTTTACTAAAATAGATCTAGGCTTTTGTTGTGGTTGTGGTTTAAAGGCCAATGCTCTTTGTGCCCTTTCTATTTCCATTTCTTGCTGTAGTTCTGGACATCCTAGGATCCTGGGGATCCAATCTTTTATAAACTCTCTCATATTCTTGCCTTCTTCATCTTCCTTAAGGCCCACTATCTTTATGTTATTTCTTCTGTTATAATTTTCCATTATATCTATTTTCTGAGCTAACAGTTCTTGTGTCTCTATAACTTTTTTTTAGATTCCTCTAATTTCTTTTTTAAGTCCTCTACCTCCATTTCTACTGCTGCTTCCCGCTCTTTCATCTTGTCCATTCTCTTTCCCATTTCTGTTAAGGTCATATCTATTTTATTCATTTTCTCTTCTGTATTGTTTATTCTTCTTCTTAAATCATTAAATTCTTGCGCTTGCCATTCTTTAAATGACTCCATGTATTCTTTAATAAGAGAAAGTATATCCTTTATCTTGCCTTTCCCTTCTTCTTCTATTTCACTGTACTCTTCCTCTTCCTCCTCTGGGTTGGCCATCTGTTGTTTCTTTGTTGCCCTTTTCTTCTCTTCTTTCTTGTTTTCGTTGTCTTCTATGTTCTCTTGCCGCAGATGTTCTGCAGCTGTCATTGCCGGCTGTGGAGATCGACTCCCCAGCTGGTCACCCCTCCCGTCGGTGTGTGTTTTTGCATGCGCAGTTGCGCACTTTTACTCGGCTCAGCGAGCCATTTTTGTAGTCCACTTTCTACCGACCTGAGGGAGCGGGTTTCTCTCTCCACCGCGGGCCTCTTCGAACAGGTAAGGCCTTCTCCTTCTTCTTCCGTTGTCTTCTCTTCCTCTCTTCTTACCGTTGATTTCAATTTTTCTTTTTTCGTCGCCATCTTCTTTCCACCTTTATACTCACTTTTCTTTAATTTTTATTTTTGTGCCTTTGTGTTTTCCTTTGTTTTTTCCGACTTTTCTGGAGAGGGCTGGAGTTCACCGTCCGGCCACTACTCCATCACGTGACTCCTTCCTGAATCTTGAATCTTGAGGGAACAAGTGAAGAGGATTTTCTGTAGATTGAGTAACAGTTTTTTATCCAAGGGAGAAGCCTTTTCCTTCTAGTTTATAATTTAGATTGTAAGATTTAAATTATTCTTATTTTTAAATGTCACAGAGCAGCTGAAAATCCCTCTGATTATCACACATCATGCTGACTTTGAAATCTATAATGGTTCTTTTTTTTTTAAGTCAAATCTCAACCCTGAAACTCCCAACTCAGAAAGATTGGAGAAATTTTCAAAAAGCAGTCAGTGCAACGCTGTTACCGCACCAGTGATCGGGACTGGGATTCGAATCCCATGCTCTCTGTTAGGAGTTTCTACCTGCTCCCTGTATCTTTGTGGGTTTCCTCCGGGTACTCCGCTTTCCTCCCATTATTTGAAACGTACAGGGGGTTGACGGTCATTTGGCTGTAATTGGATGGTACGGGCCCGTAGACCGAAATGGCCTGTCACCGTGCTGCATATCTAAATTTAAATCTAAACAAAAATGAAATCTCCACCTTCTGAATGAGAGTTGGTCAATGGACACTGGATTTGGAAACATTGCTTCCCTGCCCCTGTAACCCTTGAGGTCTGGGCTGCCAAACGTGCGTGCTGCCACCTTGAGTGCCGGTTTTCCGACGATCTTCGAAGGAAACTCTTTCCCCAGCCTTGTTCCACGGGGAATTCAATGAGGAAGTCAGTAGTGCCCCTTGGAGGAGCTTTGAAAGTCTGTGTATAATGTAAATGCATGAAGAAAAAAGAGGGATCAAGTTAAGTGTGATTCCTGAAGAGCCACGGATATATTTCGTAGATAAAAGAGGATTTGAGAGATAATAATGGAACTACAGACACAAATCAAAAATATCACTGCGCCTTGGCGATGCAAGTGATCACATCAGTAGACTCCAAGCTGATGAGGTAAATTTAACTTGCACCAAACATAAGGTGCACCAACATTTGTATAAATTGGAACAGATTATAACCTGCACTTTTGATCCAAGGTGTATAATCAGACCCGGCTTGTTTGGCCAGGTTCTGTTTCCACTCCATGCCCTGATACTGATGCGAAGTGACGGTTGATAATAAAGGACTGTCAATATTGTACACTGTCACCTAATGTGCAAGTATATCTGGGATATTGATATTTAGCACATCTTGCCATCCTTAATAACCACTGTAATTTCATATTGGCAAGACAGCGAAAGCATTCACATCAAGAAAATGCAATTTCTTTCTCTTCTGCAATAAGTCTGCATAAATTTGGATTCACAGGATGTGTGGCAAAGCTACATGGGAAGAATTGATGGCTTTTGTTAACCTTATTTTGGGATAATCCACAAAACTGCTATGTGGCCCTATCCTTTTGACCTGATATTCTGATCTATTTTTATTCCCTTTTAATGTGGGTGTTTGCTGCACACAAAATTCTAAATTAGGTTACTGACCAAGATGTTGAAAGTGGTATCTTTGTTCCCACAAATGGTGATTAAGGGATTCACAATTAAATTTTACACTCAAATTAAATTTAGACATGCACCACGGTAAAAGGCTCTTCCAGCCATGAGCCCAATTACACCTAATTGGCCTACAATGTTTTGGAGGGTGGGATGAAATCGGAAAACCTCCAGTTTCAATTTTGTACAGAGTATTTTGGAGGATCAAGAAACACCTGGAGGAAACCGACTCAGACAAATGGGGAGAACATACAAATAAGGAGAACATACAAACATATAGACAGCACCAGATTCGAACCTGGGTCACTGGAATTGCTACACTACCTGTGTATGAGAAATAGAATGAGTTTGTTTTGCTAGATTTTGGTTTCATACACCATCCCTTTGCAATCCCTAAAGGAGCCATGCTGCCAAAATCTTACTGGACATATTTAGAGCATGTCTTTTATTCGTTTCAGACATCCCAACGCACTGATGAAAAACAAGCCAAATATAATGTTGCAGTACAGAAGTCACGGATAGCGTAGTGATTAGTGCAATGCGATTACAGCGTCAGTGAATCTGGTTCAGATCCAGCGCTCTCCATGCATTTGCACATTCTCCCCGTGCTCTGGTTTCCTCGCACCTTTCGTAAATGTGCGGGGTTTGTATTTTGGGTGTATTTGGGCAGCGCGGGCTCATGGGTCAGAGGGGCATGTTACCATGCTGTATATCCAAGGTAAAACAACAGGCAATTTGACAAGAGGAAGGTCCCACACATGGCAAATATTATCATGTTCAAGTAGTGCTTCTGATGTTGAATTTTGAAGGGAGCACAGGAAGATATCAAAAGCAACAGTGAACGAAATAACAGGGCAATCTGAATGCGCAGTGTTGGTTGAGGCATAGGTTTTGTTCAGGATGCGAGGGGAAACTCTCAGCTTTTCATGACAAGAGCTTTTTACATCATTGGAAAATGTATTGGGCCTGATTTAATATGGTGATGTCATTAATAACCCTGCTAAAAGATGCTACTTCCACTTGAGTGACACCAGCCCTACGCTCGTGTAGAACATCATCTTGCATCTAATGGTCACTTGCCCAGGACCTGGATTTCAGCCCTTACCTTTCAGTCTTTGTGTCACAAAGTAATATGTTGATGATATATGATTCATACAATTGCCTGTAAATTATTACTTTGGGCCAAGAGGAGGCACTGTGACTTGGCAGGTTACAATAATTTTCAAATATGATTGAAAATTTTAAAAAATATGGTGGTGCTGACAGAACTGCTTCAACTGGTGCTGGTACAGATCTGGGGAGAGTGGGGAGTGGAGATACCATGGTCCTCCTCAAGGTTCTACTGCCCAGTCCTACTACTGACGGCTTCCATACAGGCCTGTTAAAGGAGCTGACGGAGGTTTATTTTAAAATCCTGAGACCGCGGGGCCTGAGCCCAAGATGGCTGGGCCTGCGCTGGCAGCGGCCTCAAGGGGTTGCAGACTCTGAGGAAGTAGAGGATTGGTGGGGAGACCATCCCCGTCTGAGAAGGAGATGCAGAGGAGAGGAGCCACAGGATGGTGAACATGGTCAGGGAGGGGTTCTGCGGCTGAAGAACACTCAGGCCATTGCTGACTCGAGGTGAGGAACCTACACAGGCTGCGGGCTGCTGGAGACTGGCTGACTGGTACTAGGCATCGCATCCCAGAGGGGAGAGGGCGCTGAGGGCAAGAAGGGCTCCCGAGGGATCTCAGGTGCTGAAAGCTTCCTGGTTGTGTTGGAGGTTTGGATCTGGAGCTAGGGTTGCCGATGATTTGAAATGAAGGCTGTGTGGTTGCAGGAGCCCTGGAGGTGAATCCACCAACTCTCAATAGGCCCTTTTATAAAGGAAAAAGCCGATAATTTGAAATGAAGGCTGTGGTTGCAGGAGCCCTGGAGGTGAATCCACCAACTCTCAGTAGGCCCTTTTATAAAGGAAAAAAATTTCGACTGTAAATGCGGATATTCTCTGCCCTCACGCCGCTGAACCTATCTGCATAAATGCTTGGTGTACAGCTCCAAGATGCTGACTCCAATCCCTCCTCAAGCTGGTCAAAGAGATGGAGCAGAGCGCTCTACCTCAGTCCTTAAATGTGCTGCTGCTGCAAGCAACTGGCTAGGGACAGGCTGACAATGTCACGATGACGCCGTCAGCCCGTGACCCAGGACCCAGTCATTCACCCCACATTAAAACAAAATGAAGTTCCGGTTATAAAACCTGAGGCTCTTCTGCCCAGCTCTGACCCTCCGGCATGCCAAGCCTGGCTTTTCGCTCCCCTCTTTCGTCCATCAGACTCCCCGGCTTTGCTTCTCCTTGTCCACTCCTCAGCATCTTGTAGTAGTAACACCACGTGAGTGCTTGAGGTCAGAGTCCCTCTGCATGCCGGAGGGGCAACGTCGGGCAGAAGAAGGATCAATGGCCATCTTCGTTGCCTACAATCCCCCACACCGCTGGAACCACTCTGCGCTTCCCAGAGAGGTTCCAGCTGCGTGGGGGAGTATGGGTGACACCGACGACCATTTCTGACTGCGTATGTATGCCGTTGTGTTGATGGGTGGGGAACCAGTTGTCCCACCTCCGGAGGACGCAATGAGGTACCGCTCTCCAAGAAAGCGACGCTGCAGCAGGCTTTTTAGGCCTCCTCGATAAAAAGGTTAATGCACATTTTTCTCTGCCCATGGGAGCCAGCCTCAAACCAGGGCCCCTCCATAAAAACAACTAAAGACTCTGAAGGGACACTTCTGTTTCTCTTGCTCTGATTGTAAAGGTATTGGAGAATTTCTCTTGATGACGAATCTTTGCCTGCTTACGACTGACAAAAAGCAATTTCGTGTAATATTACAGCTGTTTCATTATATGACAATAAAAGAATCTTAAACAATTACACAGCATCAGTCAGTCTCGCCTACTATTTTTGTCATTATACAAGAATCCATATTTGCTCACCTCTGAAAGTCCTCGGAACTCAATCCAATTTTACAGGGAACAAAAATAGAAAATAGGCATTGCATGGAGAAGCATTCTATAAACAAGAGCAACAAAAACAGATTGGTATTAGATTGCAATACTTCTTATTGTCTTTCCTGTCAAGCCAGTTGATAAGATACAAGATTTAAGCTTCTATTAGATCACTGCCTGCACATATTTTTTTGTGAAATGAATACATTCCATAATTTAAACTTAAAATGAGATTTAGACCCAAATTGTTAACACAGTACAGCGGAGAAGCAGAGGATAATTGCAACTTCTGAAAAAACATTTAGCAGAAAGATTGTTCTATTCTTTATTTGGAACATCTTGCAAAATAAAATAATTGGTTTCTCAAAGGTCCAGATCATTGTTCTTGAATGTGGGGCGAGTGAGGATTTTGCTGCTGCGTTAACATCGAGAAGGCCATACAATTGGCAGAATGACTGCGAGAAAGGCTCGGAACCTGTAACAATGTGTTCGACCTTTCCAGCTTGGGGAACTTGGATTTACGTCCCTTTTTTAAAAATGGGTATTCAGCTTTAAAAGCAATTCCGATATCGGCAATGCCGGGGAGAGGTGTATTAGAGTAACGATGGCAGACTGTCTGTATTGTAGGCAGAGAACATACAGAATTTTAAAAATGTAATATATTTTTGATCAATGATTATTACTTTAATTACCAGAAAGATTTCAGAGTTCATATTATGGAATGTTACCTAGATATCTCCATTATTGGTAAAGCTAGCATGCAGTGTTTAGAGTACACATAGAAATCCCAGGCTGTGTCCTTGCAGATAGAAGACACACAGTATGCGTGATAGAAAGTATTATTGCCACAAACCATTGGAGCAGAATTTAGACTTTAGAATCGAATCAGATTGGTTTATACTTTAAAATTTCAATGGTACATAAGCCATGGTTGCAAATGCATCTTAAAAATGAAGGTTCAAGGACACTGAAAAAAATCATCACAGGGCATAATTCAGCAACATTCTGAACATCTTTCTTGCCTCGTTAATATATTTAAAACATTTATCAGCCTTTGACTAAATAATGACACAGTCTCGAGTGGTTCTCATCTTTTTTCTTCCCACTCACACACCACTTTAAGTATTCCCATTCCCATCAGTGCTCTGTGATTCGTAAGGGATTGCTTAAGGTGGGATTTGGGTGGAAAGAAAAAGTTGGAAAACCACCATTTTAATCTTCCCTAATTGACTCGTTATGTGCATGGTTTCATAACCCCAATAGAACTGGGCCAATGGCAATTTTTCTCCAGCAAAATATTTCTGTAACAATTGGGCCTAGAGCAGTAATTCTCAACCTTCCCTTTCCACTCACATCCCACCTGAAGCAATCCCTTACCAATCACAGAGCACCACTGAGATAGGGATTACTTAAAGTGGGATGTGAGTGGAAAGAAAAGGGTTGAGAACCACTGCTACACTCCAGAGTTATTTATATAATGGTAATAAATGGATTATCTTTGAAAACAAGAAAACACTCATAGTTTGATTATTCCTGAGTTTATTAAGAACCAATCAATAGACAGTATAAAAATAATAATGAAATACATGTAATAAAATAAAACTTAAATAATGGTTGAGGAAGTATTGCGAGCTGACCTAAGGAGGATTGCATTGGATCAGGGTGATCAGGACGTGAATTGCATTGTTTGATTGGTTTACAAATCAAGATGCAATGGTTGGTGACAAAAGAGAACTTTAAAAAGGAAAAAGTTGCAGGAAGCTGAGCCGAAGAAGAAGGGATTAACTGGCTACTCTGCTCTGGAAAAGGACAGTTGACTCGTCGGCTGAATGGCTGAATCAAAGTTCAAAGTTTAGATTAATTGTCAGAGTATATACATGACATCACATACAACCCTGAGATTCTCTTTTGCCTCTGGACCAAGCAGAATTTTTACTTAATGTTAACGCAAAACTCAGACCTCAAAAAAGGAGACATATATAAAAGAGAAAAATGAAAATAAATTGACTGTGGGAGGCAGAAAATAAATATTCAGCAATAAATAACGTGCAAAGTAAGAGTTTGTTGATGAGGAGTCTGATGGCGGAGGAGGAGCAGCTGTTCCTGAACCTGGTGGTGCGAGTCTTGTGGCACCTGCACCTCTTTCCTGATGGCAGCAGCGAGAACAGAGCGGGAGCTGGGTTGTGTGGATCCTTGATGAGTGCTGCTCCTCTCCAATGCCAGCGTTCCCCATAGATGGTGAGGAGGGTTTTGCCTGTGATGTACTGGGTAGTGTCCACCACCTTTCGCAAGGCTTTTGGCTCAGATATATTGGTGGCCCCATCCCAGGCTGTGAATCGTTCAATAATTGTACAAATCTCAAGTTGTGTCATTCTTCATTCAAACGTTCAATGTACAGTATCTATGTACCATCTCTGAAAAAAGATTCTGAGTTTAAATTGAGTCCATAGAGTTTTATGTACCTTAATTAGACAGCTCTAGAGATTTGCTTTATAAACAATGGGCATGTCTAATTCATGCTCAAAGCTCATCATTACTATGCTACCATGGCTCTTCCCAGAATCCAGTCAAGCACAAGCATATGCTAATCTGTGGAATGTTAATCAGAGGTGAACCAACTCCCCTGCCCTGGTGGGAACCAAGAAAAATATGAGCACATTCTCTGGAGACCCAGAAGAAATCATTTGGTAAAATTTTCATCCAATGCATTGAACATTTTATCATCAGATTTATTGTCAGAGTACATACATGACATCACATACAATCATTTTTCCGGGCAGAATTACCACTTATCGGTAGTGCAGAAATAAAAACTGTACTCAACAAACATGTGTAAACAAATAAAGAAATGTAAAAGAAAATGATTGTGCAATTCAGAGAGAAAAAATCAATCAATCAAGGGCAAAAGCGTATTCAAAGCATATGACAGGAATTTTGGAATGTTTCCCATTGTTTACCACCCGTTCAGGTGCCAGTTTGCCTTAATGGGTGACATTGTTCCGTTTACAATCCAAAGGCTTGAGTGTTGTGAGTGACAAATCTGGAGGCCGGTTTGAGCATCAACTATTGCTTCTGAATTAGAAAAATCTATATTTAACTCTTTCTATGGATGCATGAAGACAAAAAATAGCCTGGAGTTGCCATCTTTCAGACAAGCCTTTGAAAGAGACACATGATTTAGTAGAAAAAACTGATCTTGACAATATTTATTTCTCATTCATAATTGCTGGAACAGATTATCTGCACATTGATGCATTGCAAATTGTGGAAGTTTGTTGAACATAAATTAATATTTTCTGCATCATGAATGAACTCTTCAAATGTACTTCACAATTGGATAGTTCTTTGGGGCACTTGATAAATGTCAGCCTTTCGTTCATCAGAAGCAAATTGTTTCTAGATTGGTGAACATTTTTAAAATGTACGAACATTCAATACATCAGTGAGAAATAGTTTGTCATAGGGAATAGCTAAAATGCTTGCACATAAGAAACACACACACACACACACACACACACACACTCACACACACACACACACTCACACACACACACACACACACACACTCACACACATACACCCAGACACATACAAACATACACACTCACACACACACACACACACACACAAACACACACATACACACACACACTCACACACATACACACACAAACACACACACACCCAGACACATACAAACATACACACTCACACACACACACACACTCACACACCCAGACACATACACACACACTCAGACACCCAGACACATACAAACATACACACTCACACACACACACACATACACACACACACACACACACACACTCACACACACACACACACACACTCACACACATAAACACACAAACACAGACATACACACACACACTCACACACCCAGACACATACAAACATACACACTCACACACACACACACTCACACACCCAGACACATACAAACATACACACTCACACACACACACACACACACACACACACACACACACACACACACACACAAACATCTTTCTGAGTCTATTTTAAGGAAAGCTTTATTAAAAATGTGGATTTTGCAATAAACAAATCCAAATTCATTTTCCATATGAATTAATTGATATGACCGTATTGGAAAATGAAACATTAATTTGATTTGTTTTCCTCATGTTGGAGAATGTTATTGACATCTGTGCTTCAGTTATATAATTTAAATGGAAATGATGCATTATAAAACAATTAAAGAATATTTGCTATTTGTCAAAATTTATGTCTGTTTTCATTTTTCCACTTGCTATCGATATCTCTACACACACATTCTACCATAAAATCCAACTGTATCTAAGGACATAAAACATACCTCACACCCATAACCTTCTATTTTTTTCTTGCATCCATGTGCTTTTCTGAGTCTCTTAAATGCCACGATTGTTCTTGCCTCCACCACCATACATGGCAATGAGTTCCAAGCACTACTACTCTCTATGTTAAAAAGTTTATCCCTGATATCTCCCTTAAACTTTCCTCCCCTCGCCTTATACAGACATCCTCTTGTATTTCCTACTGTTACCCCAGGAAAAAGGTGCTGACTGTCCACCCTATCTTGTAGACCTCTGTGAAGTCACCTGTCATTCTTCGCTCCAGAGAGAAAAGCCCCAGCTCTGTTAACCTTGCCTCATAAGACACATTCTCCAATCCTAGGCAACATTCTGGTAAATTTCCTCTGCCACCTCTTCAATGTTTCCACATCCTCCTGCAGAACAGAACACAATTTTCCAAGTGTGGTCTAAGAAGAGTTTTGTAGAGCTGTTCTTGGGCTCAATCCCCAACTAATGAAGCCCAGTATGCCATAGGCCTACTAACTGTCCTATCAATCTGCATGACAACCTTGATAGATCTATGGATTTGGACTCCAAGGTTCCTCTAATCTTCCACATTGTTAGGAAACCATGTAATCCACCTTCAAGTTTGACCTTCAAAAATGCATAATTTCACTCTTATCTGGATTGAGCTCCATCTGCCACTTCTCCGTCCAACACTGCACCCTGTCTGTATCTTTTTTTTTTATAGCCTATGACAACTTTCTACACGATCCACAACACCTACAATCTTTATGTTATCTGCATACTTATTGACCCATTCCTCCTACTTCCTCATCCAGGTCACTTATAAAAATCACAAAGACCAGATGTCCAAGGAAGATCCCTGCAGAACTCCACAAGTCACTGATCTCCAGGCAGAATACATTCCGTGCACTACTACTCTCTGCAAGCCAATTCTGAATCATAAATTTTGTAACAGAAGCTTAAATACTGTTGCTTCATAATTAAGATTCCTTTATTGTCATGTAATAGTGGTGGTGAGAGGTGCCCTCCTGTATGACCGGAACATCATCTTCCACACACATTGTCTTCAAGATGACTGCAGTGGAGTGGAGACTGTTGCCCACCTCTGCTGAATGCAGGTTCGCTAAGGGTGTGTGGAGAAGAGTGCAAAGGTCCTCGTCACGGTTCATCCCCAGCATCAGCATGACAGGCGACTCTGATCCCGAGGACGTGCACAGAGTCAGATGTCCAGAGCTGCTGGAAGACCATCAGCTTGGTGAAAGACACATTTTGGTCGGCCCGAAATCTGTTGGTCTTTCAGCACACGGAGATGTCGGTGAGAGAATGCTGCTGACTGGCACGTTCCAGGCTGCAGGAGACCATGCTGAGGGATGCACTAAGGGTTGGTGCTGTGCAGAAGGACCACAGCTTAGAGTCCTGCTGTTGCTGGTATTACATGCTCCTATTTTCGGTTCATTTTCCATTTGTGTGGGACTGTCACTTTAACAAAACCTGCAGGCTTTGGAGTTAGCTGACAGGCAGGCTGAGGACAGTGTGTTGGATACATCTGAAGAGAGATGAATTGGCCCTGAAAAACTCAGGTGCAGGGACCTGGTGACCAACCGATTCAAGACACAGTACACAGTTTTCTCAGGGACCATTTTAAGTAAGCAGTGCTGTGGAACAGAGCTCTTGGAAGTAATACAGTTCTGAAATGGCCTCGAATGTGGTTATAGACAATCTGTTTGATTTCCCATGTTATAGGCGAATGAGTAGTAGCCATTTTAAGGAGAAATTATGCATCCTTTGAAAGGAATCTGTGCTGAATGTGACCTTGTGTGGTGAAAGACAATTTGTCTGATTTCTCCGTTCTAGAGGGGGAAAGGGAATCCAACTCTGTAAACAAATAAAAGTGAAGGTCACTGTAAACGGCTGACCCACAGATTGGATTCTGTATGCAGGAGAAATATTGCAATTCGGCTGATCCACAAAAGGGTTTTGGAAGTTGTGAGCATCACTCGCTTTGTGTCCCCTACACCAAAGAAGAGGGGAATTTTAGGTGTCACTCATCTGAAAAGGACATTGGTCTGGAAGCACTTCAACAAGGATTTTGTGAGTTAATAAACTGTCTGTTACCCCGGTCTCTCCCACCTACTTTGTGAACTTCTTTGCCCCCATCTAAAGCCTATGTGTTGCATCCATCTAAAACTTGCTTGTAGCATCAATACAAAACCTGCGTGGATTTTCTGAACTTTGACCTTTCAAGAAATGTGCCTTGAGCTGTAGTGGCTTGGGGCATTCCACACACATACACAAATGTATTTGCACATAGTTAGGGGTTAAGTAGATAAGTTTAATAAATTAGATACAGTATATTATTGTTAATTAATAGCTTAAAATATTATTTTAAACCTAACACTGTCTGGGGTAATTTCTATTGCTGCTGTCTGGTATGTAACACCGAGCACTGAGGGGTGAGACCAAGGGGAAGATGGGGGGGGGGAGAAGTGACAAGATGCCACAGGGTGGTAATAGTGTAAATAGAATCAATGCACAGTGGCAGGAATGTATGGATATGAAACTAAGGGTGGAAATGGTTCTCCTTTTGTAAATAATTTATGGTGAACAAAGTCTAATTTTGGTTAAAAAAAATAAAGCAAGTGTAATATTACACAAATTTAACTTTTTTTTCTTTGGCTTGGCTTCGCGGACGAAGATTTATGGAGGGGGTAAATGTCCACGTCAGCTGCAGGCTCGTTTGTGGCTGACAAGTCCGATGCGGGACAGGCAGACACGGTTGCAGCGGTTGCAGGGGAAAATTGGTTGGTTGGGGTTGGGTGTTGGGTTTTTCCTCCTTTGCCTTTTGTCAGTGAGGTGGGCTCTGCGGTCTTCTTCAAAGGAGGTTGCTGCCCGCCAAACTATGAGGCGCCAAGATGCACGGTTTGAGGCGATATCAGCCCACTGGCGGTGGTCAATGTGGCAGGCACCAAGAGATTTCTTTAGGCAGTCCTTGTACCTTTTCTTTGGTGCACCTCTGTCACGGTGGCCAGTGGAGAGCTCGCCATATAACACGATCTTGGGAAGGCGATGGTCCTCCATTCTGGAGACGTGACCCACCCAGCGCAGCTGGATCTTCAGCAGCGTGGACTCGATGCTGTCGACCTCTGCCATCTCGAGTACTTCGACGTTAGGGATGAAAGCGCTCCAATGAATGTTGAGGATGGAGCGGAGACAACGCTGGTGGAAGCGTTCTAGGAGCCGTAGGTGATGCCGGTAGAGAACCCATGATTCGGAGCCGAACAGGAGTGTGGGTATGACAACGGCTCTGTATACGCTTATCTTTGTGAGGTTTTTCAGTTGGTTGTTTTTCCAGACTCTTTTGTGTAGTCTTCCAAAGGCGCTATTTGCCTTGGCGAGTCTGTTGTCTATCTCATTGTCGATCCTTGCATCTGATGAAATGGTGCAGCCGAGATAGGTAAACTGGTTGACCGTTTTGAGTTTTGTGTGCTCGATGGAGATGTGAGGGGGCTGGTAGTCATGGTGGGCAGCTGGCTGATGGAGGACCTCAGTTTTCTTCAGGCTGACTTCCAGGGCAAACATTTTGGCAGTTTCCGCAAAACAGGACGTCAAGCGCTGAAGAGCTGGCTCTGAATGGGCAACTAAAGCGGCATCGTCTGCAAAGAGTAGTTCACGGACAAGTTTCTCTTGTGTCTTGATGTGAGCTTGCAGGCGCCTCAGATTGAAGAGACTTCCATCCGTGCGGTACCGGATGTAAACAGCGTCTTCATTGTTGAGGTCTTTCATGGCTTGTTTCAGCATCATGCTGAAGAAGATTGAAAAGAGGGTTGGTGCGAGAACACAGCCTTGCTTCACGCCATCGTTAATGGAGAAGGATTCAGAGAGCTCATTTCTGTATCTGACCCGACCTTGTTGGTTTTCGTGCAGTTGGATAATCATGTTGAGGAACTTTGGGGGGCATCCGATGCGCTCTAGTATTTGCCAAAGCCCTTTCCTGCTCACGGTGTCGAAGGCTTTGGTGAGGTCAACAAAGGTGATGTAGAGTCCTTTGTTTTGTTCTCTGCACTTTTCTTGGAGCTGTCTGAGGGCAAAGATCATGTCAGTAGTTCCTCTGTTTGCGCGAAAGCCGCACTGTGATTCTGGGAGAATATTCTCGGCGACACTAGGTATTATTATATTTAGGAGAATCCTAGCGAAGATTTTGCCTGCAAAGGAGAGCAGAGTGATTCCCCTGTAGTTTGAGCAGTCTGATTTCTCGCCTTTGTTTTTGTACAGGGTGATGATGGTGGCATCACGAAGGTCCTGAGGCAGTTTTCCTTGGTCCCAACAAAGCTTGAAAAACTCATGTAGTTTGGCATGCAGAATTTTGCCGCCAGCCTTCCAGACCTCTGGGGGGATTCCATCCATACCTGCTGCTTTGCCACTTTTCAGTTGTTCGATTGCCTTATATGTCTCATCCTGGGTGAGGACCTCATCCAGCTCTAGCCTTAGGGGCTGTTGAGGGAGCTGGAGCAGGGCGGAATCTTGGACTAAGCGGTTGGCACTGAAAAGAGATTGGAAGTGTTCTGACCATCGGTTGAGGATGGAGATCTTGTCGCTGAGGAGGACTTTGCCATCTGAGCTGCGCAGCGGGCTTTGGACTTGGGGTGAGGGGCCATACACAGCCTTTAGAGCCTCGTAGAAACCCCTGAAGTCGCCAATGTCCGCGCTGAGCTGGGTTCATTTGGCGAGGCTAGTCCACCATTCATTTTGGATCTCCCGGAGTTTGCACTGAAGATGGCTGCATGCGCGACAGAAGGCTTGTTTCTTCTCTGGACAGGACGGCTTTGTAAGGTGAGCCTGGTGGGCAGCTCGCTTCTTTGCCAGCAGCTCCTGGATTTCCTGGTTGTTTTCGTCGAACCAGTCCTTGTTTTTCCTGGAGGAGAAGCCCAGTACCTCTTCAGTGGATTGCAGTATGGTAGTCTTCAACTGATCCCAGAGGGTTTCAGGGGACGGGTCCGTGAGGCAGATTGCATCGTTGAGCTTTGCTTTGAGGTTTGCCTGGAAGTTTCCTCTCGCTTCGTCTGACTGCAGGTTTCCAACATTGAACCTCTTTCTGGAGGCTTTACTGTTCCTGGGCTTTGGCTTGAAGTGAAGGTTGAGCTTGCAGCGAACCAGCCGGTGGTCAGTGTGGCATTCCGCGCTGGGCATGACCCTGGTGTGGAGCACATCTCGTTTGTCACTTTCTCGCACCAGGATGTAGTCCAGGAGGTGGCTGTGTTTGGATCGGGGATGCTAGATGTGCATCTAGCAATTATTTTTTTGAAAGTAATTAGCACCAAAAAATTCTTTACCTTTGTTCAAATTTAACTTTAGCCTGCCGTAAAGCAGACAAAGACTCGCCATCAGTAGAAATTGGGGCCCCTTAAGTGAAGTGATTGAGTGCACACCATAGGCAGCATATTTCTGTTTCACCTTGAGAAAAAGATAATACAGCAGGAAGACAGGCTTCCATCAGCACATTTTTCTCCACTTAACCCACGTTAATCGCACAATCTGTCCGGATGCTGTTGTTCTCCGAGACATTTTCTGCCTATCAGTTGTGTGCCTCTTCTAATTTGTGCTTCAGATAGATGAGAGTTTCTTTTCAATTCGCCATTCCGCTGAAAGAAGAAAGACTGCCCATAATAGCCAAGGGGCATGAGTAAAGTTGAAGATCCTATTCCAATTTATAACCCTTGCAATGCAATCTTATTGCATCACTTGCTTTCTTTTCGAGTTAATGTCCCATTCTGCTTCTTTCTGATATTAGATGCTATGTGGCACAGTTAGCATAGAGGCGGCACGTTTAGGGGCGGCACAGTTATCGCAACGATCAGCACCGCGCCGGCACAGCGCCAGCGACCAGGATTCAAATCCAGCACTGTCTGCAAGGAATTTGTACATTCTCCCCATGTCTGCGTCGGTTTCGCTAGGCGTTGAGGGTTAATTGGGTATCCTTGGGGATCACGTGCTCATGGGGCCTGTTAAAAATTACATTCAAATTTAATGTACAGTCCAGGTTATTTGACTCAACTGAGTCCCACCAACCCGACTATTCCAGTAGTGCAGTGTCCATAGCTTGGCCCAGTCCTGGTTTCACTTTATTTTCATATGTGCATCTAGCAATTATTTTTTTGAAAGTAATTAGCACCAAAAAATTATTTACCTTTGTTCAGAAGCTATTGAGATCCACAAGGTAAGACTCTAATTTGAAGGAGTTGATCCCACACATGCTGTGGATTGAATTAGGAAGAACCTTTGGACCTTATTGGCTAGTGTTAGGCTTCCAGGGATATGGGAATAATTACGCTTACAGAAGCATGCACATTAAAATGTAGAAATGTTATGAACAGGTCGGGGTAATAATCAGCCAAGTCATTTGAATTTGTGTTGCCTAATGTGCTGGGCTTGCTCCAGAATCCTGCTGCAGGCTGTTCCTTTTTAATCCAGCGACGATGGGACCTGGCCATTGCCGGACCACAGGAAATGCTGGAAAACAGAAAACACATGCACGCACAGACCCTGCTGTTGAATCAAATTTCCTGTGCCTGCCATGTCCTGCTGGCCAGCTGTCAATAAGTGGTCAATCAGCTGGCCATCGATAGGTGCATCCCATTCCTCTCGCTCAGCGTAAACCACACCGCACCGGTTTCTCTCCCACTCTTGACCACAAGAAGAACCATTCTCCTGCTTAGTCCCTCAAGATGGAGGAAGATTTGTTTCCATACCACTTCCATTTGTTCTGAGGAGGCCGATGCGGGGCAATGCAGCCTCTGCCACACGTTGGGCAGAAGCAGTTTGATGAGGTGAGTGTGTGGGAGCTTGTGGACGGGTGTGTTCCTTTCATTATTTACACAAGGTTTTGTAATGAACAAAGACGGGGTTCTCATTACCATTGGGCGGCACGATTGGTACCAGGGTTACAGCGCCAGTGATTATGACCAGGGTTCAAATCCTGCGCTGTTTGTAAGGAGTTTGTACTAATGTCGCAGATCACAGAGTGCCGGATAATAGAGGTTCAACCTGTATTAGCAACACACGCACAGACAATGAAGCATAATCAGGCCCAGTAACCCATTTAAACTGGCCTCTCCTACCACAAATATTATCTTTGTCCTTTCCATTCCTCCTGCCACCTTCTCTGCAACTTAAAATGATAATTTTTTATCAGTTCTGACCAAGTGTTTTCGACCTGAAACATTAATTCAGTTTCCTGGTCTACTGAGCGCATTGAGAATTTTATTTGTTATTTTTATTTCAGATTTCCAGCATCTGTGGTTTTATTTTAATATTCTAAGACTTTTATAATTCACAGAGTCGAATGTGAGGAGACTGAACTCTCTTAAGACCTTACCTGCAGTTCTGTGAGTGGTTCCAGCCATTGTTTCTCATGCTGTGATTAAAGGAAAAATGATAGAGAATATAAGAATATAAAAAAGAATATAAGAATATAAAAATTATTTCACTCGATGGAGAATCCAGGAGTCAAAGCTATAGTCTATGTTGAACAACAAAGATTTTTCTTCCTGAACACTTTTGGGTGTATTTTATGGATTTTGGGCTGCTAATCACAAAACTTTCCTATCACCTACCATTTTTTTTACAATATAACCTAATTTTTGTCATTTCCCATCATATTTTGTCTGCTTGTTTATTGCCCACAATGCAAGCTGCTTTGGTCAGTCCAAGCATGCCTGGGCATGCACTCAGAGCAGGCGCAGTGCAAGTATCGTCTCAGGCTTAGTCAGGATACATGCAGGAAGGCTACAAAAGCAGCTCACAAATACACAGATGCTGTGCATTACATCGATTATAGACTGAACGCCGGTTGATGCACATTCTTCAGGCAATAGCAGAGTAAGTGTACTTAACAATAGTATTTATTGTCTTCAGCAAGATTTCACACAGCAGAAATGTCTTGTCAATGTCGCATTTATGTACAATTAGTGGCAATACATTCTGTTACATTTGTGGCATGTAAACTCTTAAGACGCAGCATAACTGCATTTATTAAGAAAGCCTATGAGCTCCACTTTGGTTGTAAAATTGGTGACCAAGACAAACCCTGGGCTCCTCACATTTGTTGTGCCACACATGGAGTCAACCTGAGAGCTTGGCTCAGAGGTAAAAAAAAATTCAGTGTGATGTCTCTGCAAACTTGCTACGTATTAAAGCAAATCCAAAATTACCTTTGCACTCAGCTTCAAGTTGTCGATCATAATCCCCATTTGTTTTTACAGGAAGCAAATCTTTTGAAAAAAAATCATTGTCTAGTGATATCAGAAGTCTTTTCAGAGTGGGAATCAGTTCAGAGTTTGTCACTCAAAAAGTGATGGAAGTTTGAATTTTCTCCACAAATGGTCATTGACGCTCGTGATAAACCTGATATTGGTTGATTATTTTTTTCTGTAGGCAAAGGGACATAGCTCCCTGAATGTTGAAACAGGCTGTTGGGGCTAAATGGCCTCCCTACGTTCATTTGCACCACAGCTTGCAGGTTATGTATCCAGTAATGGAGGAAATAAAGTATGGGCTGTCATATGAATGTCAAAAAGTTTCTGCAGCAGATTGAAACACCAAAAAGAGTCTATCTTGCATAATCATCAGACTTCGTTTGATCTCTGACTGCAGAAAAGACAGTCTTTCTGCTCTTAAATCAGGAACCGAATGAGTTGTCTTAATATATTCACTGTAAGAACTTTATTTATGTACAATTACAAACAGTGTATTCTCACAGAGTTCTCTGCACATTATAATTGCATACACATTAAGGATACAAAGATAAAAGCTGAAGGCCCACATTAAACATGCACTGAGTTATTTTTTTTCTGTTAAAGGCACATTTTACAGAGTTCAATGGATGCGTTTTTCAAGATTCAAGATTCAATTTATTGTCATTGTACTAAAACAGTGTCATATTACATGACATTGCTTTTGACTGCCATTAGGCAGACAGATTCGCCATCAGCAGAAATTGCCTGGTGCCTCTTACAGTCAGAGAAAGAGAAGCGAAAGAGAGTCCTCCCCTGCTCCCCCCCGCCCCCCCCACCCCTAGAGTTACCAAGTGTAGATTCATCTCTAGCTGTTCTGCATCCTCCGCAGCCCCACAGAGTCCAGTCCAGGCCACTGGCAACCCGAGCTCCAGATCTGAACCTCCGACACAGTCCGGAGCCCTTCAGTGCCTTTGACAACCCCTTGCATCTCGGTTCTGATACCTGGTACCCCTTCAGCCAGTTTTAAGACAGTCTCCTGCAGTCCGCACCCTGGCGCGAGTCCCCTGACGGGAGCCTCCAGCAGCCCACAGCCTCCATAGGCTCTTCACCTCGAGTTGTCAGCAGCCCACTGCATGCATTGGTCTTTCAGTTGTATAGCCCCCTCACTGGTCACTGTCCTGTGGGCCATCTCAGATGGTCTCCCGTTTTCTGGTGCCCTGTGCCAGTCCTCCAATCCGCTGGAGTCTGCAGCCCCTTGTGGCTGCTGCCAATCCTAGGCACCGCCATCTTGGGTGCAAACCCCACGGTCGCGGGATTTTAAATGGAACTACCGTCAGCTCCTTTAACGGGCTGTTCAAAGCCCGTGCAGAGCTGACGGAAGTTAACTGTGTAGTTTTACCCCGCGGGAGCGCTGTATCTCCGCTCCTCGCTCCGCACGGGTTCGCAGCGGCGGCATCACTGCTGTTACAGCAGCTCTGACAGTACCGCCAGTTTCAAATATATGTGCAGAGGTCACAAATGTGGGGAATATGTAACTGTCGGCACAAAGTTCTGCACATATGCTATGCAAATATGTAATCCCTGTGTTATGAACACACAAGTTGTCCCTGTGTTACGAACACCTTGTTTATGTACACACAAGTTGTCTCTGCGTTATGAATGTCTGGTTTACGTACACATGAATTGTCCCTGTGGTATGAACGGCTGGTTTATGTACACACAAGTTGTCTCTGCGTTATGAATGTCTGGTTTACGTACACATGAATTGTCCCTGTGGTATGAACGGCTGGTTTATGTACACACAAGTTGTCTCTGCGTTATGAATGTCTGGTTTACGTACACATGAATTGTCCCTGTGGTATGAACGGCTGGTTTATGTACACACAAGTTGTCTCTGCGTTATGAATGTCTGGTTTACGTACACATGAATTGTCCCTGTGGTATGAACGGCTGGTTTATGTACACACAAGTTGTCTCTGCGTTATGAATGTCTGGTTTACGTACACATGAATTGTCCCTGTGGTATGAACGGCTGGTTTATGTACACACAAGTTGTCTCTGCGTTATGAATGTCTGGTTTACGTACACATGAATTGTCCCTGTGGTATGAACGGCTGGTTTATGTACACACAAATTGTCTCTGCGTTATGAATGTCTGGTTTACGTACACATGAATTGTCCCTGTGGTATGAACGGCTGGTTTATGTACACACAAGTTGTCTCTGCGTTATGAATGTCTGGTTTACGTACACATGAATTGTCCCTGTGGTATGAACGGCTGGTTTATGTACACACAAGTTGTCTCTGCGTTATGAATGTCTGGTTTACGTACACATGAATTGTCCCTGTGGTATGAACGGCTGGTTTATGTACACACAAGTTGTCCCTGTGTTACAAACACCTCACTTATGTGTTGAGATCCCATCAATTCAAACGTCTGACATGCATAAGCATATTGATTCCAATAGAGCTAGTTTCCTTCCGGCACTGGGAGAACGAGAACATTTGATGACAGCACAACTTGAACTTTGCGCAGGAACCTCAGTCATCTTGAGAGTGCTATATTGGATGGAAATATCTTTGTCATTCTTTACAAATATTGTTCTGCATAATTATTGCAGTATTTTGCCATTAGCGCATGTCCCAAAAGGAAAAGAAGATGCATGGTAGGGTTGTGTATTTGAGAAAAGAAAAACCATTGCAATGGACATTAAGATGGATACAATTAAGTATCCATAGAGGGAGAAATGCCATTGAAAAATTGGCAAAATGTTGAGTTTTAGCCGTTCAATGCTGGGCGCCATATTCACAAAGAGCATTGAGATGGAGATTACTTGAGATGGAAAACCTGATGCTAGTTTGGCATGAGGGTAAGGAACAATGGCCAACACTTGTAAGCCTGATGATTAGTCAAGATAAAGCAAGGAGTCTGTTCAAAGATCTGAAGAAAACGCATGATAATTAAGTTCTATGAGATTTGGATACCAGTTAGTACTATCCAAGAACATTTTGTTTGAAAGCTTCAATGGAATTGTTTTCAGTCAAGTTGCCCCTATAAGAGGGATAATCATGGAGTTGTTAATAGGGTAATGGGAAACATATATTTTTACTGGAAAATAAATGGGGGAATTCTGCTATCGTAAACTTGATTGGCTGAATGGTCTTTCTTCCATGTCGGAAGTAAATATGAGAAAATACAGGAATTGGGTGTGCTTAATATATTCAGAGAATATTGTGTTCTGTTCTGGTTGTCTCATTACAGGTGCAAGAGAGATTTGCCAGGATGTGCCTGGATTGGAGAATGTGCCTTATGAGACTTGGCAGAGCTAGGGTTTTTCTCTTGGAATTGAAGAAGGATGAGAGGTTACAAAATTATGAGCGGCATAGGCAGGGTGGACTGCCAGCGCCTTTTTCTTGGGGCGGGAGTAGCCAACACCAGAGGACATCTGACCAAAGTTTTGGGGAGACAATAACAAGAGGCAGAATGTTGTGGGTACCTGTAAGGCATTAGCAGGGGCAATGGGGGAGGCTGGTACAATAGGGACATCTAAAAGGCTCAGTCACGTGGATGCAAGAAAAATAGAGGGTTATGAGTTTGAAGTCGGGAATGTTTCGCACAGTAAAACATCATTAGAACACGGTAGTTGGGGTCCAAGATTTCTTACCGTGTTACAACCTAGTCGCGGAACAGATGCATACATGACATGATGCAGAAAGCAGGAAAAGAGAATACTGTGACTCAAACCCTATAATAAGACCTTTAAACACTACATATTAACATACACATCTTGCAAATGATTCATAAGAGACCATTTTTGAGTTTGTGGTTGTTGGCCACTGTTAGCCTGGCTCCTAAAATCAATGTTTGGGGTCCACAGACACCCGCATTATAAGCGATTCCTTGGATTAATGAATCACGCTGTACCGTGATGTAATTTACCACATTCTATGTTCTAATGATATTTTTGCAGGCACTTATGGTGTTGCCGACTGAAGGCGAGTACTTCCCCACTGTCCTGGATTTTTAATTTGCTGATGTTTGCCTTTTTTTGTAGGTCTTTGCAGCGATTGATTCCATTTCAAGTTTAGCACGTACACTGGCTAAATCAATCGACATCTAGGCGTATTTTGAATTTGCACAAAAAAGCTGAAGAAACCAAATGTCCCAACTTGTCCGAGTTAAAGCAGCGTCCCTGGCCTGGTTCACAGGCGATTAAAGTTGGATGGATAGAGGTGTAAAAGACATGGATAGACTAACAAATCATCACCTTGAGCAAAGGCCCTTCTCGGAGGAGTTTGGAAGAAAAAGATCAGACAAACCAAATGTAACCGCAGCTGGAAATGCCTGCGCTGACACAATAATTCACCTGTGTGCTGAAAGATCTCGGCGTTCTGAAGCCTGAGGTACCAGCATTGGTGATATTCAAATCTAGTTACAGGACATTTAGAAGAAGTGACTTGCAGAAATGGACAATAATCTGTTTTGTTTGTACACGATTTGACCAACACATGAATAAAAGATCTAATAAATGTTTGATTTAGCAGTGAAGATTTTTCATGAGGAGGAAATGCAGCATCATTTGTTTACAAGATAGCGTCTCGGCAATAAATTCCAATTAACTTTATCCTTCTGTTTTTAATCTATTTCTTTGCTTTGCCTTGTTTTATTTTGTTTTTCAATGGCAAGTGCTGATAACCACATCAGGAGAATTGCCTTAAAAAAAGGCGCTCCGATAGAGGGTGCAGATGAATCAAGTTCCCCAAGGTTATCAAGTCATTTGCTGAAAATGCAACTGAGAAAGAATATCGCCCCAATTCCCACAGAGCTCCACTCTAGCTGTAGAAGCTCAGAATATTAATTCCTTATCTCCTAAAGCCAACTGCACTCCATTAAGTTTATTATCATCTGATTGAACAAGTACAACACGATGAAACACTGTTCTCCGGTCCTCACTGTAAAACATGCAGACACACAACCAGACATAACACACAACCAGACAAACAATACACACGCAGGACAAGTATGCACGTGTAAAAATTAAATGAATATGATTGTCTCGGATAGTTAGTGCGAGTAGTTCCTTTGGTCGTTCAGCATTCTTTTTGTCCGTGGGAAGAAACTGTTCCTCAGCCTGGTGGTCCTGGCTCTGATACTCCTGGATCTCTTTCCCGATGGGAGTAGCCGAAAGATGTTGCGTGTCAAGGTGGAAGAGGACCTTAATGATTTTGTGCGCCCTCTTCAGTCCAAAATTCCTGGTAGATCACTTCAATGGGGTGGGGGGTGGGGGTGGGAATCGAGACTCCAGTGATCCTCTCTGCCACTCTTACGGTGCTGTGGATTGACCTCCGATCTATTTCTCTGCAGCAACCGTACCATTACATTGCTGGCCTCGCAGTTTCTCCAGGCCATGCAGCAGAACATTGAGTTGAGACGAACACAACAATTCCAAACAGTCCAATGAAAACAGATCATGTATATTTTTCTCATATACAGGCTGTTGACCTTGTTGGAAATGCCACAATTTATTGTCCATCTCTGAACTGAAGTGGCAATTAAAAGCCAACCAAAAGTGCTAAAAATGGCAAATTTCCATCAATGCAAATCATTAATGAGCTAGACTTATTTCTATGCCAGTCTGATTAAACCACCTTCTTCCTTTCGCTCCCTCATTTTTATTCAGACTTATTCCTTAATGACAAGTTCAGAATCAGAAGGAGAATTAGGATTTATTGACGTGAACATGTCACGTAATTCGTTGTTTTGCGGTAGCATATCACAGTGCCAACATTTATATAAGCCATATTTCCAAAATATGTATAAATAGTGCAAGAAAAAGAAAAAAGACAAAGCGAGGTCGTGTCTTTGGTTAATTGTCTGTTCAGCAATCTGATGGCAGAGGGGAAGAAGCTGTCCTTGTGCCGCTCGGTGCTTACCTTTTCCCAATGGTAGCAGAGTGAAGAGGGCATGGCCTGAGTGGTGGGGGGTCTTTGAGGATAGAGCTACTTTTTTAAGCCACCGCCTTGTAGATGGCCTTGATGGAGTAAAGTCTGGTGTCCAGGTCTTGTGTATGAGATAGAAAGCCCAGTGCAGTGCCAAAATGTTTATCCCAAACAACTGGGCATTGAAGGAAGATTGAAAAATCTGGGTCTCCCCTCAGAGAGGTGTTGATTTTTTAAAAAACGCAGAACATTCAAATGCATCACAAACAGGAAATACGTCCTCAGGTGCACCAAACCTGTCATCTTAGGTCCCTGAACCAGATCTGTTCTCAAGCCATCAACCCCATCTCTCTCCCTGATGCCTGTTGAGAACCGAGCCAAATTGTCTTCAACTTTCATGCATGTTTGATCCTCTAAAAAATATGGCGGGATTGCTGTAATGACAATGGTGCTACGCTGCGGATCTGGGGAGCAGAGACACAGAGCTCCTCTGTGGGGTACTACTGCTCCGTACAGACATTCTTCATCCTGTAGATGGTGTTTTATTTTGATATCCCGCAACCACGGAATTCTGTTGCCAGGTTGGTGTCACTTGGGCTGGGCAGCGTACCACGAGGGGTTGCAGACTCTGGGGGAAGGAGCGGACACCGGTGCAGGTCTACCAGATACAGGGTGAACCCCGTGCCCCCCTCCCCACCTTTGAGGGGGAGCAGCAGAGGAGATGACCCTAAAGGATGGTGACCATGAAGTGGATTAGCAAGGGGCTCAGTGGCTGAAGGACCCACACAGGTTGCTGGCAACTTGTAGTCAAAGGTCCCACAAAGGCTGGTAATGACTTGCGGTTGAAGGATTCACTCCAGGCTGTGGGCTGCTGGAGGTTTGTTTTTGGGAACCAGGTATCGGAACTGGGAATTGAGAGGGTGCTGAGGGCAAGAAAGGGCTCGGGGGCTAAAGGCTTCCTGACTGTATTGGAGGTTTAGAACCTGGATCTTGAGGTTGCCGATGGTTTGATGTATAGCTGCAGTCGTGCTGGAGGGGAATCCATGTGTTTCTCTTCTCTTATTGTTTGGGGTTCTGGGAAATGCTTAGGGCAGACAAAAATGGAAGTACACCATGTATAACACATTCTTCTATATTATTACTTGACTATAAATAAAAGAAACCTTGAGGAGCAAAGTTTCAGATTACCTCGTTTATGGAGAGAAGGTTGAAGGGTGTCAGCCAGGAGTGCCTGAGAGGTAAAAATGACATACATGAGGTTCTCAGTAGCAGCTGAGCTGAAGCAATGGTGGACATAAGCAATAGCATGGACATGAGGTCAGGAATCGGACAGGATGAAATATGCATGATTGCAGACATTTTGGTTCAGTTCTAGGTAGGCATCAAGGAGAGAGATGGAGAAAAGAAGTTGGAAACTTTTTTCATTCTACTTGGTCTTCTTTGAAGGTTAATTCTTTTTGGGTACCTGTTAGTAAGTTTTTACAACGGATGACTTTTCTGTTAAATCCTGAATTATTGATGTTAGGAAATTTGGAAAGTAATACTCTTGTCAGATTCGCAATTAAAGTTTAAGTTAGCCTTAGTAATAGCAAGTAAACGTAGAAATCAGATGTTTCATTAACATTAGGGAAATGGTATGCAGAGATTCAAAGTAGTATTCCCAAAATTACATAATTTAAGGGATAAATATTCTACATTTTTACAAATTTGGAGCCCCTATGTGAGAACTACGAGATTAAAATGATAACATTTTGAAATTTTTATCTTGGGAATCCTTAAGTGCCATCTCCGGCAATCAAAATCAATATATAATGTTCGTTTTAATATTTAATTTAAAATTTTAAATCACATAACATTGATTATAATATATTGATACAAACATCACATGATTAAATAAATCCCCCCCAACCTCCCTCAACCACCCCACTTACACCCTCCCTCCTTCCCTACCCACCTCCAAAGAAAGGAAGGAGATTGTCAATAAAAAGTCATAATCAACTTTTTAGCTGGGGAAGGATAGACGTCCACCGGAGCGACCGAGGGGTCAAATTTTAACACCAAGAATTTTTAAATATGGGCTCCACACTTTAACAAAGAAAAATATATTTATCTCTCCAATTATACGTTATATTTTCTAAAAGAACACAAGCTTTCATTTCAATGTGCCAATTTTTCATACTTAAAACCAAATCATGATTTCCGTGTAATAGCTTAACATTTTTTAGAAACAGCCAAAGCCAAATATAAAAATTCGATTTGATACATAGTTAATCTCAACCCTCAGGCAATCAACTTAATATCCCCTAATAAAAATAACAATGGATCAAATTGTAAATTCACTTTTAATACCTACTCTAAAAACGATTTAATTTGTAACCAAAAATTTTTAACCTTAAAACAAGTCCAAGTGGATCAATATATAATTATGTTGTTATGTATTCATAATGGATTAGATTAGTTATGGGATAGATTAGTTTAAAGGGGGGGATGGTTTTAGGGGGGTTTTCTTTTTACTTTTTAATTTTTCATTTAGTCTTTCTTAGTTTTTAGTTTTCTTACTTTTTATATATTTTTGACATATATTTGTTAATATTGTGATTTACTATTGTCTGTCCTTACTGTTGAATTAAATAAAATATTGAAAAAAAAAGGAGAGAGATGGGGTTGATGGCTTGAGAATAGATCAGGTCCAGGGATTAAAACTGACAGGTTTGGTGCAAAATACAACCTGCTAGGAGAACGTAATTTATCAAGCTGCATCAGTGGCAGAAAAAAGATTTGTTGCATTTGTGGTTGAAACCCTTCATCAAGGGGCGACACGGTTAGCGTCTTGGGTTCGAATCTGGCAATGCCTACAAGGAGTTTGCACATTCTTCCCGTGTCGGCATGAGTTTTCCCCAGGGGTTTCCTCCCACCATTCCAAATGTATTGGGGGTTGTAAGATAATCGGGTGTAATTGGACAGCATGGGCTTGTGGCCTGAAAGGGCCTGTTTCAGTGTTTTATGTCTAAATTCTTTATTTTTAATTCTTGTCATTGGTTTTAATATATGCAAAATACAAGATACATATAGTAATAAAAATAAAGTAAATTGATTTACAAGTATCAAGTAATAATAAACAAGGTCCATGTGAACCCATGTTGTTCAATGGAAAAAAGTAAAAGAGAAACAAAAAAAACCTTGTATATAATGAGTCAATTAGGTATGAATAAAACAGTGGTTTTCAACCTTTTTCTTCCCACCCATAACCCACCTTAAGCAATCCCTTATTAATCACATGGCATAGGGAATACTTAAAGTGGGATGTGAGTGGAAAGAAAAAGGTTGAGAACCACTGGGTTAGATAGAGGCCAGTAAGTGAACGAGGGAAGGGTTAAGGATGACGGAAAGATGGGGAGGGTGAGGGGTGGAGTTGGGAGGCAGATGCAGTTGATTGGTAGGTGCCGGACAAAGGGAGAGTGAGGAAAAACAAGGGAGGAGAAGGAAACTCCAGGTCTGATATGTTAGGATTTTTCCCATGGGTATTGGCTGAAAGCTTTGCTCATTTATTACTCAATTTCTGAGAGGCAATCAGAGAAAGTAGGATCATGAGCCCTGGCGATTTGAAGCTGATTATTTTTGGCGTACATTGGAAAACAATTCCAAGTTTTGAGGTAATATTGTTAAGGCATTTCAAGTTAATAAGAAATCACAAGTGATAAGGTTGATTCATGGGCAAGACTAGTGAGAACAAATAACACAGGAACAACACAATAAAACATCAAAACAGAAGAGTAAATTTTACTAAGAAATAAATTTGTCTCATTACTTCAGTGGTTTAAGAACATAGAACACCATGGCACAATACACGCCCTTTGGCCCTCGATGTTGTGATGGCCTATATATTCCTACCAAAAAAAACTAAACCCTTCCTACCTCATAACCTTTTATTTTCCTTTCTTCCATGTGCCTATCTAAGAGTTCGTTAAATACCCCTCTTGTTTCATCCTCCCCAACCACCTCTGGCAAAGCATTCCAGACACCCACAACTCTGTGCAAAATACTTAACCCTGACGTCTCCCCTAAACTTCCCTCCCTTCACTTTGTACTTCACCAGATGTCCTCAGGTGTTTGCTATTCCCACCCTGGCTGACTACCTTATTGCTACCTCTCAGGATTTTGTAGACCTTTATTAAGTCACCTCTCATCCTTCTTCACTATGAAGAGAAAAGCCCCAGGTCTGCTAATCTTGCATCAAAAGACTTATTTTCCAATCCAGGCAACATCTCCTCTGAATCCTCTCCATAATGTCCATGCATTTCCTATAATGAGGTGACCACAATCGAACATAATATTCTAAATGTGGTCTCTCCATTAAATTGTCGGGTTGCCACATGACCTCTCAAATCTTAACATAACATAACATAACAATTACAGCACGGAAACAGGCCATTAGGCCCTTCTAGTCTGCACCGAACCAAACACCCCTTTCTAGTCCCACCTCCCTGCACAATGCCCATAACCCTCCATCTTCTTCTCATCCATAGACCTGTCCAACCTTTTCTTAAATAATACAATTGACTCCGCCGCCACTATTTCTCCCGGAAGATGATTCCACACGGCTACCACTCTCTGAGTAAAGAAGTTCCCCCTCATGTTACCTCTAAACCTCTGCCCCTTAATTCTTAACTCATGTCCTCTTGTTTTAATCTTTCCTCCTCTTAACGGAAATAGTCTATCCACATTCACTCTGTCTATCCCTTTCATAATCTTAAATACTTCTATCAAATCCCCTCTCAACCTTCTACGCTCCAAAGAATAAAGACCCAATCTGTCCAATCTCTCCCTATACTCCAGATGCTTAAACCCAGGCAACATTCTGGTAAACCTTCTCTGCACTCTCTCCACTTGAACTCAATCCCCCGACTAATGAAGCCCCACATCCCATAGGCCATCTTAACTATCCTATCAACCTGTGCAACCTTGAGAGATGTATGGATTTGGACCCAAAGATCCCTCTGTTCTTTCATATTGTTAAGTATCTGATCATTAACCCTGTACTCACTCTTCAGGTTTGACCTTCGAAAATGCATCATCTCACACTTACCCAGATTGAACTCTATCTGCCACTGTTCCGCCAAAGTCTGCATCCTGTCCATATCCTGTTGTAATCTATGACCACCTTTAGCACCATCCACAACTCCTCCAACCTTTGTATCACCTGCAAACTTACTGACTCATTCTTCTGTCTCTTCGACCGGTTCATTTATAAAAATCACAAAGAGCAAGGGTCCCAGAACAGATCCTTGCGAAACCCCAAGTTGATTTTAGCAACTTCTTTTGATCAAGATACATTGGCAAGGGGAGTGAGGGTGGGGAATATCCACCTTCCATGAACAAATTAAGCAAAGATTAAAAGTTGTAAAATGAATCACTCAGAAAATGGTCTGCAGGGTTGACATGTATCATATTTGCTAGTGTATAGGACTGTTCTGTATAGGACGACCCCGGAATTTTCACCTAAAATGTTGGTACCCTTTGTATAGGACAACTCCAAAATCTGGCACTTAGCAATGACCAGTGCATGCTGGTAAAAGCAAATCAAAATATTTTAATACCAAATTATCCTGTAAAGTTTTAATTTTCTGAGCAATTTTTAAAAACAAAACACTGTCTGCTCCTGTTACGGGCTATTTAAAGCATGTATAGAGCCAATGGCAGTTGTCCTGGCCAGATGGACCCCGCAGGGAAGTGCTGAGACTTTATTGATGTCTATTAAGAGAGGCTCAAGATTGTGTTGGAGCCGACGGGAAGATGGTTGTGGTGTTGAGACTCCGCTGTCAATGTTCGGATTTTAGTGTTAAGGTGACCCCAATTTTTGAGGTGACATTTTTAAGTTTCGGGCCGTCCTATCCGCCGGCATCTATGGGATTTATTGGTGGTGGGGCTGCTGAGCAAGCAGGCTGTCATTCTTAACATTATGCATTCTGCATCAATAGAAGTTGACATTTTTCCAATGGTATAGATTGCAGGCAACAATTAGTTTGCTTGGAATACTTCATGGCTTTTTAATTTTTAATCTCAGCGTCAAGAAATTCTGGAAGTAAATTATTGAATGTGATCCACCGTGTTCCTGACAATTTGTCTGCAGGATGTGCCCTTATCAAACTGTGTGGATCAATGACACTGAGGAGCATGCAGGAAGTATGATAAGTTGGGGTTTCAGGGAAGTGGTCTCACCCCGGGGAGGAGATTGTCAGGAAAGGTAAAAGGGGGTATTCAGAGAGTGCAGGATTTGCCTTTGGGCATTCCCCGTGTGTCATGTTGGTTATGACTATAGTGGTGCAGCACGTGGAGAGGGAATGGCTTTTCAGAGGAAAGCACCAACACCAGGCAAGTCTATGGTTTCATGACTGGCTCTGAAATTCATCTGAGGAGAGATTCAGATTCAGATTTATTGACATCATATACAACCCTGAGATTCTTTTTCCTGTGGGCAAAGCAGAATTACCACTTATTGCTAGTGCAAAAAAAATGGACACAACATACACATGTAAACAAAAAAATAAATGTAAACAAACTGACTGTGCATTACAGAGAGGGAAAAAATATCAATAAAATGCAGAAGTAAAAGTCCTTAAATGAGTCCCTGATTGAGTTTGTCATTGAGGAGTCTGATGGTGGAGGGGGAGCAGCTGTTCCTGAATCTGGTGGGGCGAGTCTTGTGGCAACGACACCTCTTTCCTGATGGCAGCAGTGAGAACAGAGAGTGTGCTGGGTTATGTGGATCCTTGATGATTTCTGCTGCTCTTCGATGCCACTGTTCCCTGTTGGTGTTCTCAATGGTTGGGAGCAATTTAATTGTGAAGTCCTGGGCAGTGTCCACTATCTTTTGCAGGGCTTCATGCTCAGGCTTATTGGTATCCCCATACCAGGGTGTGATGTAGCCAGTTGACACTCTCACCACGATACAAATATAGAAATTTGCCAGGATTTCCAATGTCATGGCAAACCTCTGCAAATTCCTAAGGAAGTTGAGGCGCTGACGTGCTTTCTTTATGCTGCCATTTGTGCGTTGGGTTCAGGAAAGATCTTCCGAGATAGTGACTCCCAACCAATGTCACTGTAAAGAATGCACATCAGCATCTCTACTTCTTCAAGGGTTTTCAAGGGTTTGGTATGACATTGAACCTTGATGAAGAGTTCAAGCCCGAAATGTCGATTATGTATTTTTATCTTTGCTATATAAAGGACATTTGCCCGGATCGGGGCCTCCTCCGCCTACCTTCTGCTCGGACTGGGGACAGGGCCGCCGCCGCCTTCCCTGTCCCAGGACCAGGGCCGCCGCCTCCTTCTTTCTGCCCGGACCGGGGCCTCCGCCTGCTTCACTCCGCCGAGGCCAGGGCCGCCTCCTCCCCCTCGCTTTTGCCCGGATCGGGGCTGCCGCCGCCTACCTTCTGCTCGGACTGGGGCCGGGGCCGCCGCCGCCTTCCCTGTGCCCGGACCGGGGCCGCTGCCTCCTTCTTTCTGCCCGGACCATGGCCACCACCTGCTTCACTCTGCTGAGGCTGGGACCACCGCCTCCCCCTCGCTTTTTACATTTTACACCCCAGTTACACAGCAGTAACAAAGGGTGTGACTTGGTCAACCCCGTCAAAATCCTACCTCAGAGGTAGTTAGAGAACCCAATAAAACTTACCTAGGCCATGTCCACGGGTGATTTGCGACCAGGTATGGTCCGACCTAGGAGGGGAGGCAGGCCCCTCCAGCCCGGGTAAGAAACCTGCATAGGAGAAGGCCACTCCGATATAAAACCTACGATCCAATGACCTCGCTGCCACATCCGAGCTTGCTTGGCCACGGCACACGAACCATGGGTGTAAAGGGTGGGTCCAGTACTGCGCACACTGCACTCCACCTAAAAGTTCCTTTGCGCAGGCCCAAGGACAGGTCCACGTCCTTCCCCTCCACGTCCTCCCCCTCAAAAGATGCTCACAAACTCAAGCTAGCATGCTGGAACATCAGAACCATGCTAGACAAGGCTGACAGCCACCGACCTCAACGTCGGTCTGCCCTCATCGCACATGAACTCTTCAGACTTGACATCGACATAGCCGCTCTCAGCGAAGTCCGCCTCGCAGATGTAGGCAGCCTCCAAGAATGCAGCGTGGGCTACACGCTCTACTGATCTGGCAAGCCTATGGATGAACGACGCCTATCTGGTGTAGGCTTCATGGTCCAGAACTCCATTGCCTCCAAACTCAAAAACCTCCCGACAGGCCACTCGGACCGGATTATGTCCATGCGACTCCCCCTTCAAAACAAGCGTCACATCACCCTCATCAGTGTCTATGCTCCAACCCTCCAAGCGGAACCAGCAGAAAAGGACAAGTTCTACACTGATCTGCGCAACCTCATTCAACGCACCCCTACAGCTGACAAGGTTGTCATCCTTGGCGACTTCAACGCTCGCGTCGGCAAAGACTTAGAAACATGGCCAGGAATCCTGGGCAAGCATGGTGTCGGCAAGTGCAACGACAACGGGCACCTCCTGTTGGAGCTCTGCGCAGAACAGCGGCTTGTCATTACAAACACCCTTTTTCAGCAGAGGGACAGCCTGAAGACTACCTGGATGCATCCCCGATCCAAACACTGGCACCTCCTGGACTATGTCCTGGTGCGAGAAAGAGACAAACGAGATGTGCTCCACACCAGGGTAATGCCCAGCGCGGAATGCCACACTGACCACAGGCTTGTTCGCTGCAAGCTCAACCTTCACTTCAAGCCAAAGTCCAGGAACAGTAAATCCCCCAGAAAGAGGTTCAATGTTGGAAACTTGCAGTCAGATGAAGTGAGAGGAAACTTCCAGGCAAACCTCAAAGCAAAGCTCGAGGATGCAATCCGCCTCACGGACTCGTCCCCTGAAACCCTCTGAGATCAGCTGAAGACTGCCATACTGCAATCAAATGAAGAGGTACTGGGCTTCTCCTCCAGGAAAAACAAGGACTAGTTCGACGAAAACAACCAGGAAATCCAAGAGCTGCTGGCAAAGAAGCGAGCTGCCCACCAGGCTCACCTTGCAAAGCCGTCCTGTCCAGAGAAGAAACGAGCCTTCCGTCGCGCATGCAGCCATCTTCAGCGCAAACTCCGGGAGATCCAAAATGAGTGGTGGACTAGCCTCGCCAAATGAACCCAGCTCAGCGCAGACATTGGCGACTTCAGGGGTTTCTTCGAGGCTCTAAAGGCTGTTTACCCCAAGTCCAAAACCGCTGCGCAGCTCAGCGACAAGTCCTCCTCAGCGACAAGATCTCCATCCTCAACCGATGGTCAGACACTTCCAATCACTTTTCAGTGCCAACCGCTCAGTCCAAGAATCCACCCTGCTCCAGCTCCCTCAACAGCCCTTAAGGCTAGAGCTGGATGAGGTCCTCACCTGGGAAGAGACATATAAGGCAATTGAACAACTGAAAAGTGCCAAAGCAGCAGGTATGGATGGAATCCCCCCAGTGGTCTGGAAGGCTGGCAACAAAACTCTGCATGCCAAACTGCATGAGTTTTTCAAGCTCTGCTGGGACCAAGGAAAGCTGCCCCAGGACCTTCATGATGCCATCATCATCATCACCCTGTACAAAAACAAAGGCAAGAAATCAGACTGCTCAAACTACAGGGGAATCACGCTGCTCTCCATTGCAAGCAAAATCTTCGCTAGGATTCTCCTAAATAGAATAATACCTAGTGTCGCCAAAAATGTTCTCCCAGAATAACAGTGCGGCTTTCGCGCAAACAGAGGAACTACTGACATGGTCTTTACCCTCAGTCAACTCCAAGAAAAGTGCAGAGAACAAAACAAAGGACTCTACATCACCTTTGCTGACCTCACCAAAGCCTTCGACACCGTGAGTAAGAAATGACTTTGGCAAATACTAGAGCGCCTCGGATGCCCCCAAAAGGTTCCTCAACATGGTTATCCAACTGCACAAAAACCAACAAGGTCGGGTCAGATACAGCAATGAGCTCTCTGAACCCTTCTCCATTAACAATGGCGTGAAGCAAGGCTGCGTTCTCGCACCAACCCTCTTTTCAATCTTCTTCAGCATGATGCTGAAACAAGCCATGAAAGACCTCAACAATGAAGACGCTGTTTACATCCGGTACTGCATGGATGGCAGTCTCTTCAATCTGAGGCGCCTGCAAGCTCACACCAAGACACATGAGCAACTTGTCCGTGAACTACTCTTTGCAGACGATGCCACTTTAGTTGCCCATTCAGAGCCAGCTATTCAGCGCTTGACGTCCTATTTTGCGGAGACTGCCAAAATGTTTGGCCTGGAAGTCAGCCTGAAGAAAACTGAGGTCCTCCATCAGCCAGCTCCCCACCATGACTACCAGCCCACCCACATCTCCATCGGGCACACAAAACTCAAAATGGTCAACCAGTTTACCTATCTCGGCTGCACCATTTCATCGGATGCAAGGATTGAAAACGAGATAGACAACAGACTCGCCAAGGCAAATAGTGCCTTTGGAAGACTACACAAAAGAGTCTGGAAAAACAACCAACTGAAAAACCTCACAAAGATTAGCGTATACAGAGTCGTTGTCATACCCACACTCCTGTTCGGCTCCGAATCATGGGTCCTTTACCGGCATCACCTACGGCTCCTAGAACGCTTCCACCAGCGTTGTCTCCACTCCATCCTCAACATTCATTGGAGCGACTTCATCACCAACATTGAAGTACTCGAGATGGAAGAGGCCGACAGCATCGAATCCATGCTGCTGAAGATCAAACTGCGCTGGGTAGGTCACGTCTCCAGAATGGAAGACTATCGCCTTCCCAAGATCGTGTTATATGGCGAGCTCTCCACTGGCTACCGAGACAGAGGTGCACCAAAGAAGAGGTACAAGGACTGCCTAAAGAAAGCTCTTGGTGCCTGCCACATTGACCATTGCCAGTGGGCTGATATCGCCTCCAACCGTGCATCTTGGCGCCTCACTGTTCGGCGGGCAGCAACCTCCTTTGAAGAAGACCGCAGAGCCCACCTCACTGACAAAAGACAAAGGAGGAAAAACCCAACACCCAACCCCAACCAACCAACTTTCCCTTGCAACCGCTGCAACCGTGTCTGCCTGTCCCGCATCGGACTTGTCAGCCACAAACGAGCCTGCAGCTGACGTGGACATTACCCCTCCATAAATCTTCGTCCGCGAAGCCAAGCCAAAGGACAAAATGAAAGATATAAAGGACACTGTTTGACCTGCTGAGTTTCTCCAGCATTGTGTTTTCACTTGGATAAAGTGAGGTGGTCTCTGTGGTTCATTTTCCCTTCAGGAATCTGATGGCAGGGAGGAGTCACGTGATGGAGTAGTGGCCGGACGGTGAACTCCAGCCCTCTCCAGAAAAGTTGGAAAAAATAAAGGAAAACACAAAGGCTCAAAAATAAAAATTAAAGTAAAGTGAGTATAAAGGTGGAAAGAAGATGGCGACGAAAAAAGAAAAATCGAAACCAACGGTAAGAAGAGAGGAGGAGAAGACAACGGAAGAAGAAGGAGAAGGCCTTACCTGTTCGAAGAGGCCCACGGTGGAGAGAGAAACCCGCTCCCTCAGGTCGGTAGAAAGTGAACTACAAAAATGGCTCGCTGAGCCGAGTAAAAGTGCGCAACCGCGCATGCAAAAAAAACACACCGACGGGAGGGGTGACCAGCTGGGGAGTCGATCTCCACAGCCGGCAATGACAGCTGCAGAACACCTGCAGCAAGAGGAGAACATAGAAGACAACGAAAACAAGAAAGAAGAGAAGAAAAGGGCAACAAAGAAACAACAGATGGCCAACCCAGAGGAAGAAGAAGAGGAGGAAGAGTACAGTGAAATAGAAGAAGAAGGGAAAGGCAAGATAAAGGATATACTTTCTCTTATTAAAGAATACATGGAGTCATTTAAAGAATGGCAAGCGCAAGAATTTAATGATTTAAGAAGAAGAATAAACAATACGGAAGATAAAATGAATAAAATAGATATGACCTTATCAGAAATGGGAAAAAAAATGGACAAGGTGGAAGAACGAGAAGCAGCAGTAGAAATGGAGGTAGAGGACTTAAAAAAGAAATTAGAGGAATCTAATAAAAAAGTTAAAGAGACACAAGAGCTGTTAGCTCAGAAAATAGATATACTGGAAAATTATAACAGAAGAAATAACATAAAGATAGTGGGCCTTAAGGAAGATGAAGAAGGCAAGAATATGAGAGAGTTTATAAAAGATTGGATCCCCAGGATCCTAGGATGTCCAGAACTATAGCAAGAAATGGAAATAGAAAGGGCACATAGAGCATTGGCCTTTAAACCACAACCACAACAAAAGCCTAGATCTATTTTAGTAAAATTCCTAAGATATACTACAAGAGAAAAGGTACTGGAGAAAACAATGGAAAAAGTAAGAGAGGACAACAAGCCACTGGAGTACAAAGGCGAAAAATCTTCATTTATCCAGATATAAGTTTTGAACTCCTGAAAAAGAGAAAGGAGTTCAATACACCAAAGGCGATTTTATGGAAGAAAGGGTATAAATTTATACTAAAGCATCCAGCGGTATTGAAAATATTTATTCCAAGACAGCAAAACAGACTATTCTCGGATCCAGAGGAAGCACGAAAATTTGCAGAACAATTACAAAATAGTCTGAGAGATGAGGACGTGTAACGAGAGTACAAAAGACTGCGAACTAAAAAGACACATAAATTTTGAACTCCTGAAGAAGAGGAAGGAGTTCAATACAGCAAAAACGATCTTATGGAAAAAAACTATTCTCGGATCCAGAGGAAGCAAGGAAATTTGCAGAACAACTACAAAACAAGCAGAGATGAAGATATGTAATAAGAGTAAAAATGACCACGATTTATATGTATGTGGGTAAAGAGGTATATGTGTGTACATGTATAGTGTGCATACATGAATGTATCCGTATTTAGAGGAAAATATAGAGAGTATAGACAAGAATTAATAAGGGAAGGAAATGGAATAGAGGGAATAAGGAGGGAATTAAAAGAGTGACCTTTGTTACATCTGAAAAGTGAAATCTTTTCTGTGGGGTCTGGGTGGGGAGGAGTTACGGTCACTGCAAAATCAGCTGATGCTTGCGAGTGAATTCGCAAATCCAAATGGAGAGGGGAGATGTGGTTGTCCGACAAGGGATAAAGGACAACTCAGGAGGGGAAGGGGAGATTGGGGCTAAAGAAGTTTTAAATAGGAGAATAAGGAAAATGTTTGATGTTTTAGGAATGTTGTCTTATAAAGGGTTCAAAACAAGAAAACAGAAATGGATAAGAAGGAAAGGTAATGATGGAGAAATGGAAAGGGAAGATAAACAAAGTATAAAATGGCTACGTTGAACTACATGATTTTAAATATTAATGGAATACATAACCAAATTAAAAGGAAGAAACTGCTAAATTTACTGAAAAAAGAAAAAAATGATATAGCATTTGTGCAAGAAACACATTTAACTGAATTGGAGCACAAGAAATTAAAGAGAGATTGGGTAGGACACGTAACAGCAGCATCGTATAATTCAAAAGCAAGAGGAGTAGCTATATTAATTAGTAAAAATGTGCCATTTAAAATAGAAGAGGAAATAATAGATCCAGCAGGGAGATATGTAATGATAAAATGTCAGATATATTCGGAGTTTTGGAATCTACTCAATGTATATTCACCTAACGAAGAAGATCAAAAGTTTATGCAAGATATCTTTTTGAAGATAGCAGATACGCAAGGGAACATATTAATAGGAGGGGATTTCAACCTGAATTTGGATTCAAATATGGACAAAACTGGGAAAAAAAATTAACAGAAAGAACAAAGTAACCAAATTTATAATTAAATCGATGGAAGAAATGCAACTTTTGGATATATGGAGGAAACAACACCCAAAGGAAAAGAAATATTCATATTACTCGGCTGGACATAAAACATACTCAAGAATAGACCTATTTTTGTTATCAGCTCGTATGCAAGATAGAGTAAGAAAAACAGAATATAAAGCTAGAATACTATCGGACCATTCACCCTTAATATTGACAGTAAAGTTAGAGGACATCCCTCCAAGAATGTATAGATGGAGATTAAACCCCATGTTTCTTAAAAGGCAGGATTTTAGAGAATTTATTGAAAAACAAATAAAAATGTAGAAGTTCTCCAGTATTACATCATCTCCTCAATATTTGAAAGAAGATTCATGTAGAAAGAAATAAAACAAATTATCAATTACCAAAACTAATATTGATGCAAAACAAGTTACTCCCTTTTACAATAGATAACCTTTCCTTTAGAGAATGGGAAAAAAGGGATTAAAAGAATAGAAAATTGTTTTTCAGGAAATAGATTCTTATCCTTTGAACAAATGAAAGATAAGTACAATATAACTCAAGATACAGCGCTGGCATATTACCAATTGAGATCCTACTTGAAGGATAAATTAGGAAGCAGTTTGAGTTTGCCAGAGGGAAGTAACTTTGAATATGTGATTACAGATACAATGATAATCAAAAGATTTATAACAAATATGTATATTAAACTGCAAGAAAAGGAGAATGAGGAAACAAATGGTAAAACTAAACAAAAATGGGAACAAGCTTTAAATATAAAGATAAAAAAGGAAACATGGGAGAAGTTATGCTCCGGAACGATGAGAAATACAATAAATACGAGGCTACGTATGATACAATATAATTGGTTACACAGGCTATACATTACACCTCAAACGTTAAATAAATGGGACCCAACAGTATCTGATAGATGTTTTCGATGTAAAAAAGAAATGGGAACAACAATTCATGCAATCTGGACATGTGAGAAAGTAAAAAAATTTTGGGAAGATCTAAATCAGATATTAAATAAAATAACAGAAAACAATATACCAAAGAATTCAGAGATCTTCCTCCTAAGTAACATAAAAAACAAAGAATTTGGAATTGATTTGGAGGATGCACAAAAAAGATTTGTTAAGATAGCTGTAGCCGTAGCAAAAAAATGTATTATGTCAACCTGGAAATTGGAAGATAATTTGAAAATACAACAATGGTATATAGAAATGAATAAATGTATTCCATTAGAAAAAATAACATATAGTTTAAGAAATAATATTGAAATATTCGAACAAATATGGGAGCCTTACATTAAATACAATAGCGAAAACCTACCTGGGACAATCATTACCTAAGTTAACAGAAGGAAAAGGAAATGAAAAGAATGGACTCAGTGGAATTTCTGGTGTATTTTTATTGAATGACAACATTGTCTGACTGGTTTAATGTATCCTAGATTGTATACCTTAAATGGACGGGAGGGGGGAGGTAGGGAGGGTGGGATGGGAGGAGGGAGGGGGGGGAGAAAATGGCACTGTATATGTGTGAAAAGGAAAAAGTGTGTATCATGGTTAATGTGATTTATGGTGTGAAAAATAAAAAACTAAAAAAAAAAGGTGGTGTCGCAAGTGGACAGGGTTGTAAAGAATGGTTTTGGCATCTTAACCTTTATAAATCAAAGTATTGAGTATAGAAGTTGGAATGTTATGTTGAAGTTATTTAAGTCATTGTGTGCAGTTCTGGTTGCCCAGCAGCAGGAAGGATATCAACAAGATTGAAAGAGTGCAGAGAAGATTTACTAAGATGTTGCTGGGTCTTCAGGAGTTGAGTTACCAAGAAAGGTTAAACAGGTTAAGACTATACTCCTTGAATGAAGGAAAATGAGGGAAGACTTGATAGAGGCTTACAAAATTATGAAGGGTATAGACAAAGTAAATGTGAGTAGGATGTTTCCACTTAGATTGGGGGAGATAAATATGAAAGGCCATAGCTTTAGACTGAAAGGGGAGAGGTATAAGGGGAAAGTTTTTCACTCAGAGAGTGTTGGGAGTGTGGAATGAGCTGCCATCTGATGTGGTGAATGTGGGCTTGATTGTGAGTTTTAAGAATAAATTGGATAAATGCATGGATAGGCAAGATGTGGAGGGTTTTGGAATGAGACCAGGTCAGTGGGACTAGTTATTTTTATTGGACAGCAAAGACCAGAAGGATTAAATGGCCTGTTTTTCTATGCTGTAATGTTCTATGATTCTAATTCGACTGTGCAATACAAAAATCAATAAAGTGCAAAAAAAAGATTCAAGATTCAGAAAAATGCACCAAAACCTTTTCCTTTTGTTTGCCTTGTAAAATATCAGCATGGTTAGTGAAGTGAACAGCACAAAGCTATTGCAGCGCCAACAACCTGGGTTCGAATCTGGCAACGTTGATAAGGAGCAGGTCTGTTCTCTGTGTGACCTGCATGGGCTTTCCCCAGGTGCTCTGGTTTCCTCCCACCTGCCAAAATGTATGGGGTGGGTAGGTTAATTGGATGAAATTGGGGAGCACAGATTTCAGTGCTAGTAACAAGATGAGAGAGACGCACGCGAGAGTCCCTTCAGCGACATGGACATTTCTGCTTGCTGAATCCCTGTAACCCATGCAGATGCATGACCTGCACTGTCCAGTGGGGAACCCATGCTTAAGGCATTCAAGTCACCCTCCTCAGCCCGTTTCTGAATTGAACTGGAGTCGTACACTGAGGATGGAGATGAGGAGGAATTGCTTTTCCCAGAGTGGAATTCGCTGCCCATTGAAGCAGTGGAGGTGACCTCAGTAAACTATATTTAAGACAAGGTTGGATAGATTTTTACACAGTGGGGGAATTAAGGAGTATGGGGCAAAGGCAGGGAGGTGGAGGTGAGCCCATCATCGGATGGCGGAGCAGGCTCGATGCACCGGATGGCCAACTGCTGCTCCTATTTCACTTTCTTTTTTTTTAAATTTTTTAATTTTTTCACACCATAAACCACATTAACCATGATACATACTTTCTTATGAATACAAAACAAAATGTCTCCAGCTCCAAGCTGAAGAAAATAATTCTTCTCCATCCTTCCTGTCAGTTCCACTTAATATCTTGAAGCACTGCAAACAAATTGAAGAACAAGATGTATTTATTATCAGTCCCTGCTGAATATCCAGTTTTGTATTAATGATAAAACAAAATGCTGCTTTGAAAGATGATTTTGAAAATTTTATTTGCCAACATTTTCCCCTTCAAAAAACCACTGTCTTACACATGACAGAGCTGCTGCACTTTAAAATGGCATAATATGTTTTTAGCCTGAAACATATACCTATGGAACACTACAGCACAAGAACAGACCCTATGACCCTTCTAGTCTGTGCCTAGTCCCACTGATCTGCACCTGGACCATAGTCTTCCATACCCCTCACCTCTATGTACCTATCCATTTTTTTCTTAAAAGTTGAAAATGAACCTTGATCCACCATTTCAGCTGGCAGCTTGTTCCAAACTCTCACCTCTCTCTGCATGAAGTTCTCCTGACTCTCTCTTTAAATCTTTTGTTTTAACCCCATGTCTTATTGTTCTTGTCTCACCTAACCTTAGTGAGAAAAGCCTACTTGCATTTATTGAATCTATACCTCTCATAATTATGAAAATCCCCCCTCATTCTCCAATGCTTTGAGATGATAAGGTTTTATTTTATCCCCAGAATCAGAATTTATTGTTATGAACCTGTCATGAAATTTGTTACTTTGCAGCAGCGTTACGGTCCAAATATTGCTGTAAATTAATCCAGGAACTCCTCAACTTACGACTGTAATTGGGACCGAAGGATCAGTTGTATCTTGAAATGGACTCAGTTGGAATTTGCCTGTGCGTGTGGAGTAAATGAGTCCTAAAGCAAACTTTTAATCAGAATTTTCATTACCTGAACTTTAATCAAAATTTTCATCATCTTGTTAATTGGCATCCCGGGGGCCGGTAGGCTGGACGTGCCCATCTTGATTTCTGTGCTCATGCACGAGTCTTCGGTTGGCATGTGCACGGAGGGTTCAAGTATTGGAATTTGGTTGGTGCATGCACGAGAGTTAAGGGCTCTAACGATATTGAATTTGCGCCCTTAACTCTCGCGCATGCACCAACTGAACTCCAATACACGAGCTGCACATGCGCCAACAAAAGACTCGCGCATGCTCACAGTAATCAAGATGTCTGCGCCCAGCCTATGGACCCCAGGACGCTGACTAACAAGGTAAGTACACACATATGGGCTCTTACATGCCCTGTTATAGTTCATCAAATACAATATAAACCACATAAATTTATATATTTTTAACAAATTTTCGGTCGTATGTGCAGATGGACATAAGTCACATAGATTGCAAATCCTAAACTACCTGTAGTGCAAGAAAATTTGATAAAGTGAGAGGGTGTCCGTGGTTCATTGCCTGATGGCGGAGTGGAAGAAGCTGTCCTTGTGCCATTGGGTGCTTGTCTTCTGTCTCCTGTACCTCTCTCCTGATTGCAGCAGTATGAAGAGGGTATGGTCTGGGTGGTGAGGGGTCTTTGAGGCTAGAAGCTGCTTTCTTAAGACACCACCTCTTGTAGATGTCCTCAATGGAGTGAAAACTGATGCCCGTGATGGTGCTAGTGGTTTAACAACTCTCTGAAGTTTTAAGTCCTTCCTTCAGCCATAGAAACTTGTCTCTCCTTTACATTGAATACTTTCCTTGAATACAGTTGTTATGAACTATTGATAAGTAGAAATTCTATCTGGCCTGCAGGAAAAGGTATCTCAGGCTTATATGTGAAGCTGTGTATGAACTCTGACAATAAATCTGGAATTTGAGATTTTGTCATGTCTGACAGATTTCAGTGATTTTGAAAAGCTGAGATTGCTCTCCTTTGGAATGAAGATCACTGAGAGGAGATTTGGCAAAGTTGCTCAAAATCATGGCTGGTGTTGTTGGAGAGAATAAGAACCTGATACCAGTGACAGAAGGGTCATGGGAAGTTGATTGGAAAAGGACCAACTGAGACATGAGAAAACATGTCCTTTGCAGTGATCAGAAATGAACTGTCTAAAATGATGGTGGAAGTAGATTTAGATAATTAGATTTCAGATTTATTGTCAGAGTATATACAGGACACCACATATAACCCTGAGATTCCTTTTCCTGTGGGGGAGGCAGAATTATCACTTATTGTTCATGGCAAAAAAACTGCACTCAATGTACACATGTAAACAAATAAAGAAAAGTAAACAATTTGTGCAATATAGAGAGAAAGTGCAAAAGTTTGAGTCCATAAATTGATAGAGTTTGTTGTTGAGGAGGCTGATGTTTGAGGGGAAGCAGCTGTTCCTGAACCTGGTGGATGGAGTCTTGTGGCACCTACACCTCTTTCCTGATGGCAGCAGCAAGAACAAAGCATGTGCTGGGTGGTGCGTATCCTTGATGATTACTGCTGCTCTCCGACAGCAGTGCTCCCCGTAGATGTTCTCAACGGAAGGTTTTGCCTGTGATGTCGTGGGTTGTGTCCATTACTTGTTGCAGGATGTTATAAAGAGAGAATTGAAAGGAATATTTTGGAAAGGAGTGGGACCATTTGGATAATCAGTTCAAAATGCCAACAAATTAACAAGGAGCTGAATGATGTACTATGTTATTTCATTCAATTATTCAATTTTCAGTGTATGTTGAACAGGATCTACTGCCTTTACTTTGTATCATCTCATCTGTGTAACTCAGCACTTCTACCCTGTGAATTCCAATCGTACTACCTATGAGATATCTAATCGGTCTGCTCACAGAACAAACTCTCAGTTCTTCTTGGTACATGTGACAATATACTTGAAGCAAGATATTTGTTCGAAGTGCGCCATGTTTTGAAGTTCATAGCACACAAAGCCATGCTTCCCTTTGAATTAAGATTCAAGATTCAAACTTCCCTTTAATGTCATATCTTTCTTTGGCTTGGCTTCGCGGACGAAGATTTATGGAGGGGTAATGTCCACGTCAGCTGCAGGCTTACTTGTGGCTGACAAGTCCAATGCGGGACAGGCAGACACGATTGCAGCGGTTGCAAGGGAAAATTGGTTGGTTGGGGTTGGGTGTTGGGTTTTTCCTCCTTTGACTTTTGTCAGTGAGGTGGGCTCTGCGGTCTTCTTCAAAGGAGGTTGCTGCCGCCGAACATTGAGGCGCCAAGATGCACGGTTTGAGGCGATATCAGCCCACTGGCGGTGGTCAGTGTGGCAGGCACCAAGAGATTTCTTTAGGCAGTCCTTGTACCTCTTCTTTGGTGCACCTCTGTCATGGTGGCCAGTGGAGAGCTCGCCATATAACACGATCTTGGGAAGGCGATGGTCCTCCATTCTGGAGACGTGACCTACCCAGCGAAGTTGGATCTTCAGCAGCGTGGATTCGATGCTGTCGGCCTCTGCCATCTAGAGTACTTCAATGTTGGAGATGAAGTCGCTCCAATGAATGTTGAGGATGGAGCGGAGACAACGCTGGTGGAAGCGTTCTAGGAGCCGTAGGTGATGCCGGTAGAGGATCCATGATTCGGAGCTGAACAGGAGTGTGGGTATGACAATGACTCTGTATATGCTGATCTTTGTGTGTTTCTTCAGGTGGTTGTTTTTCCAGACTCTTGTGTAGTCTTCCAAAGGTGCTATTTGCCTTGGCGAGTCTGTTGTCTATCTCTTTGTCGATCCTTGCATCCGATGAAATGGTGCAGCCGAGATAGGTAAACTGGTTGACCGTTTTGAGTTTTGTGTGCCCGATGGAGATGTGCTCTGCTGGGACCAAGGAAAGCTGCCTCAGGACCTTCGTGATGCCATCATCATCACCCTGTACAAAAACAAAGGCGAGAAATCAGACTGCTCAAATTACATGTGAATCACGCTGCTCTCCATTGCAGGCAAAATCTTCGCTAGGATTCTCCTAAATAGAATAATACCTAGTGTCGCCGAGAATGTTCTCCCAGAATCACAGTGCGGCTTTTGCGCAAACAGAGGAACTACTGACATGGTCTTTGCCCTCAGACAGCTCCTAGAAAAGTGCAGAGTACAAAATAAAAGACTCTACATCACCTTTGTTGACCTCACCAAAGCCTTCGACACCGTGAGCAAGAAAGGGCTTTGGCAAATGCTAGAGCGCATCGGATGTCCCCCAAAGTTCCTTAACATGGTTATCCAACTGCACGAAAACCAACAAGGTCGGGTCAGATACAGCAATGAGCTCTCTGAACCCTTCTCTATTAACAATGGCGTGAAGCAAGGCTGCATTCTCGCACCAACCCTCTTTTCAATCTTCTTCAGCATGATGCTGAAACAAGCCATGAAAGACCTCAACAATGAAGACGCTGTTTACATCCGGTACCGCATGGATGGCAGTCTCTTCAATCTGAGGCGCCTGCAAGATCACACCAAGACACAAGAGCAACTTGTCTGTGAACTACCCTTTGCAGACGATGCCGCTTTAGTTGCCCATTCAGAGCCAGCTCTTCAGCGCTTGACGTCTTGTTTTGCGGAAACTGCCAAAATGTTTGGCCTGGAAGTCAGCCTGAAGAAAACTGAGGTCCTCCATCAGCCAGCTCCCCACCATGACTTAATGTCATATAATACATGTAATATTACACAAAATTCACTTTGGACTGCCATAAGGTAACGAGTCACCATTGGCACTGTTGCACCCCATACTGTAATGAAAAAAGAAGCATAAAAAGGATCCCTTCAGTGACACTGAGTGACCATGGATTCGTCTCCAGCTCTCCAACAGCTGCACAGATTCCAAATCAAACTATTGGCAACCAGAGATCCAGATTCATTCCTCTGAAACAATCAGGAAGCTTTCAATGCCCTAGGCCCTTTGGGAGCCCTTCTTGTCCTCAGCACCCTCTCGAATCCCACGGCATGGACTGCTTCCCATGAGTCATTCTCCAGCAGCCCACAGCCTGTGTAGGTCCCTCACCGCTGAGCCTCTCGCTGGTCCGCCGCTGCCATCATCATGAAATGGCGGGGGGTGGGGGGTTGTACTCCCTGTTTCTGGTGTCCTACACGGGTCCGCTAATCCACTAGAATCTGCAGCCATTCATGGTCTGCTGCCCAACACCATCTCATGCACAGATCCCGCAGTTGCAGGATTTAAATACTGTACAGAGCCGCTGGCAATTGGATCGGGTGGTAGGACCCAGCGGACAGCGTCATGTCTCCGCTCCCCGCTCTTCCAGGTCTGCACCAGAAGCAGCGCTGCCATTTATTTTTTTTTCAGTGAGTGCTCTTTAATTGTGGATGTGATTTTGGAGCCGTTGTAAATCAACCCAGGGCATTATTGATCATCTAAATTAGGGTGAGTAATGATGTGTGATATTAATGTATGAACAGGTCAGCAAAGGGTTTAATGAAATAAAGTAGCATCCTTAGTTAGACAAAGGGAGCACATTGATCTTGCTGGAGAATAAAAAGATAAACACAGTCCAATAGATAAAAAGAATTCAACAGAATAAAGTAAAGAAAAAAAGAGCCGTGACCATATACCGTATTAAAATATTTCTCTGACAGATTAACGTGGGGCTTTAAAAAAGATCAAAATGCAAAAGTCACCAAAGGTTTGGATCAAATAACTGTCATTTGTTTCTGTATTGAACTGGGAATATACAACATACCTTCATCAGTTCTATTTTTATTCGAATTGGGAAAGAAGAATTGGAAATATAGGGCTACAAAGTTTCTTGTCCGACAGTAAACGTTCGAAGCTTAAGTTCACTCTCAGAAGACTGTCACCCCAGACCTTCCAAATTAAGCAATTCGCAGGGATCACCTACTGCATTCAGTGCTCCTGTCGTGGTCTCCTCGACATCAGAGAGGCAGGCCGCAGATCACCTCATTGAGCACCTCGCCTCTGTCCACCACAATAGAGTGGATCTCCCAGTGGCCACCCATTTCAATTCCCCGTGCCTTCTTTGCTGACGTGTCTGTTCATTGTCCCATGCACTGCCAGACTGAGGCCACCCGCGAATTGGAGGAACAACACTTCATCTTCCCTCTGGACACTCTCCAACTGGAAGGCATTAACATCGACCTCCAATTTCTGTTAAAAACATCCCTCCCCCAATCTTCTTCCCCCGTCTTCATTCCCCTAGCTCTGTCTTTCTCTCCCTTTCCCTCTTTCTCCTTTCACAGAGCCAATACCAAACTCACCTCTCAACATAACCAATTAACATATTTTGTCTATTGGTCTAACATCTCCCGTCCCATTCTCCCCCTTTCTTTCCTCAACCTTTAATTCAGACGCTTGACTTTATTCTCTCACACCTTGAGCTTAGGCCTGAAATGTTGGTAATATAGCCTTGTCTCCCCTGTAAAAGTTTTGTTTTCTTTCCACCTCATGTCACACAAATATTTTAAATGATTTATATATGCTGTCAGGAGGAGAGAAGTACGGAAGAAACTAGATTGCTTCACTGGGAAGGGGGCCCATAAACTTTGAGCAGAGTCTGGGGGTGGGGGGTGGGTGGAAGGCGGGCAGGGGAGACAGCATAGTCGTACAAAGGTTGAGAATGGCTGCCTTAGATAGCAGGCTTGTCATGAACGTTGGCTAGATTTTCCTTCTCAGTCTCCACCCTCTATATGTCGCTTTTTAAAGTAGTTGCAATCTGGTTTCTTCCTTTATCACATCAAATACTTTTACTCCAATTCAATAGAATGTATTTGGCACTGCAGCTTTTTTAGATGTCTTGATTTGAATGTGAAAGCCATTACTTCCTAGCAAGTCTTTCTGGCCTCTTGACCCTAAGCTTAGTCAACAATGTTTCACCACTACAAAGAGGTTGTTCACAGCAAAAAGTACTTTGAACAAAAAAAATTCTATTGAGGAGAGATCCTGAAATGGACGAGGAGAATCAGAATGTAGTCATGAACATGACGTGAAATTTGTTGTTTTGCGGCAGCATCACAGGTGAAAATATTGCTATAAATTACATTCAAATATAAATAAATAGTGCAAGAAAATAAGAGAAAGTGAGGACATGTCTGTGGTTCATTGTCCGTTCGGGAATCTGATTGAGGAGGGGAAGAAGCTGTCCTTGTGCCACTGGGTGCTCATCTTCAGTCTCCTGTACCTCCTTCTTGATAGTAGCATTGTGAAGAGGGTGTGGCCTTGTTGGTGAAGGTCCTTGAGGAGGGAGGCTGCTTTCTTAAATCACCGGCTCTTGTAGATGTCCTCGGTGGTGCCTGTGATGTCGCAGGTCGAGTAACAGCCTTCTGGAGTTTTCTTCCTGTCCTGTGCATTGGCACCTCCATGCCAGACAGTGAGGCATCCAGACAGAATGCTCTCCACAGTTGACCTGTAGAAATTTTCACAGACTTTGGTGACATACCAAATCCCTTCAAGCTCCTCTCAAAGAAGGCCAGCCTTCTTTGTGATTACATTGACATTGAGGATCCAGGACAGATCCTCTGACATGTTGACTCCCAGGAATTGACCCTCTCCACTACTGACCCTTTGATCCTCTTCTCCTGGTTTCCTCCTGAAGTCCACAATCTGCACCTTGGTTTTGCTAATGTTGAGTGCAAAGTTGTTACTGTGGCACCACACAACGAGCTGATCTATCTCCTCCTGCACGCTTCCTCATTGTCATCGGTGATTCTGCCAATGAATGTGGTGCCATCAGCACATTTGCGCCTGGCCACACAGTCATGGGTGTAGAGTAGAGCAGAGCAGTGGGCTAAGCATGCATCTTTGAGGTGAACCTGTGTCAATGGTCAGTGAGGAGGAGAAGTTGTTTCCAATTCATACTGACTGTCTTTCGATAAGGAAGTCAAGGATTCAGTTGCAGAGAGGGGGTACAGAGGCCCAGGGATTGGTGCTTGTTATGATGGTGTTGAAGGCTGAGCTCTAACCGATGATGAGCAGCCAAATGTAGTTGTTACCTAGGTGATCCAGAGCTAAGTGGAGAGCAATACATGTTCTGAGAGGTCTGTTACTGAATCCCTCCTTTTATACATTGAGAGATGCATTCCAAAGTTGGCTAAATTATTAGAACTTTGCACCTGACTGAATAATTCAGGTAATAATATATTCCTAAATTGAAGTATGCAGGAAATGTGCTATAACAGCAAGAACGCCCTCAATAAATAAAGGATCCTGCTCAGCTGTGAATGAAGAGAAACACCGAAGTTTGTAGACGCTGTGATTGTAGTAAAAACACCGTAAATGCTGGAGGAACTCGGCCGGCCTCGCAGCGTCTATGGGAGGTAAAGATATATTACCGACGTTTCAGGCTTGAGCCCTTCTTCAAGGTGTAAACAAACAGCAGGCAGGCGTCTCAACAAAGACTGAAAGAGAAAGGGGAAAGAATGGGAGGGGGAGGATTCCAGACCAACAAGCAAGAGGTGTTCATTGGATATGATAAGAGGACAGATGAGAATGGATTTTGGCTGTGAAAGGAAACAGAGGGAAAAGGGAAAGGAGAGAGAGAGAGAGAGAGAACTAGAGGAAAGGTCTATAATGGGGAGGTTGTTAATGGAAACCAGAGAAATCAATGTTAATACCATCTTGTTGGAGGGTGCCCAGACAGAAGATGAGGTGTTGTTCCTCCATTTTGCAGGTGGTGTCAGTCAGGCAGTGCATGAGACCATGGGCAGACGTGTCAGTGAGGGAATGAGACAGGGAATTGAAATGGGTTGTGAAAGAAGAGTAAGCATGAGAATATATTAGTGTTTTAAGATGGCAAAAGAAAAGGCAGATGCTGGAATTTGGAACAAAAATCAGAATGCGGATCAATCAAGCATCCATGGAGACAAAAAGTTTATGAGATGAGATGACAAGAGGTTATTGAAATATACAAAAGTACAATCTACAGGTACTATAAAATTCTTATAGCTGAAGCCAAATAGGAATGTTAGATAACCAACTACAATAGTGTAAATTATTTTTTTGTTTCTAACCCCATCCACCAACCAAGGTTGAACTTGGTATTCCAGCAGACTTGAAATCGAGCAACAGTCTCCAGAGATATGACAAGACATGCCCATTTATTGCATACCCGCACCTTGATCATTCCAAATATGAAAATGTCATAAATGGACCCCAACTCTTATCAAAAGAGATCTTAATCTTCCTAACATTATGTCTGATTTTTATTAAACTAAGAAAAGGCATAATATCCAGTCTATGAGTGGATGGAGAGTCCTCTTTCCATTGAAGCAATATTCCTCTTCTAACCAGTAGTAAGACCTGTTTTTGGTTGGACATTAAATATACGTTTACATCAGTGGCTTGCAACTTTTTTCCTTCCACTCACATCCCACTTTAAGTAATCCCTATGCCATTGGTGCTCTGTGATTAGTAAGGGATTGCTTAGTTTGTGGGTGGGAAGGGATGGTTGAGAACCACTGCACTAGACCCAATTGTTACTGAAATATTTTGCTTGAGAAAAATTGCCATTGGCCCATTTCCTTTGGAGCCATGAAACCGTGTACATAACGAGTCAATTAGGTGTAATTAAAACAGTGGTTTTCAAACCACTGAGAAGCCAAACATTGCAATCAACGGACATGGTTCTAGATCGATCCCAAAAATGGCTGAAAATAGCTGTCCAACATTCTGCTAAATTGGGACAAAACATAGGTATCAAAAAGTCTTCAGATCTTTTACATTTGTCACACAATAGTTGATATCTGGGTAGATTCGAGCAAGCTTAACTTTAGAAATATGTACTCTATGCACCACTTTAAATTGAAACAAACTGTGCTGAACACATAGAGATAAGCCAAGGATAAGAATCTTCTTCTGAAATAGACATAATAAAATCATTCTCCCATTCAGTTATGATCCTAATTAAAGAGACTCTTTAACTTACAATAGTGGAAGTTAAATGAGTACAATATGCCAAGACAGCAAAAAAGGATGATAAATATGAAAAGAAAGATAAAGGCAAACTCCCCTTTTTAGTCGAGACCCTGCCCGATACCAACATGAAGCACTGACTTGCACCTTTTGGCTCCACAGATGCTGCTTCGCTCGTCCAGTGTTCCGGTGTTTTTTTTTACCACACATTAGAGTTTTAAGCTTGAAGAGAAAAAAAAGCAAAGGACGGTTCACCCAACATGGCTCCCGATAGCAATCAGTCCAAAACAATGATCTGCTTGGTTAAAATACTGCAGTTTTGTCAGCCTATCAGATTCAGGAACACAAATTCTGCTGAAAACCGGCAACAAGTTGAAACACTGCAGGCGAGAGGCTACAAGATTCGCAGAGCACCTTCACTTTGCACCCTGTCAATGGTTTATCTCACTCAGAAGCAATTGATGCAGACATAAATTACTTGAAATTGAAAAGAATATATCATGTAGAACATCAGCATTTGTTGCTGAGAATGTAATTGTTGTATGTGAAGAAAACCAAATTAGAACACTCTTGCATGATTATTGCATGCTGAAACAATTAAGCCACAGAATAAACAGGAAATTGTATATTTTTTTAAAAATAAATTCATTCTGTTGGTCACTTCTCAAAACCCGGGCAGCATTGAGTTACCACCCTAGGTAGGGGATTGCAAGTCTTTGGCCCAGTGATAAAGATGAGAGATCTTAGAACCACACAGGAACAGGCTCTTCAGCCACGATTCCGTGAACATGATGTTTAGTGTGAGCAGTTCCTTTGGCCATTCAGTTTTCTCATTGACCGCGTAAAAAAATAAGTTTCTTAGCCTGCTGGTGTTGGCTCTCCCGCCTGCCTGGTGGTCCTAGCTCTCTGGCCTGGTGCTGGCAGGAGAGATACTCCTGGATCTTTTTTTCGATGGGAGTAGCTGAAAGATGCTTTGTCCAGGGTGGAAAGGGTCCTCAATGATTTTTCTTGCCCTCTTGAGACAACGATCCAGGTAGACCACATAGATAAGGCGGGGGGGAGGGGGCAAAGGGAGACTCCAGCGATCCTCTCTGCCACTCTTATTGACCACCCATCCATTTTGTTTGCAGCAACCATACCACACTGTGATGCAGCCAGACAGGACACTCTACAATAGAGCTCCTGTAGAAGGTTGACAAGATGGTGGCCCGCTTCAGTTTTCTCAGGAAGTGAAATCGCTGTTGTGCCTTCTGGACAAGTGAGGAGATGTTGTTTGTCCATGATAGGCCTCTCGTTAAATAGACAACAAGGAGCTTGGTCCTCCACTACAGAGTTATTGATGACTAGTTGAGAGTGGTTCTCCTGAGTCCACGATCATCTCCATTGTCTCGTCCACGTTGAGACTCACATTGCTAATCTCGCTCCTTAACACAAGATTTAAAGACCACTGTATTCAGACATAAATCCTTTATGTGACAAATGTAAAATGTAGATGTGTCTTTAGTTCATATGTTCTGCACCGGCCCTAGCTTAGAAGAATTTTGCAATGTTTTTTTAAACACTATCAGTAATTCTTAAGTTAAAATTGGATCCTTCTTTCTTAATTGCTCTTTTTGGATCACCTCAAGATGTTGATGTATTACTGGCTCCAATTCAAAACCCAATTTTATCAGATGTGCAATTTTGATTAAATGGAAAGAGAGTACTCCACCTACACATGCACAAAGGCTAAGAGATATTATGTCCTGTTTAACTCTAGAAAAAATTAGATTTGCTATCAAGGATTAAAATGTTGTTCTAAAAAACATGGGGTCCATTTATGGACCATTATCATAATCTTAAGATTTAAGGTTACTATGGAATTTTGACACGATGTTGTCCCATTCTAAGTTGATAGCACTTGATTCAAACATGACAGCTTTCAACTTGGGCGCACCCCACAGCTCTACTCATTATACACCCACGACTGTGTGGCCAGGCACAATTCCAATGCCATCTGCATGTTTGCCAATGACACTACTACAGTTGCTGAAGGAATCACAAACGGCAATGAGGAAGCACAGGAAGGAGATAGATCAACTCGTTGAATGGTGTAACGACAACAACCTTGCGCTCAACATCAGCAAAACCAAGTTGATGATTAAGGACTTCAGGAGAAAGTCAGGGGAACACGACCCATTCTTCATCAAGAGCTCAGTAGTGGAGAGGGTCAAAAACTTCAAATTCCTGGGTCTCCGAGGATCTGTCCTGGCGCCTCCATATTGATGCAATATGGCTCACCAGCGGCTATACTTTTTGAGGTGTCTGAGGAGATTCAATATGTCACCGAAGACTCTTGTAAACTTCTACAGCTGTACCGTGGAGGGCATTCTGGCTGGCAGCATCACTATCTGGCATGGAGGCGCTAACTCAGGACAAGAATAAACTCCAGAGAATTATTACTCAGTCTGCGACATCACAGGCACGAGACTTCACTCCATCAAGGACATCAACTTGAGCGTCTTAAAAACCAGCCGCTATCCTCAAAGACCCACCACCACCCAGGCCAGGCCCTCTTCACTCTGCTACCATCGGGAAAAAGGTACAAGGAGCCTGAAGACGAGCACTCAGCGGCACAAGGACAGCTTCTTCCCCTCCGCCATCAACTTCCTGAATAATCAATGAACCAAAGACATGGCCTCACATTTCACGCTCTATTATTGTTGTAATTATTTTATTTTACTTTTTAATGTGGTACGGTGGTTATAATATGAATGGTTACACTCTGACGCTGCTGTGTAAAACACCAAATTTCATGACTTGTTCTTGACAATAAATCAAGATTCTTGCTTAGAGTAAGGTGTTTTAAAATTTTTCTTTTCCAGTTTTTTTTGTTGTTAAATCTTACTTTACCTTTATGATTGGGCTCTGTGCTCTGGATTTCCTTATAATGAAAATATTATATAATGTTTTAATATTTTTTTCCTTCTTGAATCTTATCGTGCATTGTATAATTGTACTGTTCAATTGTTTATATTTTCAAACACTAATATATATATTTTTTTTTAAAGTAAACAAAAGAGCACTGAGCATGCCTCCCTTTCCACTAAGTCCTTCCCTGGTCAATGCCTTGTATTTTTTTTAATGGCACATTGCAGCAGTGATGCTAAATATGCTTCACACGAGTTGTGTGCTTGGGGTGACACTGTCCAATTCAAAGTGCCATTGCGAGCTATGGGGGCGAGGATGTGGCTATTGCAGTTCTCAGGTTAACTCAGTTGCAGGGAGATTGAAAATATTTCCTGCTACCTGATTGAATTTCGCTGGCACCATACTCTTCCTGATGCCTGGAATCATGGCGGGGGGGATTCACATCTGTGTACCACCACCCGGCAGTTATGAAGATCCTCACCCCTGCCATTTGAGAGGAGACTTGATAGAGGTCTACAAGAATATGAGAGACATAGATCGGGTGAACAGCCAGCACCTGTTTCCCGGGGCAGGAATAACAAACACCAGAAGACACAAGTGAAGGGAAGAAAGTTTAAGGGAGACATCAGGGGTAAGTTATTTACACAGAGAGTTGTGATGCCAGGAATACATTACCAGGGAAGGTAGTGGAGGCTGGAACATTAGGGACATTTAAAAGACTCTTAGACAGGCACATGGATGGTAGAAAAATAATAGGGTTTCGGGGTAGGGTGGGTTTAGTACTTTTTTTAAGGAATATATGGGTTGGCACAACATTGAGGGCTGAAGGGCCTGAACTGTGCTGTATCTATGTTCACTCTTTCACCCAGTCAGCAGTGGACCATGAGGGACTCTGGAACATGGAGGAGAGCGTTTGGAAGAGATGGGATGGCTAACAAAGACAAGATAGATTTGTAAACTATTCCACCAACTTTCTTGAAAAATTCTATAATTTAGATTGAGTAATTATTTTCTATCTAATACCCAAACACATCAGTTATAGCAGTCTATTTAAGATCTGTCATTTTAATTGCTCATTTGGGACCAAGAGAAGAGATTCTAATTACATTTTTCAAAGTATAATTCATTTGAAGAGCATTAAACAAAATTGTAAATCTGTTCCATGTCAATGAGGTTGAGAGGCAATGAAAGGCACAATAATCTGAAGGAGGTTGATAAATTGAAATATATTTTATTCTCACAAAGTGAAAGGAGGAAAGTTTAAGGGAAACATCAGGGATAAATTCTTGTGTTGTTAGTCTCCTTCTCTACTCACTTTACACCTATGACTGTGTGGCTCAGTACGACAATAACACCGTCTACAAATTTGCCGACGGTACCACGATAGTGGGTTGTATAAAGGAAGGGGATGAGTACAGGAGAGAGAATGAAAACTTGGCTGCAGGGTACACCAACAACAACCTTGCACTCAATGTCACCAACACCAAGGAGCTGATTGTTGATTTCAGGAAAGGAAAGCCAGAAGTGTACAATCCAGTGATCCTTGGGGGATCAGAGGTGGAGAGGGTGAGCACATTTAAGTTATTGGGAATCACTATCTCAGAGGATCTTACCTGGACCCATCACTCTAATGGCATCGTGAAGAAAGCACTCTACTTTCCCAGGAGTTTGCAGAGGTTTGGTATGACACCAGGAACCCTGGCAAATTTCTACAGAGGTGTGGTAGAAAGTGAGCTGACTGGCTCCATCATGGTCTGGTATTAAAACACCAATACCCCTGAGCGTAAAGCCCTCCAAAAGGTAGTAGTCACACCCCAGGACGTCACAGGCAAAACCCTCCTACTATTTGAGCTTAAGCCCTTCATCAAGGTTCATATACCTTGATGAAGGGTTCAAGGCTGTAACGGAGGTTATGTATCTTTATCTTTGCTACATAAAGGACACTGTTTTTACCTGCTGAGTTTCTCCAGCATTGTGGTTTTACTGGCCTATAGTGTTCTATGTTGATGCCATAAACAAAAAATTATGCAACTGGTCAGCAAGGATATTCCTCATCCTTGATTTACTACACGTTTGTTTGCAGGATGTGTGGTCCCTGTCAAGGCGGCATTGCCTATCCCTTATTTCCCTTGAGAAGATAATGGTCACTAGCCTTTTTGGATCACTCCCGTAACTCTGGTGAAGATGTTGAATTATAGGACTTAGATCTGGAAAAGATGATAATTATCCGTCAAGATAAAATGTGATTTGAAGGGGAAAATTCAAAGCACAATAGCATGGTTAGTGTACGGCTAAGCACAGCACTGTTACAGCGCCAGTGACCCGGTTCAAATCCGGCACTGCCTGTAAAGGGTATGTACGTTCTCCCTGTGTCTGCATATGTTTCCTCCGGTTTCTTCCCACCCTCCAAAATATACAAGGTTTGCTTGCTAATTGGCCAGAAGGGGCTGTACAAAAAGAGATGGCAGCCAAGTTCTGTGGATTTCACCTTTTCTGGTCTGCTGCTCAGATCAAAATGATCTCTGACACTCAAGCACCCATGTCTTCAAAATAACTTGAGCAACCAATTATATTCAGGACAGCAAGAAATCATGAAATAATGAAACAATACTATAAGCAAGCAATGAAAAGTTTAAAGAATTAAAATCTTATTTTAAGTACTTATGTGTGTTTAATGCAATACATCGATCTGCTGTTGACACAAGATCTGGAGAAACCCAACAAGACATGCTCCATGCAAAGCTGTAAAAGGCAGTTAATGTTTCGGGCCTGAACATTGATCTGATTTTCTTTCTGGTTTCCTGAGCGATAATTATCGTTTGCTACATCATCACAATCTCACTTTGAACTCATATAACCAACTGTGGGATTTTTTTGGGAAGTTTTACATTCAGACTTGTGTGTTTACACCTGAAGGTCAATAATTTCAATTTGATTGGGGTAGAAAAGGTTGCAGGCAGTGCAATCTGAGAAAGTGCACTTGATTTCCCCCATTGAGATGGAGAAATGCTGCTAATTCCATGGAGTAAGGACTGTGAACCCTTTCACAAAACAAGGGACGAACATTATTACAAGATAGTGAACCAAAATATTTTGACGCTCGTCAACATAAAATCTCTGCAGGATCGTCTAATGTTGGTGACTCCAAAATTGGGCAAACTCCGTGGAAAAATAAGAATCCAATGAAGCATTTATTTCTGATTTTTCACATGAAAGGTTACAGTAATTACACTAGTTTGCCTTCAAACTTTAACAAGGTTCTTCACCAGGACTGCCGTAAAAGCAAGGCATCTCGTAACCAGATCGAATTTCCGGTCCCAAATTCAAGGTACAGCTACACTTCCTTACACAAGGATACAATCAAAGGAAGTCATCCTGACAAAAATCCATTTGAATTTGTCTGATGTAGATGTCATTGTTATTTTGAGGTTGACTGACTGATGATGAAGCAAGAAGAAGCATTCCAACAAATTGTATGGGCATGAGATGTGGAACCCCAAGTGTAAAACCCTGCACAGCCCAGAACATCACAGGCAAAGCCCTCCCCACCATCGAGCATCTACAGGGAACGCTGCCATCGGAGAGCAGCAGCAATCATCAAGGATCTGCACCGCACAGCAAATGCTCTATTCTCGCTGCTACCATCAGGAAAGAGGTTCAGGAACAGCTGCTACCCCTCCACAATGCTTAACAATAAAGATAAAGGTTCAATTATCATCACGTAATACTATATTTAGAATGTAACACACATTCCAGCTCCCCTTACAGAAACCTACAACACCTGGTGTTCCGGGGCGGTCTTCCCTCCAAGTACGGACCAGGCCTGAGCCTGCTTAGCTTCCAAGATCAGATGTATTCCCAGATGTATATGGGCTATTAGGCTTCTGTCAATAAAACTGTCAGGGACTCATTTAAGGACTCTTACTTTTGCACTTTATTTTTTTCCCTCTTTGTATTTGTTTATATGTCTTTATTTGTTTACACATGTACATTGAGAACAGGGTTTTTTGCACTACCAATAAGTGGTCATTCTGCCTGGCCCGCTGAAAAAGGAATCTCAGGGTCGTATGTGATGTCATTTATGTACTCTGACAAGAAATCTGAAATCTGAAACCTTCAGTGAGCTTTATACGGGACACCTAGGTTCTTCTAACACAACGCACCAACACATTCCAGTCAAGGTCTCAACCTGAAACATTGACTGACTATTTAATCAATCAAGATTCCAACATCTGCAGTTCTTGGATTTTTCCACTTTTTAATCTCTCACAGTTTTAAAAAAATCCACCTCTTTTTTGACTATAAGGCTCACATTTTTTCTGCATTATATTCCATCTGTCATGTCTTCAATCATACAGCCAGTGTTTCATTTTGCAGTAATGATTGCACTTTTCCTTTGATAAACTTAATGCAGTCAGATTTCGAAAGAGTTCTGAGTTTTCCCCGAATTTTTTTTAAAGCAAGATGCTGCAGATTTAACTGGGTCCAGCACATGCACGGAGATGAATGGTTCTCGGGAGAACTTCAATGATCTTCTAAGCCGGCAATTCAAAATCATTCAGGCAGGCAGAGACCAAAGAACCACGGGTACAAAAGGGAAAGGCACAGAGAGAGAAAGATCCCATCAGGAACTGTCTGTATTCTGAAAGAATAAATTAGTTTTTCACTGTGAAGGATGTCCAACGGTCACATAGCAGCAAGAAGCAATGAAGATAATTAGAGATGATCTGAAGAATGTGAACAGGGATCAAAGATGGGGCGGCACGGTTAGCGCAACGCTGTTACAGCACTGGCGATCGGGACTGGGGTTCAAATCTGGCGTTGTCTGCCAGGAGTTTGCACCTTCTCCCCATGTCTGTGTGGGCTTGGGATTCCTCCCACCATTCAAAATGTACTGGAGATTGTAGGTCAGTTGAGTATAATGGGGCAGCACAGGTTCGTGGGCCGAAAGGGCCTGTTAGCGTGCTGTATGTCGAAGATATTAGGATATGGAATATCCTGAACAATGACAGGAAGAGGATATGGGACAGCAGTTAAAAAAAGTGGATAAATATTTTAAAAGATATCATTTTGTAGAGGAGATCTTTAAATGTATTAAATTATTTGGGCGGAATGGTTAGCACAATGCTGCTATAGCCAGTGACCCAGGTTCGAATCACTTGTCTATAAAGAGTTTGAACATTATCCCCATGCCTGTGTGGGTTTCCTATGGGTTCCTCCCACCTTTCAAAGCGTACGGACTTGTAGGTTACTTGGGGTATCTGGGTGGTACGGGCTCCTGGGCCAGAAGGGCCTGTTATCATGCTGTATGTTTGAATTTAAAATTTAAATTTTCAATATTTAGAGCTGTGGTTCTCAACCCTTTATTCCACCAACAGACTATCTTAAGTTCATTTTTATTATCCCATTGCACAAGTACAACCGGACCAAACAGCTTTCTCCGGTCCTTGGTGCAACACACATTCAGACAAATGATACATATGCACAGTACTTATATACAAATATTTTTTAAAAATATTATTTGTTAAATAAATAGTTGAGTCATGGATGGTTTGCATGAGCAATTCATCAGTCGTTTACCATTCTCACTGCATGTGGGAAGAACCTGCTCCTCAGCCTGGTGGTGCTGCTTCTGATACCCCTGGATCTCTTCCGACAGGTGTAATTGAAAGATGCCGTGTGCGGAGAGGTAAGGGTACATAATGATTTTGTGAGCCCTCTTTAGACACAATACCAGTAAATCCCATCGATGGAGGGGAGGGTGATCCTCTCTGCCACTCTCACGGTCTCTGATCCAATGCTCTACACAGCAACCCTTCCACACTGTGATATAACCGGACAGGACACTCTCGACAGAGCTCCTGTAGCAAGTTGACATGATGGTGGCTTGTAGCCTTGCCCGCCTCAGTCTTCTCAGGAAGTGCAGTTGCTGTTGCGGCTTCCTGACAAGTGAGGAGAAGTGTGACCAGGATAGGTCACTTCTTGTGTACTCCGAGGAACGTAGTGCACTCACATTCTGTGTCGTGGAGGGTGGTCCACAAACATTTCCTTTGTCTCGTGCACATTGAGACTCAGGTTGTTGTTCTTGCACCATATCACGAGCTGTCCACCTCTTCTCGGTTGTGCGACTCATCGCTGTTGCTGATGAGGCCGACTACTTGCGTGCCATCAGCAAACTTGATGAACTCTGTCGGAGCTGGGGTTGCAGATGTGGGTCAGTAGCATGAACAGGAGCGGGCTGAGCACTCAGCTGTGAGGTAGGTATCCTTTTGATAATGACATACCACCCAGAACAAACCCATGGACCCCAGAAGAGGGAGGAAGCTGGTGAACTCGAGCTCTCTCATAGAACCCTGAAGGGATTATTGTTTTAGGTTTGTTGGCATCTTCCTTGAGAATTTTTGCTTTTTTTATGTCAAATTTTCAAACTTACTCTGCATATTACTTGTTTAATACACAAGTAAAATTTGTTTTTCTTGTATCTCCACAGACCAATCATAACAAATCAAGTGATTTGGAGACCTCGGGTTGAGACGTACTGTTTTAGATACTATATATGGAGATTTTTTTTACACTTTTGACATCATTAAAATAAATTATTTGGTCATTATTAAATTGTTTGCAGGAACTTGATATATTAACAACATTTCCCATTTAAAACAAAGAACGCAAAAATTGATCAGCAAATTCCAAGACCTGAAACTTAACACCCCACTGTGTAATTAGATCCTGGATGTCCTCACCTCCAGACGACAATTAGTGAGGATTGGTAAGAACATCTCCTCCACAATCTCCATCAGTACAGATTTCTGCACATCTTGTTTAGCAGCCACATGTGTGGCACCTTGTCAAAGGCCTTTTGAACGTCCTGTCTTTTATGGATTTTAACATATGCAAAATACATGGTAGTAATAATAAAGTCAATTGATATCGAGTTACAAGTATCACATAACAATGAACAAGGTACATATGAAGGTTGCTGGCCAAGTTAAGGAGTCCACTACTAATAATAGTAACTACGGGGTCATTAGAAAAAAAGCAATGATGAATAATCTACAAGTTTTGAAAGTGATTGAGAAAAGGACTCCAAAGAGAAAGAAAGTCCAGATCCATTGCAGTAGTAGGACACCTCATTTTTAACTAGAGACAGACATGCCATCACATCCAACAGCCACTGAGTATGGACAGGAGGGACTGTATCTTTCCATCCCAGCAGAATGGCCCTTCTAACCATGAGGGAACCACTTGGGATTGTGAAAAAGTCAGTATTAAATCCATTGGCCCCACTCACTCCAAAAATAGCAATGAATGGGCGAGGAGTCAAGTTAATATCAAGAACTAATGATAAAGTGCAAAACACCCCTTGCCAAAAATTAGAGAAGGGTGTGGCCAAAACAGATGATACAAAGTGCCTTCCTCAGTTATGCTTTTATCACGTTTAGAGGAGATGTTAGGATAAAATTTAGCTAATGGAACCTTGGAAAAGTGAGCCCGATGGACTACTTTAAATTAAATTAATGAGTGTCTTACACAAAGAGAAGCTGAGAACACGACTCAAAATAGAATCCCATGTAGTTTCAGCAAATGGTTGTTGAAGGTCTTGTTCCCATATTTACCTTTTGAAAGTCCAAATGCACAACATCCACTACATCTCCCTTGTCTATCCATCTTGTGACCTCTTAAAAAAATGTAATAAGTTTGTCAGGCATGATTTTTATTTAAGGATCAGGAATAAGATGACCTCTCAGAAATCCAATTGGAATATTTCACCAAGCGAGTAGTGGGAAGTGGAAGTTGGGGTGGCTTGTGAAAGTGATTTTAAAATGAAGCTAGGGAAATGAAAGGAGCAAGAGAGGAATGGACCATACCTCAGGTTATCGGGAGCATCACTGGCATGGTATTTGGGACAAATTTTCTGATTCTCTCTGGGAAGAATGAATGGAAGGAGAGGTCATTGGATTGTTCTTGCATCCAGATGAGAGGCAGCATAAAAATTTTACTCCAATTTAGAAAACTATTCTTGCTGTTGCCATCAGGAAAGAGGTATCGGTGCCACAAGACTCACACCACCAGGTTCAGGAACAGCTGCTACCCCTCCACCATCAGACTCCTCTACAACAAACTCATTTAAGGACTCTAACTTGGGCATTTTATTGATTTTCTTTATTGCACAGTCAGTTTGTTTACATTCATTATCCGTTTACAGTCCGTTGTTCATTTACGTTTTACGCTGTGTACAGTTTATTTTCACACTACCAATTAGCAGTAATTCGGCTACGCCTACAGGAAAAATGAATCTCAGAGCTGTATGTGATGTAATGTATGTACTCTGACAACAAACCTGAAATCTGAAAACTAAAAACAATAATCCATTCAACAGGCACTGGAAATGAAATGGTTTGTCAACAAAGCTGATTATAAGCTTCTAATGTGTGAGAGCAAGCAAATATAACAAAAGTGCCGTGGGTCTTAGGCGAGTAACTAACACTGCAGGCCATCTCAACATTCTTTCACTGACAGAAAGCATCCAAGGGAGGGTGAAGGTACATAGCTTAGTTTCTGGAGATGTGTAAGCATGATCTCCCCCCGTCAAGAGTTGATGAATTTTAAACGAAGCCACGATTTGGCTTAATCGGAGCATTCATTTATTCTCGCTCTGTATGAAAAGGATATGTCCTGACATTGAGGAAAAGCTATTCTATTTGTCATGAGGGAATTAATTGCTTTCTTTTATACTACAGAGTAACTTTACTTCAGCAGCAGAAGATAATCTACTACTATGGGAGGGAATGCCACAATTCATTGCCTCTCAGAAAAATATGCCTCAATGCACATTGGAGCATCAAACAAGTCTTTTTGGCCAGGAACAGACAGAAAAAAAATGTGCGGAAATCTGTACTGGTTTCATAATCTTTATGCTAACAAACTGTGATGCAGCTTGGAAATAGGTCCTTTGGGAGGCTTTGCTTGACATTGAGAACCCTGCGTTACCAGTACAGAGAAGCCCCATATAAACAGCATAGATGTTTGGTCTCCTTACCTAAGGCTTTGGAGGTGGTGTCGAGGAGGTTCACCAGGTTGATTCCAGAGAGGAGGGGGTTGGCCGATGAGGATAGATTGAGTCGTCTGGGACTGCATTCACTGGAATTTAGAAGAATGAGAGGGAATCTTACAGAAACGTATAAAATTATGAAAGGCAGAAATAATATAGAGATAGGTAAGTTGTTCCCATTGGTGGGGAGACTAGATCTAGGGGACATAGCATCAAGATTCAGGGTATTAGATTTAGGACAGAGGTGAGGAGGAACTGCTTTTCCCAGAGGGAGGGGGTGAATCTGTGGAATTCGCTGCCCGCTGTAGCGGTGGAGGTGGCGTCGGTGAATATATTTAAGACAAGGTTGGATAGATTGTTACATATTAGTGGAATTAAGGGATATTGGGAAAGGTAGGTAGGTGGAGATGAGCCGATCATCAGATCAGCCCTGAATGGCAGAGCAGGCTCGTTGGGCCAGATGGACTTCTTCTGCTCCTATTCCTTATGTTCATAGGAGGGCTCCACCTCCTTGCTCCACGTCAACCACAATCTGCTCCTCCTGTGATAAAAATTGACAGACCCTCAGTAACGTCATAAGTCACACCAGAACCCACGGAATCAGAATGGTGCTCATCCTCCAAAATGATTCATCACCCTCATCAACTCTTTTTTTAATCAGAGCATCCTTGAGTTCATGGATTCCCAGGAGGAAATAACATTACTGCTCAATAAGATCATGATCTTTTTCTTCAGCACTGGTTTATGACAAAGTCCTCGATTCCCTTAATATGCAAAACTTTGTCAAACCGTTGAATTGACTATAGTGGCTGGGTTTCAGTAACTATGTTGAATAGAGAGCTCCAGAGATTCACCAACCTGTGGGTGAACCAGTCTTTAGAATCAGAATTTATTGTCATGAACACGTCATGGCAGCATTACAGATGCAAAAACTGCCATAAATTACATTTTAAAAAATAAATAAATAGTGCAAGAAGAGAAAGTGAGGCAGTGTCTGTGGTTCATTGTCCATTCAGAAATCTGACGGTAGAGAGGAAGAAGGTGTTTTTGTGCCACTGGGTGTTCATCTTCAGGATCCTGTACCTCTCTCCCAAAATGGCCAACCATTTACTTGGTGATTTTGACCCCAAGTTAAGGGAAACATCGTCTCTACATCTACCCTGTCAAGCAGTGCAAGGTTTCTGAACATTTTGATGAAATTAACTCTCATTTCTCTAAAGACTCAACCATTTTGCACCAGACTGCCTCATCTCTCCAAATCGGTTAACACTGGACAGCGATTTTTTTTCAAAAATTTGCTTCTTGAAAAAAAGAGTTAGGGATTATGAGAGACAATTTCAAGATGAATGCAAGGATAATTTCAGATTTGCTGTATCACGTAGGAAGTTGGAGAAACATTAAATTAACTTTATTGAATTTAGCACGTTTAATCGCATAATGTATCACCATGGGTGACAAGAGCAAACCAAGATAAAGCAACTTTACATGAGCAACAGGTGAAAGAGAAATAGAATTGTACAAATTGACTTGCCAAAGAATTTAAAACAATCACCACAGAAACAGACAACTGGGCTTGGTTTTCAATCTGAAAATTCATACACAAGAATAGTTAATGGTCTGTGAAATTTTTGAGAGACCTAAAAGAAAATATACTGAAATAAAATAATTGGAAGGGTGTAGATTAGTGTTTCATCGCAGAATTACTGGATGCATCAAGAAGTGTTTCAAAAATCTACCTTTGATGAATGGTGAGATATAGACTGCAACTAGACGTTCATGTGAAAAAGCTAAGCTGCAAATTAACTTTCCCTAAGATTTGTTACTGTTGGTAGGGAATTACCTGGCTCCAATGATGGCCCAAGATCCAATTATAAACAATAAACACAATTTCAGGGTTGAAGGGAGTCCATTTAAAACAGAGATGTGGAAGAATTTCTTTCACCAGAGAGAAGCGAACCTCTGCAATTTGCTGCCACGGGCACTTGTGGAGGCCAGGTCACTGGGTGTATTTAAAGCAGAGATGAATAGGTATCTGAATAGTCAGGGTCTCAAAGATTACAGGGAGAAAGCAGGAGAATGGGGCTAAGTAGGAGAATTCTCGGGCAGAGCAGACTCAATGGACCAAATGGCCTACTTCTGCTCCTATATCTTATGGAGCTTGTGCAGTGAGATCAAAACAATAGATCATTTCAATGTGGGCATTGGTGGACTGGAAATGAAACAAGACAACCAGTTGCTTCAAATGATCAGAGTTGACAATGGTTCATGACAGAACCCTGAGCTCTTAGTCAGAAAGCTGCTGGTTTACAGAGATTTGATCAAGGATGGTGGTCCAGTGATGAACTTTATACATGAGATCTCTCAGATCCTGTATGGCACGACTTCAAAGGGTAGTAGGGAAATACTTTCCAATATCCAGCAGATATTTATCTGCCAATCAACACCATAAAGTACAGATGATTTAGTCATCTTGCTGATCATTAGTTTGTGTAAATCGGAATTTGATTTTCAACATGATTATTTTTTGGTTGCAATGTGCTGCAAGACTTATAAAGTGCAAATAATTTTCTTTTTCTTTCTTACTAAAATAATACCATTAATTATACCAACTGATAAAGTCTCAGTCTACCTCCTCACAAAAGACACTGCCACCAACATGAAATGTTGGGATATCCAGTTATGTACTGCAACGTAACATGAGTTCCAAACTTTCAGAAGTAAGGTGCATATAATTATGTAAAGTTGGTAACATAAACCCTGATAACTCTCTTGAACAGCAGCTTAGTTTGAGTCGGGCTTTAGAAGTGGAGATGAGAGAAAGAAAGAGTAAAACAGTTGAAATTTTGATCTGTATTCACATGTTGTTTCTCACATACATTGGATGTTGCAAAAATACTTTCCAACCATTTAAATACTTTCTGATGTTTGTAAGAGATTGCAACCATGTTGGAACTGCACAGAAAGGCTTCAAAAATACCAATATGGTAATAATCGAAAGGTCTGTTTTACTGTTGTTAGTTGAAGTCAGGACTAGCTAAAGGGGTACCAGGTATTGGAATCGAGATGCGGGAGTGTGCCGAAGGCGCTGGAGGCTCCCTGATCGTGTGTGAGGTTCAGATCTGGAGCTCAGGTTGCCAATGGTCTGAATTGAAGTCTGTGTGGCAGCAGAGACTGCAGGAGCGCTGGAGATGAATCCACAGACACTCAGGGATTCTGTGGGGGGGGGGTGGAAATTGGGGGGGGGGGGGGAATCTCTTGCTTCTCTTTCCCTGTCTGTGAGAGGTGTCTGGCAATTTCTGCTGGTGGCAAATCTTTCTGTCTTACGGTAGACTAATGGAAATTTTGTGTAATATTATGCCTTTTTTATTACATGGACCATTAAAGGAATCTTGAATCATGTTCCTTGTGGAAGACAATGTGGAGATGCACCAAAATTCTCACTAGCTCCAGCTGTACAGGAAATAAACACAGGTGCATCAGATACTTCAACTACAATAAAATAAATTAAATGACCAAATAGACCAAGGTATAAAAAGAGATAATAAATATAAATGGATAGATAAATAAATATTTGCTTTTGAGTTACAGAGAAAGAATGAGGGGAGATTTTATTTTTAAGATATTTTCTTTAAGGTTTACAATAATGAATTACAAATAAGAAGAAAAAAAATCCAAAACCACGTTAATTCAAAAAAAAGGTGGGGGGAAAAAAACGAACATGTGGGTATCAAATGACAATAACCTAGAAACCGACAGCAGAGCATCGAAGGGTATAACAACCCTAAAACTTTAGATTGTGGTAAAGGTCCATAAAAGGGCCCCATCTCTTTATAACATTAGTATTTGAATCTTTCATGGCCATATCTAACTTTTTCTAAACAAACAAGACAATATCATTTAACCATTGTGTATGTCCAGGTGGAGTATTATCTTTCCATTTAATCAAAATTGCACGTCTGACTATCAGTGATGTAAAAGATCAGTTTTGAGTTGAAGTCAATAAAATGTCATCATCTTGAAATGATCTGAAAAGAGTAATTAAAGGTCAAGGTTCCAATTTAACCTTAAGAATCATCGATAATCTTTGAAAAATATATTTTCAAAATTTTTCTAAACTAGGGCAAGTCTAAAACATGTGAATCAAATAAGGCTCAGCGATTCTACATTTGTCACATAGAGGATTTATATCAGAGTAAAAATGAGTTAACTTTAGACATTGTACTCGATGGACCACTTTAAATCGGAATAAGCAATCTCGTGCTAAAAGGGAGGGAGTATTAATCAAATTACAAATGGTATCCCAAACCTCATCAAAGATTCAAATCCTGTTCCAGATCTGTTTTGATCTTAACTAATGAGGCCATTCTGAGGGGAGATTTGATAGAGATTTACAAAATTATGAGGGCTATAGACAGAATAAATGCTCTTTCTTTTTAGATTAGGAAAGATAAATATGAGAGGATATGGCATTAGGGTGGAAGGGAAAAAGTTTAGGGGAAACATTAGGGGGAACTTCACTCAGTGAGTGGTGGGAGTTTGGAATGAGCCTGCTGTCTGATGTGATCTGCTCACTCTGAAGTTTTAAGAGAATAAATTGGATAGATACATGGATGGGAGATGTCTGGGGGTTTATGGAATAGGTGGGACTAGCGGAATATTTTGGCATGGACTAGAGGTGCCGAATGGCCTGTTTTCAGTGCCGTAGTGGTCTATGGTTGGGAGTGGGATATTTGTACAGGTATAACAGCTGAGCAAAATAGACTTGTCTAAACAAACTAAAATGTAATGAACTTTGAAATTGGTCTGCTGCACCCAAACTAATTCCTGGGACTTGCTTTCACAAGCGGCTAAAGATGGATCTGTATTCTCTGGAGCTCAAAAAAAATGGGGATGATCTTATAGAAATATATGAGACACTGAGGAAGCATAACAGGGTTGATGCTGAGATGTTTTCTCTAACAACAAGAAAAAAGATGGTCACTTAAAAATGAGGTTCGTATCAATCTCTTTTCAGATAGTGTGGTGCAGCTCTGAAATTTTCATCCTGGAGAGCTATGCAAGTTAGATTAATGGTGGGGCTATCCACTTTAGAAGGAAAAATTAAAGATCAGATTATTACTTAAATGGAAGCGATTGTAGTGTGCTGCCATAGAGAGTGTCTGTGCATGAATCGCAAAAGGTTGGTTGCAGGTGTAGCAGGCTATCAAGCCAAATGGAAAGCTGGCCTTCGTTGCTAGAGGGATTGAGTTTAGGAGGAAAGGAGGTCATAATGTGACTGTACAAGGTACTGGTGAGGCTGCATATGGAGTAGTGCGTATAGTTCTGGTCTCCTTACTTGAGGAAGGATATACTGGCTTTGGAGGTAGAGCAAAGGAGGATCACCAGGTTGATTCCAGAGATGAGGGGGTTGGCCGATAAGGAGAGATTGAGTCATCTGGGACTGTACTCACTGGAATTTAGGGGATCTTATAGAAATGTTTAAAATTATAAAAGGCATATATAAGATAGAGGAAGGTAAGTTGGTTCCATTGTTTGGGGAGTCTATAACTAGGGTATTCGATTTAGGATGGCGATGGGGAGGAACTGCTTTTCCCAGAGGGTGGTGAATCTATGGAATTCACTGTCAATTGAAGTACTGGAGATGTCCTCAGTAAATAGATTTAAGACCAGGTTGGATAGATTTTTATACAGTTGGGAAATTAAGCAATATGGGGAAAAGACAGGTAGGAGGAGATGAGCCGATCATCAGATCAGTCATGATCACATTGAATGGCAGAACAGGCTCAACGGGCCAGGTGGTCGACTCCTGCTCCTATTTCTTATGCTCTAGCTTAGATCATTAGGTCTAAAGGAAGAGGTAGATCGATATCTGAAAGATGAGAGAATTCAGGGCTTTGGAGAACTGACACAAGAGATATTGAGGCCTGGGACTGATCGATGGCGATCAGGAGGAGCCTTGAGGATACTCCTGGTCACATTTTTTCTTTTCTTATGAATGGAAAATGATTTGTGCTGATATATTGTTGTGCAGGTCATAACTGTAACGATATGAACAACAAACACAGCAGACAAAATCTTGAAAATCTTCAACTGCAGGCAGATTTTCTTTCATCTGACACAATTAAAGCAAGCTCTTCTAATCCTGTTCTCCCGCATCCAGGGTGTGAGTGCGGGAGTACAAGACGAACTTTGCAGATGCTTATTTATTATATTTATATAATGTCCGGACAGCACGGATCAGCGCAGCAGTTAGTGCCACGCTGTTACAGCGCCAGCGATCGGGATTGGGGTTTGAATCCCGCACTGGAGTTTGTATGTTCTCCCCGTGTCCGCGTGGAGTTCCACTTGGGGCTCCAATTTCCTCCCACCGTTCAAAACATACCAGGGGTTGTAGATTAATTGGATGTAAATTGTACGGCGCGGGCTCGTGAGCCGAAATGACATGTTACCTTACTGTATGTCTAAATTTTTTAAAAAATAAATAAATATAGGTTCCTGGAACTCTGTTCTGCTCAACGATTTGGAGAGATTCATCGCATCGAGTCTTTGAGAAAATCCTATTATCGTGGCTGTTTTTGAATCTGTGCTCCTGCACCTGAGCTGTGTAATAGCATTAGTGTAGCCTTTGGCACAAAATGATAAAACAGAGTACTGTACCATCTGGTAATAGTGTTCCTGTCAATGAAACAAACGACTCGAGACAGTATGCTGTAAAATTCATTTAATCCTCCCTGCTTTTCAGTTCCGATTATTTTTCAGAAACCCATATATTTACTAATGTAATTTTTTTCCCCTTCATTTTGGAAACATGCTTTCAGCAAAAAAAAAAACCTGCTCACACACCTCACCCTGTCCCCTGGCCCAACAACCCCACATATTAAGCCACGGACTAAATTAGCTGTTAGAGTGAGCTGATACGACAGGTCTTAATTTGGAAACTAGAGCAAGGTGGAGTGACTTTGAGATGATTGTTTCTGGCAGCTTAAAGATATTAATTCTGCATCACAATCTCATGGTGAAGACCGTGCTACTTGGAATGCTGATTGGTAACGAGTGCCCTGGAATTATAGAGTCTGACTGTTTTACAGGGAACGAGCATATTAATTCATTGGCAAAAAAAAAATTCCTTCAATTGTAACTTCACCAAAAGAAATTATCAATAGCCTTCTTTTGAAATGAATGAACCATTGGAAGTAAAGAATCCAACATGTGGATTAAGACCATATTTTCCAACCGCACGAGAGCAGAAAAATTAAATTATTGCCACAGTGGAGTTGAATTTTCAGGCAAATATGTGGTCCATGATTTTGGTGCACAGGAACCACACTGATAGTCATGTGTGAAAAAGGTTTGAAACAATGGAAGCTGAATGGCTCAGGCCCGAAATATTGGTTATATATGGTATATGCCAGTGTATAAGGTGATTGAGTGTATAAGACGACCCTAGTTTGGCAATTACCGCTGAGAGCTCACTGCCCCAGTAGTCCTTGATCAACCAAATTCATAGGTGTTTTATCCATGTGTCCAATGTTGCCCTAATAGATCATCGTGTTTCTTATGTTGTTGTATTACATAATGATTAATAATCTTAAGATCTGCTGGTGATTTCTGTGATATTTTAGTTTCCTGCCTCAGTACTAGATCATTTCTTTTCACAAAACGACTACACCATGAAACAGCAGCTTTGAAGTCTTTGCTGTGCTCTTGGTTGCCTTTAGCCCACTTACTGAAAGTGCAAAAATGTGTACCGAATATGCCATTGTCCAGGACGATCCTCAAAGCTTAAAATTTTCCCTCTAGAAAGCGTCTACAATTTTTCTCTTGATGACTTAGTCTCAACACCACTGCCATTTTCCCATCAGCTCCGACACAATCTCGCGCATGCCCCATCAGCGAAGTCTCTGCTCTCCCCCTTGGAGTCCATCTGCCCGGTCCGACGGCTGTCAGCTCTGTACAGGCTTTAAATGTCCTGTTACAGGAACTGATGGTGGTTTATTTTTAAATTTCCAAATAAAATTTAAACTTTTAAATGATCATTTGTTATTAAAATATTGTGATTTGCTATTAACAGCATCCACTGGTCAGTGGTAAGTGCCAGTTATGGGGGATTGTCTTACACAAAGGGTATAGTTCAAATCCAATATTTTAGTTGGACTCCTATACAGAGTTGTCCTATCTGAGGACATGTACTATCTGAGGACACAACTTAACCATTTTGATGCAGCTCGCGGACCATGTCTTCTCTAGAATCAGCCAGTGTGCAATTCTTTGCATTGGACCTTAGTGAAAAACTTGAGCCTTTCCAAGAAACCCTGTCTTTAAAAGTACACTGCAAGATTTATTGGCCTGTAAATAGAATGTGCCCTGAGACACTGGCTGATTGTTTACTGTTTGTCAACTTGCAAATGGCGACTGGTGGCTTCATTTGCTGTGCTGTTACTTTAAGGCATGTTTGACAGGTGTATAATACATTTTTATTGTTTTAATATAACATTACTATTAATCCAGCTTCCCAAATTTCCATATAAAAATTTTAGTGGGAGTTACGTAAGGGCCATGGGGGACACTCTAAACCTTAAGGATATTAAGTTTCGAATTTTATACTTGGTGCATAAGTCAACATGGTTTTAGGGTGACATTTTTAAAGTTCAAATTCCGTCTTATACGCCAATATATGCCTCCCACGGATGCTGCAGGACCTGCTGAGTTTCCCCAGCAATTTGGCGCATGTACTACAATTGGAGCATCTGCAGGTTTTCTTGTCCAAACTGGACAAGGGGATTTGTTTGTTTGCAAAGGCCAAGCCTTCAGGAGACAGCAGACTTTAGAAATTAAAATTAATTGCATTTGGCGCACTGTCACCCTTCACTTTTCTGCTTTCCTCGTTGTTGTCTGATGTTAGTTATCAAAATGGCAAGTGTTTAAAAGGCAGTGCCACCCACAAAATGTATGTGACAAGATGCATTACGTCAGATCAGTTCTGAACAAAGTAAGTCCAATAAAATAATAAGAGTGAGAGTGTAGAGAACGAAGATTGAAGAGGGTGGGGAGGAGCTGTCAGAACAGCAACAACCTCATTAGTCACAATAGACAGTAGCATAATAAATGCAACATTGCTCCTTTTCAATCAATCTCCCACTTTGTTATGATATTCCAAACAAAAGCATCAGAGGAAACTTTACGCTGCTAATAAAGTCAGCTAACAGAAGGAAAATGTCTCCATTTAATTACTTTTGTGATTTAAGCCATTAAATGATTAATGGTTTAGTGTTATCTCCACCTGGAAGTTTGTGGTTTGTATCAATGAAATTATTCGTGTTTCACTGCCACAGCTAAAAAAAAGTGCATGGACTTCTCAGTTGGTTCCTGGGATTATGCATCAGCGCAAAAGTTTAAGCAAGAGGCCACTTGACTTGTGTCATCGTAGACATACATCTCCTCACTTGTCCGAAAGGCGCAACAGGGACTGCACTTCCTGAGAAGACTTCAAGTAGGCAAGGCTACCGGTCACCATGATGTCAACGTTCTACAGGAGCTCTATCAGAGCATCCTGGCCCATTGTGTCACAGTGTGGTACGGTTGCGGCAGAGTAAAGAATCGGAGGTCAATCCACAGAACCATCAGAGTGGCAGAGAGGATCATTAGAGACTCCCTCCCTCCCCACTATCGACGTGATCTACCTAGATCGTTGTCTGATGTGCAAAATCATCGAGGACCCCTTCCACCTGGACACAGCATCTTTCAGCTGCTCCCATCAGGGAAGAAATACAGGAGTATTAGAGCCAGCACCACCAGGCTGAGGAATAGCTTCTTTCAACAGGCAGTGAGAATTCTGAACGACCAAAGGAACTGCTCACACTAACCATCCGAGATTCTCATATTCATGGAACAATAAAGATTTATTTATTAGCATTGATGATTGTCCAGCATATGTATTGTTTGTCTGTACAGTATGTGTGTTATGTCAGGTTGTTTGTCTGCATGTTTTGCACGGAGGACTGGAGATCACTTCTTCATTGGGTTGTGCAGCCATTCCCCATCATATGTTCGAGATCCATCCTGATTGACCTGTCGGATCTCAAATTAGATGTACGTTACCCTGGCATGTAGAAGTCATATTCCTGTGCAGCATTCTTTAGCTTTAATACAGTAATGGTTTAATCCAGCACGAAATTTCGTTAGGTTTACTTAAACAATGTGTGCTTACCGAATGGCAACTGAGAGCGAGAACTGAGAGAAATGCTGTGATGTACACAATGCCAGGATATCGTCTGACGGTCACTATCGTATGCACGCAGCTGTTAGCAAGATCAGGAAGCCATCAGCACCCTCAGCATCCCGATTCCAATACCTGGTACCCCTCCAGAGAGTCTCAAGCCAGTCTCCAGCAGTCCCCAACCTGTTGCGAGTCCTTTGACACAGTCGCCAGCAGCCTGTGTGGGTTCCTCACCTCGAGTCATCTTCAGCCGCATAGCCCCTTGCAGCCATGGTCTTCTCTGCTTCCATTATTCCAACCAATCATGCATTTGGGTGGCTTCCCTTATTCAAGCTACAGTCAACTTTTGGCCATTGTGTATTGCACCTTGTATCTGTTGATTCATCATCTTAGTACTCTCTATTCGATATTGCCTCCTGATTGGGCAATGTTCAGTGTTGAACTATTGGAGCATCCTGCCTCTATTCTAATTTCCCCACCAAAAGAAACAGAAGGATGAGGGGCAACAATGATTCAAAAGCTTAAATTAGGGAACAATGAGCAAGAATGACCAATGATCACTGGGGTTTGGGCGAATGAGTTGTCTCCTCAAGAAATACAAGTTTCAATCAAGGAAAGAGGTAGGGGTTCTTGGTGGTTGATCCTCCAAAATATTCTGGATGGAATTTAAACTGGAGGAGGGGGAGGGTGTGCTTAAGGATGAGCCACAAGACTCGTACTACCAGGTTCAGGGACAGCTGCTTCCCCTCCACCATTAGACTCCTCAATGACATACTCTATCAGGGACTGATTTCAGGACTCTGACATGCATTTCAATTTTTAAAATTCTCTCTGCATTGCACAGTCAGTTTGTTTACATTTCTTTATTCGTTTACATGTATACATATATTCTTGAGAACATTTTTTTTTGCAGTTCCAATAGCGATAATTCTCCAGGCCCACAGCAAAAAGAATTTTGGGGTTGTATGCAGTGTCACGTATGTAATCTGGCGATAAATCTGAACTGTAAAGATTCTGAGTGGGATTCATAAGGCAGATGCGAAAGGCATTTCTTTTCCCCCTTGTTCTCGGTCTAAAGTCAGTGTCTTAGAAAAGTCCATGGTTATTTATGAATGAGATGAGAAAATTCTCTTTGCAGAGTGTTGTAAATCTTTGGAATTGTCCGCCTGATATTGTGTGCATTGAGTATATTTAAGGCAAATATTAATAACTTACGACTCTGTTGGAATCGATTCGACAGGAAAGTGGACGCTCACGAAATCAGGCATAATATTAATAAATTGTGAAGCCAGTTTTTGCAAGGTCACCTGTTCAACTCTAAGAAACAGCTTTTGATTATCCAATAAGTCATGGGGGTCTGTTGTCACACACACAAGGATGATGTACAAATGCACCAAAATTCTTTCCAGGTGCAGCCTAACAGACACAAACTATGACAGTATATAATATACTGCCACAATTTTTTTTTTAATTTAGACCTGCAGCATGACCCTACTGGTCCACACCACCAAATTGACCTACAGACCTGGTATGCTTTGAAGGGTGGGAGGAAACCGGAGAACCTGGAGGAAACCCACACAGACTCGGGGAGAAAGTACAAACTCCTTACAGACAGCGCCGGATTCGAACCCTGGTCACCAGTGCTGTAACAGCTTTGCGCAAACCACTACTTTAACTGCACCGCCCACATGTGCCAAGACTGAAAAAGAGGCAGCTAAATTGTCAGAATTTCAGATAGTGCAAGAAAATAAGTGATGTCTCAATAGTAGAAACTTATCATTTGATGGTCCCAGACTTGTTTATGGTTATGTTTAGGGCAATGGAGGCAGGTTCAAGAGCCTGATTGCTGTCAGAAAGGTTCTTGAACCTAGAGCTGCTGAACACCAGACTTCTACACCTCCTGTCTCAAGGCAATGGCTAGAAAAGGTGATGGGGGTCGTTTATAATGTTGGCTGCCTTCTTGGAAGCAATGTGTCACATGGATATCCTCAATTAATTGGAGGTCAGAACGAACAATGGATTTGGTGAGGTTTGCCACTTTTGACAGCCTTCTGCATTCCTGGGCTCAAATTACTAGACAAGTCATTATACTTCCCACAGTCTACCTGGCGAAGACTGATGGAATATCCATGATGACAGGCGCATGGTTCCCTGGCCTCCACTTCCTGGGATCACAAAACTATTATCTGTGTCAGTACTTCCTGAAGATATTCAGTTAGCTTGTATACCTGAGAGATGTTTTACTATTAATTGCCGGGTATAAAAGCAGTGAAAACACACAGAAATCCTGGAAGAACTCAGCCAGTCTCGCAGGATCCATAGGAGGCAAAGATTATTACTGTTGTTTCAGGCCTGAGCCCTTCCTCAAGGTGTGAGTGATAAAAGAATCAGGCATCCAGGCTGGGGAGAGAAAGGGGGAAGAATGGGGAGGGGAAGGAGTCCAGACCAACAAATAAAAGGTGTTAATTGGATATGATGGGAGGAAAGGTGAGATTTGATTTTGGTTCTATGAAAGGAGACAAAGGACACTTTTACACAGCCTCTGAACAGCAGTAAATTTCAGGAAAATTTTTCCATTGGTACCCCTACGCATTTTTATGGAGCGGCTGCAGTGTCAATTCATCATAACCACTATGTAAGAAACAGGCCTAATGAATATGATGTTCCCCCTCCGACAAACTCTGCAACACAGAGAAACTGTGTAAAAGTCCCCTAAAAGTCGCCCTGTGTAACGACCACATTGCGACACACCAGAGGTAAGTATGTTAATTTTTTTTTCAGAATTATTTCAGTCTCTGTAAAAGAACACCCTGAGGGGAAAGGGATGGGGGGTAGAGAGAGAGAAAGAGAGAGAGATAGAGAGAGAGAGAGAGAGAGAGATAGAGAGAGAGAAAGAGAAGTTGACAGGTAAAAAGATTGGGGGTGGGGGTGGATTCGAACAGAAACCGAAGTAGTTGATGTAAGTGCCATTCGGTTGGATGGTGCCCAGATGGAAGATGAGGCGTTGTTCCTCCAATTCGCAGGTGGTCTCCATCTGGCAGTGCACGTGACCATGGGGAGGCATCTCAGCAAGGGAATGGGACAGGGAATTGAAACAATTGGCCACTGGGAGAAGCGGCTGAGTTCCTCCAGAGTTTCTGTGTCTGCAGACTTTCATATTTCACTTTAAGTATAAGTCCAGCTTCTTAACTTTGACAAGATGTGACCTAAAATTGAATTGATTCAAGCATCAACCATATAAATGCCAGAGCATTCCATCTGATATGAGTATCTGAATCCAGGGTTGCATTGCCATCTTCACTGCAATTGGAACCATTTCACAGTGCAACAACTGCATCCTGAGACAGTCAGTAGTTTATAACCCATCATACTATGTCTTGTTGAGCACAATCTCACATTTTCAACAATTGAAAGATGCTACTTTATCTTCATTACGCTGAATGTTTCCTTTCTTCCTTAAGCACCACTGGTTTACAATATCCAAATGAAAAATAGGTGCGTGGGGAGGTGGTAATAATTGCTAGGCATTCCATTCTTCGGCATCAAAAGGAAAAACTGATGGACTAAATCCAGCAACACAGCGTAGCTTTAAGGCAGAAAGAATGGTGATGGGCATTCAAGGTTCAAAATTAGTTTATATTGCAATGTAATAAAACAGAAAATGTGATATTACATGAAATTTCCTTTAGTTTACTCTAAGGCAGACAAAGATACACTATGAGCAAAAATTTTCCAGTGCCCCTTACAACCAGAGAAATTAAAGCAAAAGAGAGGCCCCCCCCCCCCCCACCCAGAGTCACTGGAATGTCCATGGCTTCACCTCCAACCCTTCCGCACCTTCCACAGTCACACAGCCTTCGGTCCGAACCATCGGCCACCTGAGCTCCAGATGCAAACCTCCGACACGATCAGAAGTCTCTGGCGCCACCAGCACCCTCTCATATCCCAGTTCCAATACTTGGTACCCCCTTCAGCCAGTCTCCATCCGCCTGCGGCCTGGTGCATGTCCTCTGACTGCAGCTGCCAGCAGCCTGATCCTATGGGGGTATTGCCAGCCTGCCAGCCTGTGTGTTCTTCAGCCTCAGCTTAACAAATCAGCCTCATGATCTTCTTCTCAAGTCAGCTCCAACAAAACAACAAAGAACCACAAATACAGATATGCCTTGTAGAACTCACCAAAGAATTTGACAGCATGAACAAGACAAGCCATTGTAAAAAGAGTTTGGGAGGAAAATGTCTTCACAGTTTCATTTTTGACAACCGTGACAATGTGACTGTTGTGTTCAAGAAAGGTTCAAAGGGTTCAAAGAGAATCAAGACTTGACACGTGTTATGAACAAACAGTGGTCTTTATTTACACACATGGGACTTCACAAAAGGGGCACACACTCACAGACTAACACACATAGCAACAATTCATAAATACTTACACATCTGGTGCAAAGAAATCGCTGCTAAATATTCTTAACTCCTGATTGGAAATGCAACGGTTAAACACACAATGCCCATCCACCCACAGGCACAGCACACTAATGAACAGTGAATTAATTAATTACAACTGACATGTTATCGCAGTCGGCACTCTAGTTCCTGCCCATGGACTGCAGCCTGGACTTCAGTGATGATCTCAAGGCAGCAGCAAAAGGGAGACCAGAGTAACTCCAGGCATAACTTTTCATGCAGGGCCTGTCCATGCAGACCAATCATGCATCAGCTTCACTCAAGGGGAGATCAGATCATTGATTGGCATCTGGAGGACCAATCCCACATCAGCTGGAAGGGCCAATAAATGGAAGGGTGGGATGTGTAACCCTTGATTGGCAGTTGAGGTGAATTCCAACCAGATACCAGCTGGAGATGTCACATGACTCTCCACAATCAACATGGCAGTGACTGATACATGTGGTTTGCCAGCTTCACTTCTGACAGTTTTGTGATGAAAGGCAAAGTGAGATGAGGCTGTGTTTTGACCTCTCCTCAATTTATCTTTTTCTCTGTACTCCTAACATGTGCTTTTCACACAGATATGGTTAAGTCTCCAATTACAGAAACCATTCAATCTGTTCTCCTGTTTCTGATTTAAACTCTTATATTTAGACATACAGAACAGTAAGAGGCCCTTCTGGCCCATGAGCTCCTGATGTCCAAATATTCCAATTTACCTACAACCCCGGTATGCTTGGAGCACCCGGAGGAAACCCACGGTAGAACAGTTTTATAGACAGTGCCAGATTCGAACCCAGGTCACTGGTGCTGTAATCCCGTTTCACAACCACTACACTAACTGTGTTGTGATCAGTGAGATCTCCTTCACTGTTGTTTCTGCATCAGTTTCCTGGACAGAGAACCTTCTTTTACAGTTTCCCAAGCATGGACCACATCTTCCCTCACTGTTAAAATCAAGGAAAGTGTAGTTACAGGACAAGATGTCATCTCCACCTGTTATGAGGCTCCATTGGAAGCAATTGACCAATGCTGCGAATAAAACACGAAAATCTGCAGGCACTGTGATTGAAGTAAAAACACAATGCTGGAGAAACTCAGCAGGTCAAATGGTGTCCTTTATATAGCAAAGATTAAGATCCATAATCAACGTTTCAGGCTTAAGCCCTTCATCAAGATATGAGCAAAATGCAGGCAGACAAAAGAACAAAATGGTTGAGGAGGAGAGGCAGGGGAGGAGCACGGTCCCAAAGGCAGGAGGTAATAGGTGGGTAAAGGAGGGAGGGCACAGCAGCAAGCAGGGGGAGGAGGGATGGCTCTGTGAATGAAGAGGGAAGTGGATGGAGAACTGGAGGAAAGAAGTCAGAGGGATGGGGAAGAGAGAGAGAGAATGGGAGCAGTAACATTGGCAAAAGAAGTTGCCAACATTGCGATCTTGGATCCATTTGACGGACCTCATTTCTCTCTTTGATGAACTCAACATGAACATGATATAGTCAGTCCCAATTTTGGCAGCTTAGTGTATCAGGCATGGAAGAATGACAAACTCACCCTCAGAGCTTCAATGCTAATCAATAAGATCTAATCTTAATGGATTGCTGTCAGACATTGAAGAATGGATTACAGACAGCTGGCAACAAGAAAGCTCATCACATCCCAATGATGTCTGCAGTATGCTCTGAGTAGCTCATGATGGAAAAGGTTTTTCAAATGTTAGTTTTCTCTGCAGCTGAGATGCTAAGCATGTATAGTAAAATCCCCATTATCTGGTATTCAAGCAACCTACATCCTCAAGCAACCGGCAAAAAATAAATTGCAGAAAATAAATAGGTTAAAGAATACAAAAGTTTTAAATTGGTGTCAGGCAACACGCAATCTCAAGCAACCGGATAATTCACTTTTACAGCATCTACCGATCCCTGTAGGTGCCAGATTCTGGGGGGGTTTACTGCTTATGTCCCCATGTCATACAGGAAGTTAGCCTGAGTGAGAAGACCAATACGTCTACAGCATGATATAGAAATTGTAGCTGATGACAGAGGAGCAGCAAGATTGGCTTGGGCAGGGATGATCGTTAGTTTCACCGACACCAGATTCATTGCTGGAGGTTACCAGACACCATCAGCCAATGATGTGAAGCTGAAGGGACTCAGCAGGTCAAGCAGCGTCCATGAAGTGACATGGACAGTCAATATTTTGGCTTGGAGCCTTTTGATGAGTCTCAACTGAGGGTTCCAACATGAATCAATCGTTGACTGTCCACTTCTCTCCATGGATGCTCCCTGAAGCATCCCTCGAGCATTGAGATGTTCCCTCAAGATTCTAGAGTTTCGGGAGGAGTCGCGTGATGGAGTAGTGGCCAGTCAGGAAAACCAGCCCTCTCCAGAAAAATAGGAAATAAGTTAGGAAAAGGCAAAGCATAACAAAAATAAAATAAAAGAAATAGAAGATAAAGATACAGAGAAGAGAAAGAAGATGGCTTCCAAGAAGGAGAAAGTAAGAACAACTGGAGAAAAAGAAGTAGAAAAGTCACCAAAGAAGAAAGAAGAAGGCCTTACCTGCACGAAAGAACAGGACGCTGTGGTGACAAGGTGCGCCTGACCCTCGAGGTCAGTGCCAGTCCTGCGGAGTCGTGACACAACAGCTGGTGCATTACAAAAATGGCTCTCAGAGCCAAACAAAAATGCGCAATCAAAGGAGAAAGAGGACACTGGCAGTAGGGGGGGTTCAGCAGAGGAGCGGACTGTCACAGAGTGAGCAGCTGAGGGACACCCGACACCAGGGCTCTCAGCTGGAGGACAAGGAAGACAGCAGAAGAGGGAGTGACGAAACAAACAGGGAAGACCAACGCCAGGAAGCACAACAGATGAGCAGCCCAGGAGGGGAGGACCACCAAGAAGAGGCCCGACAAAGAGATTCAAGCAGCTCGTCAGGAGAAACAGAAGAGACACAGACACAAAAAAGAGAAGAAGACACAAACACAGATACAGATACAGAAGAAGAGGAAGAAGACCAAGATCTTCACAGAGAAATAGAAGGTAAAACTGATGAACAGAATATAGATAAAGTCTTTTTGAAGAACAAATGAGATCACTAAAAGAATGGTTATCATTTGAGTTTAATGCAATTAAAAGGAAAATGAAAAGAAGAGAAGATAAAATGCAAAGGTTAGAACTAGTAATGACAGAAATAGGGAAAAGAGTGGAGAATGTGGAAGAGTGGGAAACGGCTTTAGAAATGGAAGTAAATGACAAGAGAAAAATTGGAAGAAAGTGACAAAAAAAATTAAAGAGACACAAGAGTTCTTATCTCAGAAAATTCATATGTTGCAAAATTATAGTAGGCGAAACAACATAAAAAATAGTGGGCCTGAAGGAGGGTGAAGAAGGCACAGACATGAAGGAATTTATAAAAAGATGGATCCCGAAGGTCCTGGGAACGACAGAAATGCAGGAAGAAATGGAAATAGAAAGGGCACACAGAGCATTAGCTCCAAAACCTTAGGCACATAAAAAACCAAGATCCATCTTAGTAAAATAAAAAATACTGGAACGGGCAAGGAATAAAATTAGAGAAGATAATAAACCATTGGAATACAAGTGTCAAAAAATATTTTTTTACCCAGACATAAGTTTTGAACTCTTAAAGAGGAGGAAGGAGTTTAATACAGCAAAATTGCACCTATGGAAAAAAGGTTACAAATTCATATTAAGACATCCAGCCGTGCTTAAAATATTTATACCCGGGAAGCAAAACAGTCTGTTCTCAGATCCCGAGAAAGTACAAGAATTTGCAGAACGTTTGCAGGACAGGAGAAGAGATGAAGAGACGTAACAAGAATGAAGAACGATGATAAAGTATCTATAAAGATGTAAAAACAATGTATATGTAAAGAACTAAAGAGGCAAAAGAGAAGGGAAAGAAGGGTGTAAGGGGAAAGAAAAGAAGAGAGAGCTTTGTTATATGTGTTAAAAAAAGTGTTTTCTGGAGAGGGCTGGGTAGAGGGGGAATAACCGTCACTGCAAAATCAGTTGACGCTGTGAACAAGATCACAATCCAAATGAAAAGGGGTGTTGTGGTTGCCCGGCAAGGGGTATGGGGCAACTCAGAGGGGGGGAGGAACTTTTGGGGTTAAGGTATTTGTGGATGTGGGAACTGCGGGGGTACTTTATGTCTTAACTGTGTTATTGTACATTAAGTGTATAAGAGAAAACTAAAAGATGAAAATGGGGAAAAGGGGGATGGTGGTGGTGAAGAGATAGAAAACAGGTGTATGCAAGATATAAGATGACCACATTGAATTATATGACTATAAACATTAATGGAATACATAACCAAATTAAAAGGAAGAAGCTACTAAATTTATTGAAGAAGGAAAAAATAGATAGAGCATTTGTGCAGGAAACACGTCTAATTGAAGCGGAACATAAACTAAAGAGAGACTGGGTAGGACACGTAACGGCAGCATCCTATAATTCAAAAGTGAGAGGTGTAGCCATACTAGTTAACAAAAATGTAGCAATCAAAATAGAGGAGGAAATAATAGATCCAGCAGGGAGGTATGCAATGATAAAGTGTCTGATATACTCAGAATTTTTGAATTTGCTCAATATATATGCGCCTAACGAGGTGGATCAAAAATTTATGCAGGAGACACACAAGGAAATATAGGAGGGGATTTTAACCTTAATTTGGACCCAATGTTGGATAAAACTGGACAAAAGACAAGTAAAAAGAATAAAGTAGCCAAATTTATGGTTAAATCTATGCAGGAAATGAAAATGAATAAATGTATTCCATTGAAAAAAATAACATATAATTTAAAAAATAAAGTCACAAAATTTTAATATATTTGGGAACCATACATGGAGCATATCAGAGAGAGCTTCTTTATGACCTCCATCCCCTAAAATGAGAATGAAAATGATAAGAAGACAAAACGACTAGATTCAGTGTATAATAAATACATGACGCATTTTTCTTGTTTATTTTCCTTTGTGTGACGATATTGTTTTATAGTTTTATTGTATTGTATATGTTGAATATTTATGGGTTTTGGAGGGGGGTGGGTAGAGTGGATGGAGGAAAAGGGGAGAAAAGACCACTGTGTAAATTTAATGAGAAACGTTTGTACATATTTTGGTTGATATGGTTCATAGTGTGAAAAATAAAAAATAATAAAAAAAGATTCCAGAGTCTACAGTCCTTGCTTTCACATGATTAGCCAATAATGCTTTCACTAATGGCACACATGGCAAGCAATTCTTTCTGATTGGGGGTAAAACACGAAAGCCTGCAAACCCCGTAGTTGAAGTATAAACCCAATGCCGGAGAAACTCAGATGGACAAACTGTGTACTTTACACAGCAAAGATAAGGATGCATTGCCAACATTTTGGGCTTGAGCCCTTCATCACCTTGATGAAAGGACCAAGCTTGAAACATTGGTTATATATCCTTATCTTCCCTATATGAAATGGACCAGCTGTTTGACCAGCTGAGTTTCTCCAGCATTGTGTTTTTGTTTCTGGATGGGGTATTGCTATCAATCAAAATGGAGTACAAAGGATGGACTCAATAAAGTTTGACATCCCCCATACCCATTATCTTATGTTGACAGGTTGCCAACTTCCTTCAGTTTTAAATAGTGTTATAGCCACCAAGAACTTCATGCAATTTTCCAAGATTGCCCCGCTGTCTCCAGAAATTAATACTCATCCCCTCAATGTTCTGAGCAACACTGAAGAAAAATCTCATGGCGTGGGTGTTGATAATGAAGTGAATAGCAATAGACTGGATGGGTGGTTGATGTTCGGAGATAATGTCATGAATATCAACCAGAATTGGCAATCCAACATTAGCATATTAATCTACAAATCATAAGATGTGAAACAAATTATGAAGCTGTCTCGATAACCATGAAAGCCCTCTATTAGAACAAAATAAATCTGAGGATAATTTCTGCTCTTTAAGGAGAAGATGGAATCTATCTCGTATTTGATAAATTATTAATTGAGATTTGGACTGTGCAACAGATGAACTGTGAAAAATTGCTATGGGTAATGATCGCAATTTAATGTTTTATATCAAAGTACCCAGCAGATTTACCAGGGCAGAGCTGAGAACTGCGTTCAATTGATTGTCTCCTACTCCAGGTCTTGTGGGACCACTCAGGCTGCCAATTAGAACCTGTGAGAAAGACCACTGCAAAGTTTGGTGGCTGCTTTCCAAGGAGGTTGGCACTATAAACAATTTTACCAGAGAGACATGATGGAGAGAATGACAATCAATCCTGGATTATGTTGTGCTTTGATTCGAGTCATTCATGCAATGTTGACATTGCTGCCAATGGGGCCATTGACAGCTCAATCATTGATAAGGTGGTGGCCCACTTTGCGGACTACATGTAAACCTCAACTTACTTCCGTGTTCTGTTTTGAGCGACCATCCGTATTTCGAAATGGACACATCGGAAATGTTCGTCAAGTACAACATGGTGGCCATGAGAAGTTGGCCACCCCTGCCAACCCCTCGCGAGTGGCATTATTTTGCATCGATGGGCCCCGACTTTCACCGTAAAAGAGTAATTTTAATACTTTTTAAAATCTTGTGTACAGTTGGCCGTAAGTCGCATAGGTTGTAATACCTGTATTGCATTCCCTGCCAGGACAGAAGTACAGGTGCCACGAGACTCGCACCACCAGGTTCAGGAACAGCTGTTCCCTCTCCACCATCAGACTCGTCAACAACAAACTCAACCAGGGACTCGTTTAAGGACTTTTACTTTTATTGATTTTTTTTCTCTCTGTATTGCACAGTCAGTTTTTTACATTTCTTTATTTGTTTACATGTGTTAATTGTCAACAGTCTCTTTTACACAAGCAGTAAATGGCAATTCTGCCTCACCGGGAGAAAAAGGAATCTCAGGGTTGTATGTGATGTCATGTATAAATCTGAAATCTGATGTAGATGCTTCTGCTGGGTCGGTTCTCTTGGACTTTGTCAACACATTTGCAACACATTGATCTAGAAGGGAAATTCAAGCTAGTAATTTTTGATTAGTTTCTCCAGCAGATTAACGAGGTAGATCAGAGATTTTCCATCACCAGGTTCTCTCAGAAAACTCTCAGAGATAATTGGATGAGACGTTAAATAAAGTCCTTCATGGAATCTTGAAAAACTCACATTCAGGAGTCATTCAACACATCATACCTGTTCTAATTAAAAGCACGGTTGGTGTTGTGGTTAGTGCAATGCCATTACAGGACCAGTGATTGGGACCAGGGTTCGAATCCCACACTGACTGTAAGGAGTGTGTACGTTCTCCCTGTGCCTGCATGAGTTTTCCACGGGGTCTCTGGTTTCCTTCCACCATTCAAAATGTACCAGGGGTTTAGGTTAATTGGGTGTAAATTGGGCCGCATGAATTTAAAATGTTGTTTACATGATTACGTTTGTATATAGAGTTTCTCTTTTGGCACTTTCAATTAGTGGTAATTCTGGTGCACCCGCAGAAAAAAGAATCTCAGGGTTGTGTGTGATGTCATGTATCTGAAATCTGAAAAGTCATTTCATTGTCTTTGAACCTCTGTGGTGTGTTGTTCAGGAATAATACAAGGTGCCCATTTTTCTCTTCAGAACAGACCAAGTTGCCGACTCACCTAATTTGTTCCTGTGAGATTCCCGTGTACCAAATGTCACCTGCATTTTACAGAAACAACAGCAACTTTACAATTTGTTTGTGTTCAGTATTTCTCATATTTCCCAGAGACATCATTAGGTTTGAGTTTCCGTTACTCATTTGCGGTGTGTGGACACCACTGGCATTTGTTGCATATTCCTTGTTGATCTTAAAGTGCAATAATTCTTTTCTCCCCATCATTAATCCAAATTTCTAAATACTTGGATCTATTCAAGGATTTTTCACCAAAATTAGATATTTTTGCCATTGATTCAAGATTCCTTTATTGTCATGTAAGAAAAAACAGTGCAATATTACAGGGAATTGCTTTCTACTACCATGAGGAAGACAGATTCGCCATCAGCAATAATTGCCTGAAGCACTTCTTACATTCAGAGAAAGAGAAGCAAAAGAGAGTCCCTGCAGAGTCACCGAGTGCCTGTGGATTTGCCCCCAGCGCTGCCTCTGCCCCCTCAGCTGCACAGAGTCCAGCCCAAACCAGTACAGTCGCTGATGACCCTTCTTTGCGATTGCATCAACGATGGAGGTTCCAAGCCAGATCCTCTGAGATGTTGACACCCAGGAATTTGAAGTTCTTGACCCTCTCCACAACTGAGCCCTCGATGAGGACTGGGTAGGTTCTCCTGACTGCCTCCTGAAGTCCACAATCATCTCCTTGGTTTTCTTAACATTGAGTGCAAGGTCGTTGTCATTGCACCATTCAACGAGCTGATTTATCTCCTTCCTTTATGCTTCCTCATTGCCGTTGGTGATTCTGCCATTTTTAAGTCTCAAGCAACTGGAAAATACATTTATCCGGCATCTTCCAATCCCCTAGGTGCCAGATATTGGGCATTTTACTGTATATTACATTTTTTATGTATTATTGCATGACAATAAAAGGAACCTTTGAACTCTCAAATGCCGTGGCGTGATTTGAACTTGGGTAACCACAACCAGAGACGTGCCACAAAAGTTGACAAGCTTTCTGATTTTACATGCATGGGAGAAAAATAATATTTATTTTCTGTCAGGTGATAAAATTATAATTAAACATTACTGTTGGGTTTTCCTCATCGGAGCTGAATTGTGCAGCTGGATGCATCAGATTATTTATACTGTAAGCAAGCCACAATTCACTATAGTTATTGTATTACCAGACAGAGGGAGAGATAACATCATCCTATTTGATACAGGCTTTGAACAAATCAATAATAACCTCATAGCAATCCAAACTTTCTAGTTAATGATCAATAAATGAGCTGTCAGTTATTTACATCCACACATCTGTTACTTCTTTATGGAATGAACCCTCCTGCCATTTAAAAAGTAGATTAACAGCACTAGAATCAGAAATGGCCGAACCACAGACGGCAATGAGCATGAACACAGGAGGGAGATAGATCGGCTCGCGCAGTGGTGTAACCACAACGACCTTGCGCTCAACATCAGCAAAACCAAGGAGATGATTGTGGACTTCAGGAGGTAGTCAGGGGAACACGACCCAGTCCTCATCAAGGGCTCAGTCATGGAGAAGGTCAAGAACTTCAAATTCCTGGGTGTCAACATCTCCAAGGATCTGTCCTGGAACCTCCATGTGGATGGAATCACAAAGGCAGCTCGCCAGCAGCTACACTTTGCGAGGTGTCTGAGCAGATTCAGTATGTCTCATAAACTTTTACAGGTGCACCGTGGAGAGCATTCTGGCTGGTTGCAACACTGCCTGGTATGGACGTGCCAACTCTCTGGACAAGAATAAACTCCAAAGGGTTGTTAACATGGCCTGCAACAATACAGGCACCAGAATTCACTTCATCGAGGACATCTACATGAGGCGGTGTCTTAAGAAAGCAGCCTCTATCCTCAAAGACCCCACCTCGCAGGCCAGGCCCTCTTCACTCTGCTACCATCAGGGAAAAGGTACAGGAGCCTAAAGATGAGCCATCAATGGCACAAGGACAGTTTCTTCCCCTCCGCCATCAAATTCCTGAATAATCAATGAACCAAAGACACTGCCTTAACTTTTGTGCACTATTATTTTTATAGTAATGTTGTAAGATGGTTATAATCTAAATGTTTGCACTGACGCTGCTGTAAAACACCAAATTTCATGACTTGTTCATGACGATAAATTCTGATTCTAAAGATTGTCAACGCATTCTATACATACCTCCAGTTTCGGCGCCATCAATTCAGCAATAGACTTTCTTCTACAATACAGGGCCACTTCTTTTGTCTTCCAACTACATTGCAAAACATGCTCATCCAGGAGATGAGCCATTGTAAAACCTAAAATAGCATTTAAATCGACCATTTGGACTTTGGTCTGCACTTGCAGATCAAAGTTAATGCCATCCGGTTGGAGGGTGCCCAGGGGGAAGATGAGGTGATATTCATCCAATTTGCAGGAGGTCTCAGTCTGGCAATGCATGAGACCATGGATAGACATGTCAGCAAGGCAATGGGATGGGAAACTGAAATGGGTGGCCTGCCCTGCTAATGCCCACCAGATGTTTCCAGACTTGTTGAGTGTTTCTCTGTTTTTTTAAAAATTTCAGGTGCTTGTTTTTCTGGGCCCGTTCTAAATAATGAGTCCAAAAGAAATTCAGTGGTTTCAAAGAAAATCAAGGCTGTATGCGTGTTATCAAGAAACAGTGGTCTTTATTTACACTTGGGGATCTACACGTTCTCAGAGACTAACCTGGAATAATACACATTGGGTGCAAATAAATGCTGCTGACCATTCTCAACTCCCGATTTGAAATCCAGGGTTAAAAGCACAATTCCCATCCACCCACAGGAACAGCAACCAATGAACAATAAATTAATTATAACTAACAAGTATAATCTGGTTAGCAGCAGCAATCACGGCTCAGGATCCAGGGCGGCCCGTTGCCATCGGCCCTCCGGTGCCGGCCCGTGGCTGGCAGCCTGGACTTCAGCAATGCTCTCAAGGAAGCAGCAAAAGAGCAGAGAGAGCAAAATTCCACCTGCTAGGCTTTTTCAATGCAGGGCTCCGTCCACGTGACCTGCAAGGACCAATCGTGCATCAGCCTCACCAGTTGGGCAGATCTAACCATTGATTGGCACCTGGTGGACCAATCACACATCAGCTGCAAGGGCTAATCACTCACCAGCTTCACAGGTGGGCAGATGCAATCCTAGGTTAACTTTCAACTGGTTCCAGATGGAGACGTCATGCGACCCTCCACAATCTACACTACATATGATTATATGGTGAATGCTTCGTACTCTGAGATGCTTTCAAAAGACATAACACTGAATAATCTACCTTCATTTGGGAGGTATTATACATTGCAATTCAGGTAAATGGTTAATATCAATTGAAAAATGAAATACAAGGGAATTCAAATTCAAGTTTATTATTATCATACAACTGTTAAGTACAAATGGATGAAACGGCGTTCTTCAATCCTCAGTGTAAAAACAAGTCAGCAGACGTAGCACACATGTTTACAAGTGATTTACATTACATGAAGTACATATTTAAAAATAAATAAATATTGTTCAATAATAGTAGAATATCGAAGGGTTTGTATGAGCAGTTCATCAGTTATCCAGCATTCTTACTGCCCATGGGAAGAAGCTGCTTCTCAGTCTGGTGATGCTGGCTCTCATACTTCAGCATAACTTTCCGACAGGAGTAGCTGAAAGATGTGTCCTGTGGGGTGGAAGGAGTTCTCAACGATTTTGTGAACCTTCAAACCATAATCCCAGTAGATCACGTCGCTGGGTGACGGGGAAGGGATGGGGAGAAGGGAGATCCCAGTGATCCTCTCTGCCACTCTTATGGTCCTGTGGATTGACTTCTGATCCAATGCTGTACAGCAATTGTACCACACTGAGTTGAAACCAGCCAGAATGCTCTTGATAAAGCTTCGGTTGAAAGTTGACAGTATGGTGGCCAGTAGCCTTGCCCACTGACAAGGGAGGATATGTTGAGTGTCCACGATAGGTCACTAGTTAAGTGGACTCCAAGGAGCTTGGTCCTCTCCACTCTCTCCACTAGAAAGTCATGGATGTGTCATAGAGGGCAGTCGTTCCTGGTCCTCCTGAGGTCCATGATCATCTTCTTCATCTTGTCCATGTTGACACTCAGGTTGTTACTTCCACCTCTTCTCTGAAGCGCAACTCATCATGGTTGCTGATGGCCACTGAATCTATGTCATCATCAAGCACCTATTTCCACAATAAAATATCTATCAATCTTTTTCATTTATTGACTCTTTTTAATACAATTATGTAGTTCTTTGCAAAATACCTGTTTGGCTGCAGCAAGTAAGAATTCTGGAGCATATGTACAGTGTAATAATGTAGATAACAATAAACTCATCATTATCATCGATCCTACTCTAACCTATTTTACTTTTCCCACATTTCCATCAACTCCCCCTGGATCTCTAACATTCCAATACTGCTCTGGCATCATTGAATCTTTAGCACAGATGGAGAAGAACTGTGGTGTTTCAATTTATTTCACTCAGAGAGAACTAATGAGTGGCTTACAGTAAATCGATAATCAATCTACTTTGTAGAAATCAGTGTTCTGTGGTAAAGATGTCCAACACTGGTATGTTGATCATGTTATTGTATGGGTGTACAACCCATTGCTCAGTTGCCTGGCTTTGCAAATGCAGGATTAAAAAAGGATTCAACTGCAGAAAAAAAAACTAGGAAATTTCACAGAAGTTAAACAAGGAGGTCTGCAGACATGGTGATTGAAATAAAAGCACAAAGTTGGAGTTGTATTTTATACAGCAAAGATCAGGATACATAGCCAATGTTTCAGGCTTGGGCCTGAAATTCTCAACTGTTTTTAAGCAGTATGGTAAACTCCTGGCATCAGGCACCTATGGGTATTGATAGATGCCGTATATGTGTATTTTCCGGTTGCTTGAGACTTACTCTTATAATGCCCACCTCACTGACAAAAGACAAAGGAGGAAAAACCCAACACCCAACCCCAACCAACCAATTTTCCCCTGCAACCGCTGCAACCGTGTCTGCCTGTCCCGCATCGGACTTGTCAGCCACAAACGAGCCTGCAGCTGACGTGGACATTTACCCCTCCATAGATCTTCGTCTGCGAAGCCAAGCCAAAGAAAGAATACACCTGCATTATGCATAAATAGTTTAAAAGACCACTGTACTTACACTGAACAAACTTCACTTGTATGAATATATTAACTTTAAAACTTTTTAGTTTATTTTCTGTCACATTCTTTGAAAACATTTAACTGTCGCTGCATCTGCAGGTTCCTCCCTCTCCACAGAGCCACCCGAAAGTCTAACAATAACGTGATAGATAATTATCACCCCCCTACCGCAAGTTTACAGATAAAGCCTCTGACTGGGGTGACTCTTACTAAACAGGGATAAGGAGACACTTTAAGAGAGTCACCCCCAATGACAAGTGGCATCATTCTGGACGATGCCATTGCTGTTTCACACAACTTTAGTCAAACAGCTGCTATGAGCAAAGCTCGATCGAGGGGGTCCGCTGTCTAAATATTTGCTCCCATCTTCACCAAAGGTTTATGTTTTACTTCAGGGAACATTTACAATTTTAAATTTGCATGTTTTTACCTATTATTTTATTTTTATTGATTTAACACTACATTTATTTTCCTCGATTTTATTACCTGTTGCTTGAGGCTGCTCGTTGTTGAATTCTGGATGCCAGGGGTTTTACTGTCTTACTAATTCTGGATCATTTTAGCATCTGTATCAGTCCTCTTCTCAATGACCTCCATTTTCCCCTCAATTACCACTTCCTACAGCTCCTCACCCTTCCATCTATTTCATTTTAAATTAAAACTGTTTAAAAATTGCAGATGCTGGAAAACCAGGAAAATAAGCCAGAAAATTTTGGAAACAGCATGTCAGGCAGCATCTGAGAAGAGAGACACAGTCCATTTGGGTTTGTGACCCTACGTCAGAATTGAATTTCCAAATCTGAAATGTTGACTGCTTCCTGCATTTTCCCATTGATTTTTGATTTTCTTGTACGCCAACCCTTCCCTGATCCCAACACAATAGAAAACTATGTGTTCACTTTCCACTTGGATATGAACACATGGGAGAAGCAAGACAGAGCTACATTCTCAGGTGGATCATTTGGCACTGTCTGGTCTGATATTTTAATTTAAAAGACCCAGATGTAGTATTTGATAGAAAGTTCTTCAGACCCTTGGCCAGTTAATCAGTCCTTAACCAATACCCAAAGCAGCCAACGTGTTCTGAGCTCATTGCTCTTTCTGCAGAACAAGAATTCCCAATTTTACTTTGTATATAAATGATTTGGGCTTTGAGGATAAATTTACAGATGATATCAAAATAGGTGGCAGGGTGGGTGATGGTCCCATTTTCAGTCCATTTTCATTTGAGTGGGACTGTCACTTTAAGAGAACAAATCACACTGCAAGCCCTGCAGACCCTGGAGATTGACTGTGGGTTGACAGACTGAGGACAGTGCGTACCCAAATTCGATACTTCCGAGGAGAGAGGAAGTACCTGGAGGCACAGGTGCAGAGACCATGTGGCCAACATGATAAAGCAACAGTACATTGTTTGCTTGGGGACAATTTTAAGGAGACAGCACAGGAGTAAGGAGCTTTTGGAAGTGATACTGCGCTGAAGTGTAAAAGACTATTTGTTTGATTTCTCCGTGTTATCAGGGAATGAGTATGCCACACCGTGACCAAAAGACAAGGTCACTTTGAATGGCTGACCCATGAAAGGGTTCTGGAAGCAGAGGAATTCTGCAGTTGGATCATGACCATTGTGAAGGTCACTTGGAACAGCTGACCCACAAAGCGGTTCTGGTGCTTCGTGTCTCCTAGGCAAAGAAAAGGGAAGTTTTTATTGCCACTCGTCTGCTGGAAGCACCTTGACAAGGATTTTGTGAGCTTACAACAGTCTGTCACCCTGGTCTCTCCCACCTACTCCGTAATTACTTCTTTGCATCAATTTAAAGTCTGCATGTCAGCTTGGATTTTCTGAGACTGAATTTTGAACTGCCTTTCCAGAAGCATGCCTGAGGTGTAGTGGCTTGGGATATTAGACACACACACACACACACACACACACACACACACACACACACACACACACACACACACACAGACTCATACACATACACAGATTCAAACATATACACACCTACACATGCACACAGAAACTCACACACGCACACAGAAACTCAGACACACACACTCACACACACACTCTCACACACACAGACACACTTACACACACACACACAAAGACTTACACATGGACACAAACACACAGACTCTCACATACACACAGACACGCACACATAGACTCATACACACACAGACTCACACATACACACAGAAACATACACACACAAACTCACACACACACTCACAGACTCACATACGCATTCACAGACTCACATATACACACACAGACTCTCACATACACACAGACACACACACACTCACAGACATACTCACAGACTCACATACACACACAGACTCACACATACACACACACACACACACAGACACACATACACATACACACACAAAGACTCACACATACACACAGACACACACACACAGACCCACACACACTCACACACATACACACAGACTCACACACACACAGACTCACACACACAAAGACTCACACACATACACATGGACACACACACACACACAGACCCACACACAGACTCACACGCAGACACACACACACGTGCATGTATATTCGCGCATAGTTAAAGGTGAAGTAGATAAGTTTAGATAAATTAGATAAGGTGTAATATTATTGTTACTTAATAAAAAAGATTTTATTTTTAATATAACACTGTCTGGGCTAATTTATATTGCTGCTGTCTGGTACGTAATACTTAAGATATGGAGAGGCTACGGAGAGACTTGCATAGATTAGAAGAATGGCTAGAGTCAGCAGATGAAATACAATGTTGGAAAGCGTATAATCATGTACCTTGGATGAAGAAATAGATGGGTAGACTATTATTTAGATGGGGAGAAAATTTAAAATTCAAAGGTCCATAGGTAGTTGGGAGTCCTCATGCAGGCTACCCTAAAGGTTAACCTCCAGATTGAGTCAGTGGTATAGAATGCCAATGCATTTCCAGAGGAAAATTATATAAGAGCAGGGATATAATGTTGAGACTCTATAAACCACTGGTGAGACCCCACTAGGAGTACAATTTTGGATGCCTTATTTGAGAAAAGATATGCTGGCTTTGGAGAGGGTTCAGAGAAGATTTTCTTGAATGAAACCAGAACTGAAAGAGTTAGCATATGAAGAACATTGTTGTCTCTAGGACTGTACTCCTTGGAGTGTACAAGATGAGAGGGACCTCATCGGGGCATTTTTAATGCTGAAAGGCCTAGACAGAATGCATGTTTTAAGGTTGTTTCCCATGGTAGGGGAGTCTTGGACAAGAGGGCACTACTTCAGGGTAAAAAGGCCTCAATTTAAAACAGATGCAGAGAAATTTCTTTACCCAGAGTGTCGTGAGTCTGTGGAACTTGTTGCCACAGACAGCTGTAGAAGCAAGGTTTAGTTAAGGCAGAGATTGATAGGTCAGGGCATCAGGCGTTACGGTGAGAAAGCTGGGGAGTGGGGATGAGCTCAAGATAGAATGGCGAAGCAGACTCAATAGGCCGATCGGCCTATTTCTGCTCCTGCATCTTGTGATATGGCTGCAAATATCAAGGGTGACCTTAACTTAAAATGCATCATCGGTTGTAAAGAAATTTTGTGGAATTTTATATCAAAGTTCCTTCCTTTTCTCAGATTACATTCGACAGCAAGTATTCTGAATTCCTGGCCTATCAAAGTTGCAATCCAGTTGCGGATGGAACAGAGAGCAATGTATTGCCAAGAAATTTATCAGCATAACGAAAAACTAAAATTTTATCTATTCATGGCTTTCTTTGCCTTTCATCATTCTTTACACTCGGCCTAATGTTGTGACAAGCATTTACCTTCTGCAAAATCAATCTCTTCCTTTTCCTCATTACTATTGTATAATCCTGGTGGTGGGTAAAAAGCAAAAAAAAAAGACAACTGGCTGAATGTATTGTTGAACCCTAAGGGAGCAAAAAGGCTTGCAAACTTTTATAATGCCTCAGTATCTCTTATAAGAGGCATTTCATTTCATCATCGCATTGCAGTTCTGCCTTGCACCTCTGTAATGGAGTTAGTGTGATTTAGCCAAAGGCAGAAAGTGGCAGAGCCAGAGCCATTAGATCCAAGTCAGACCCTCTGCAGATGGAACAAGTGAAAGAAAATTCAAAACCTTTTTTTTAGTCAATTGCTGTCACAATCTTTACATACCGTTTCATTTCAATTTTCCACACAACTTGTCAGGAAATGCTATCAAACATTGCCTGCAGCCTAGAAATATACACGCTCTCTCTCTCTCTCTCTCTCTCTCTCTCTCTCTCTCTCTCTCATGCTCTCTCTCTCTCTCTCATGCTCTCTTTCTCCCTGTCTCTCTCATACTCTCTTTCTCTCTCTGTCTCTCCCCCCCTCCCTCCCATTAAAAGACATTATTTCAGAGTTCAGGTTTATTGTCAAAGTACATAAATGACATCAAATACAACCCTGAAATACTTTCTCCTGCAGACATTGCAGGGTTATCATTTATTGGTAGCGAAAAAAAATTGTTTCACAGCAATACATGTAAACAAATAAAGAATGTAAACAGATAATGGATGTAAACAAACTGATTGTGCAATGCCAAGAGAATAAAAAAGAAAATCAATAAAGTGCACAAGTATGAGACTTTAAAGGAGTCCCTGATTGAGTTTGTTGTTGAGGAGTCTGATGGGGGAGGGGTAGCAGCTGTTCCCGAACCTGCTGATTAAGTCTTGTGGCACCTTCACCTCTTTCCTGATGGTAGCAACGAGAACAGAGTGGGTGCTGGGTGGTGAAGATCCTTGATGATTGCTGCTGCTCTCCGACAGCAGTGTTCCCTGTAGAGGTTCTCAATAGTGGGGAGGGTTTTGCCTGTGATGTTCTGGGCTGTGTCCACTATATTTTGGAGGGCTTTACACTCAAGGGTATTGGTGACCCCATACCAGGCCGTGATGCAGCTGGTCAGCACACTTTCCACCACATCTCTGTAGAAATTTGCCAGAGTTTCTGATGTCATACCAAACCTCCGCAAACCCTTGAGGAAGTAGAGGCACTGACGTGCTTTCTTCACGATGCCATTCGTGTGTTGGGTCCAGGAAAGATCCTCTGAGATAGTGACTCCCAAGAACTTAAAATTTGCTCACCCTCTCCATCTCTGATTCCCCAATGATCACTGGATTTTATACCTCTGGCACCAAAGATGGGCCAGGTGAATTTGAGATCGTGGTGGAGGGGCTTCCTCATGGACCGCCAATGAGCTCATCAACTTCGTTCACTTTGCTGCCATCTTCCTCTCGTTCTCAAATTCACCTGGTCCATCTCTGATACCACTCTCCCCTTTCTGGATCTCTCTGACCCCACCTCGGAAGACATGTTTTCCACAACATTGTGTTTTTACATTTAAATTTGTCAGCTAGTTTCCTTAAATTTTGTAATCTCTTCTACCCCAACGAACCTCCCCAGGTCTGCCAATTTGATTCCCTATTTCATAATCCATTACTGATTGAAATGCGTTCTGCAGACAGAGACCTTAAATCTCCAAGACTTGTTCACTGCTGTCTTTTCATGGAGTCCTGAAACTTCCACAAGTTAAACTGTGATTATGCATTCAGGGACTAATTTGTTTGGTCAAACGTGACAGGAAACAATCATTATTACCGTATCCAAAGTAAGTTAGACAGAGTATATTGAATTAACTTCCAACATCTGAGTAGTTCTAATATAGACCAGGAAATAATTATGCCCATTTTCATAAAAATTTACATTTGGCCATTAAAAAGTTTTCTTCGTCCATGTCCAAACTTTGTTTTTCAGGTGTTGATCTGAACTGGTTATATCCAGTACAGTGTCAACTCTTCAAAATCTTTACCTAAACCCAGTTACGATACAAACCTCAAAGTATTACCTTCATTCATCCTATACCAGTGGGTTCTATTTGTAACTCAGTCAATGTCATTGGTTTAGAAATCAGGTATGACCTTTTTTCAATGCCTTTGATGCCAAACATCTTATTTTAGCAGAAATAAAATCACTTCAATGTGTTTAAATGCTTTTCATTAGTTGGGGGGAGACTAGAACAAGGGGACATAGCCTCAAGATTCAGGGTAGTAGATTTAGGGCAGAGATGAGGAAGAATCATCTTTTCCTAGAGGATGGTGAATCTGAGGAATTCACTGCTCATTGAAGCAGTGGAGGTGACCTCAGTAAATATATTCAAGACAAGGATGGATAGATTTTTACATAGATGGAGAGATTAAGGGATATGGGAAAAGGCAGGTAGGTGGAAATCATCAGATCAGCCATGATCTCATTGAATGGTGGAGAAAGCCAACTCCTGCTCCTATTTCTTATGTTCTTTTTCCAATTCCGTTCAAAGGGTTAAAAAGTGCAGAATTCAATTTCAGACACCAATAATATGGGATTTGAATCTGACAAAATTCTGACACAATGTAAATATTTCACACCTCATCCAACATCCTTGATAGATCAGCAGATTCCCTCATTATGCTTGATTATTTCATCCTGAGAGGCTGATGCTCTGAAGAGAATCTGAACCAGAATCAGGTTTATTGTGATGAACATGTGTCACAAAATTTGTTGTTTTGGGCCAGCATTATAGAGCAATGCAGGTGTTAAAACGGCTATAAATTACAATTCCATTCATAAATTTAAAAATAACTAATTAGCTTTATTTGGTCTTGTTGGAGAGAGTGACGTAACTTTAACGGCATGTCTGAGCTGCATGTCTTAGCTTTTATTTCCCTTCTGGCTCTGCGGGCGGTGTTGCTCAGATGGAGGGCGTTACCCACCTCGTCATGCTCAATGGCGACATAACGTCATGTCATGTTTAAACTTAGGGAAGATTCGATGCTCAATTTCCAATTGAATGTAAATTTTCAAAGCTGTGGGGATCCTTTTTGAATTAATCTTATTTTGATCTTTGATTTGGTAATGAAACTGTTAACTAATGAGGTAATTTATCACTCTAATAAGAATTCTGTTTTTCTTTTATTTTTTGGCTAAGCTTCTTTCTTGATAGTGAGTTTAGATTTTCCTTTTTTATAATAAAATAATATATCAATACAATATAATATGTTTGATTGAAAATGTGGGGAACCTTGGATGAAATAATATGATTTCAGTGTAATGTATCTTTTTGACTTTTAACATGTATCCATATTCACTCTGTATTTTTGGATGTGAAATTTCCAAGTTTATAAAAATATTGAAAAAGATAGAAAAATAAATAATTAGTGCAAGATAAGAGAAAATGATTCAAAATCTGACGGCGGAGGGGAAGAAGCTGTCCTTGTGCAGTTGAGTGCTCGTCTTCAGGCTCTTGCACCTCCTTCATGGTAGCTGAGTGAAGAGGGCATGGCCTGGGTGGTGGGGGGGGGGTCCCTGAGGATAGAGGCTGCTTTCTTAAGAGACCGCCTCTTGTAGATGTCGTCGATGGAGTGAAGACTGGTGGTCGCCAAGACGCTGGCCGAGTTTACAACTCTCTGTAGCCTTTTCCTGTCCTGTGCGTTGACATTTCCTTGCCAGACAGTGATGCAACCTGTCAGAATGCTCCCTGGAAGAAATTTGCACGAGTCTTTGGTAACATCAAACTCCTCATGAAATATAGCTGCTGGCGAGCCATAGAAACATAGAAGATAGGAGCAGGAGTAGGTCATTCGACCCTTCGAGCCTGCTCTGCCATTCAACGAGATCATGGCTGATCTTAAAATTCAGTACCCCGTCCCCGTATTCATGACACCCAGGAATTTGAAGTTCCTTACCCTCCCCACTGCTGAACTCTCTATGAAGACTGGTTTGTGTTCCCCTCTGATTTCCCCTTCCTGAAGTCCATAATCAATTCCTTAGTTTTGTCAGCATTGAGTGCAAGGTTGCTGTTCTGGCACCACTCAACCAGCTGACCTATCTCAATCCTGTATGCTTCCTCATTGCCATCTGTGATTCAGCTGGTGACCGTGGTGTCATCGGCTGCGGGTACATGACTTAGGGTATTAGTGTGTGCTAATGCATGGGGTCATTTTCCAAACATCCATGCCAAATAAGTTGTTTTCTGCAATTTATGATAGTTTGGAAGCAGAGAGCACAAGAAACTACTCTCTTGACACAGGATAACACACAACAAATAAAGTTCATTCATCACTTATGGGCCCTTAATCAACCAACATCTGGTGTGTACTTCATGCATTTGAGACACCAGTCTTTCACTTAAGTAGATTTTGAACAGTAACAGCAATTAAGCTTCCATGAAAATTACAGTGCAATTAAAGATGCAGCTCTGATTGAAGTCTCTGTGCAGTGAAGTGTGCTATGTATAGAAACAATGCAATAAAAGCAAATGGTCCATCCCAGATCAGGGAAAGATTCCACTTGTCTGGTTGTTCAAAAATGTATAATGGTCGGGAATAAATCCAGCAAGAAATTAAGAGATTCTTCCTTGCAGCTCGAGGGTTTGGAATGTGGAGCCTGCTTCAACCCAAGATAGCTGAAGTGAGTCACAAACATAAAGGGAGTCATGAATTCTTTAGACATCTTTCATTCCCCTTTCAGGATACCCCATAATGTTTTACAGCCATGTATTTCTGCAGTGTAATTACCATCATTATGTGGGTAAGAGTGGAAGGACATAGTTCTGACAATGGTCAGTATCTACCAAAAATTCAAATGAGATCATGTGCACTCTGTGTGATTTTAAATTTTAATTTTAAAAAAATTTTGAATTTAGAAATACAGTACGGTAACAGGCCATTTTGGCCCATGGACCCATACCGCCCAATTAAACCCAATTAACCTACCACACCCGGTAGTCTTGAATGGTGGGAAGAAACCCCCGGAGGAATCCCACGCAGACACTGGGAGAATGTACAAACTCCTTACAGACAGTGCGAGATTCAAACCCTGGTCCTAATCGTTGGTGCTGCAACGGTGTTGCCAACTGTGCTGGCTGAATGTTAACATCTGCTAAATTGACAAAGGAACAAATGAGTTTATGAACTTAGGAAAAGATGGGAGAGAAGGGCAGAGAGAGAGAGAGGGAGGAGGGAGTGGCAGGGGAGAGAGGGAGAGGAAAGAGAGAGAGAAAGAAAGAGGAGAAAGAGTTCATGTAAAAATGAAAAGCAAGAGAAAACAGTGAGAAAATAAAATGGATAAAGGAAAAAGGAAAGGCAACTATTTCTATCTGCCATTTGCTTCTATTGTTTACACATCAAGTAGATGATATATGTGTAGAAACCCTTTTGCACCTGCCAATCTCTTTTCTCATCTACAACTGAACATAAAAGGGCTGATGTAGATTTCTTAAAAGTTTTATTTGATTCTGATCATCTGGCAAGAGATTCTTGCATTTGGTGAAACACCTGGGCATCATTACTGCCATTACATGCTTAGAATTTAAATTTTCAGTAAGTACTATTTTCCTGAAAGCAATGGTTAAAATTAAATTGAAATCACAGTAGCTAATTAACAATGCACATTTTAAGTAATGTTTAAACATAAAGAAATAAATTAGAATACGAAAATTAATTTAAAAAGTTTCCTAATCTTTAGGCCAGGATCCTTATTCTATGAATGGGGATACTGACCCAGTGATCACCCTACTGTGTAATTGGATCATGAATTTCCTCATCTCTGGACCACAATCATTGAGGATTGGTGAGAACTTCTCCTCCACAATCTCCATCAGTACTGGAGACCCACAGGGCTGTGTTCTTAGCTCCCTGATCTACTCGCTGTACACCCATGACTGTGTGGCTAAGTATGACAATACCATCTCCAAATTTACCAATGATACCAATGTAGTGGGTTGTATAAAAAAGGGGAGATGAGTCAGCAGAAAGGAGGGAGATTAAAAACTTGGCTGAATGGTGCACTAACAATAACTTTGCACTCAATGTCACCAAAACCAAGGAGCTGATTGATGACTTCAGGAAAAGAAAACCAGAGGTGTCCAATCCAGCAATCACTGAGGGATTAGAGGTGGAGAGGGTGATAAAATTTATGTTCTTGGGAGTCTCAAAGTTGGAGGATCTTTCCTGGACCCAACACACTAAAGGCATTGTGAAGAAAGCACGTGAGTGCCTCTACTTCCTCAGGAGTTTGCGGAGGTTTGGTGTGACATCGGAAACCCTGACAAATTTCTACAGATTTGTGGTGGGACGTGTGCAGAGTGGCTACGTCATGCTTTGGTAGGGAAACACCAATACCCTTGAGTGAAAAGCCCTGCAAAAGGTAGTGGACACAACCCAGGACAACACAGGCCAAACCCTCCCCGCCGTTGACAGGGGCACTGTCAACAGAGAGCTGCAGCAATCATCCACCTAGCACATGCTCTGTCCTTGGGCCCACAGGCAGGAGGTAATTGGTGAATAGGGGAGGGAGGGGACACAAGCAAACAGGAAGAATGGGTATGGCTCTATGAATGGAGTGGGAAGAGAAGGAGGAAGGAAGAAAAAGGGATAGGGAAGGAGAAGGAGAAAGGGGAGTGGGCAGACATGTCAGCATGAGTGTGGGGTGCAGAATTGAAATGGTTGGCCATTAAGAGGTCCCTGTCATTGATGCGGACAGAGTGAAGGTGCCCAGTGAAACCAGCATCCAGTCTATCCAGTCTCTCCCACGACGGGAGCATCGGATGCAGTCGATAACTTCTGCAGATTCATCAGTGCAGCATTGCTTCACTTCAAAGGACTGTTTGGATCCCCGAATGGTGGTGAGGGAGGAGGTGTGGGCTCAAGAGTGGCACTTCCTGCAGTTATAGGGGAAGATGCCAAAGGGGAGATTAATGGGAAAGGACGAATGGATGAGGGAGTCATGGTGGGAGCAGTCTCTAGGGAAGGAGGAGAGGGGAAGATGTGTCTGGTGTGTCTGATGTGTCTGGTGTGGGATCATGTTGTAGCTAATGGAAATTGTGGAGGTTAATATGTTGGATGGGGAAGTTGGTGGGGTGGTAGGTGAGGACAAGGGAATCCTGTTCTTGTTGCATCTGGGAGCAGAGGGGGCCAAAATAGATGTGCAGGAAATAGAGGAGATACGGTTCAGGGCTGACTTGCTGGTTGTAGAGGGGAACCTACATTTTTTTGAAGGATGTTGTGGCAAGAGGCAGCAAAAAAATATTTTCTAAAATTAAAGTTCAAAACAGAACCAAAAGATGGTCAGTTCAATACTTGGATTCTTACTCACAGAGACACATTCATTTTTTTTTTCACGCCATGAATCATATTGACCAAAATACACATTCATGATCTCTCAATCCTCATAAAACATTGGTAGGGACCAGCAGAGAGAGGAAATGTATATTTCATCAAAATAGGCAATTTGTATCCCAGATTAAGGTCAATGGCAAATGGACTCCCCAATCTTAATTCACTGCCTTAGGTTTTAGGAATTCCAGGTGAACTGATTAGTCAAATGTGTACACTGAATGACCTGAATTTACATGAAAGGAGAAATTTCTATATTGGCAAGCGTGTTCACCTGGTTCCTGAAATTGGCATGCTATTCCAAACTTTGTATTGAGAAGAGATCTTTCTTTTTCTTTTCTTTCTTTGGCTTTGCTTCGCGGATGAAGATTTATGGAGGGGTAAATGTCCACGTCTGCTGCAGGCTCGTTGGTGACTGACAAGTCCGATGCGGGACAGGCAGGAACGGTCGCAGCGGTTGCAGGGGAAAATTGGTGGGTTGGGGTCAGGTGTTGGGTTTTTCCTCCTTTGTCTTTTGTCAGTGAGGTGGGCTCTGAGGTCTTCTTCAAAGGAGGTTGCTGCCCACCGAACTGTGAGGTGCCGAGATGCACGGTTTGAGGCAAGATCAGCCCACTGGTGGGGGTCAATGGGGCAGGCACCAAGAGATTTCTTTAATCAGTCCTTGTACCTCTTCTTTGGTGCACCTCTGTCTCGGTGGCCAGTGGAGAGCTCGCCATAGAACACGATCTTGGGAAGGTGAGGGTCCTCCATTCTGGAGATATGACCCACCCAACGCAGTTGGGTCTTCAGCAGCGTGGATTCGATGCTTGTGGACTCTGCCAGCTCGAGTACTTCGATGTTGGTGATGAAGTCATTCCAATGAATGTTGAGGATGGAGAGGAGACAGTGCTGATGGAAGCGTTCTAGGAGCCATAGGTGATGCCGGTAGAGGACCCATGATTCGGAGCCGAACAGGAGTGTGGGTATAACAAAGGCTCTGTAAACGCTGATCTTTGTGTGTTTCTTCAGGTGGTTGTTTTTCCAGACTCTTTTGTGTAGTCTTCCAAAGGTGCTATTTGCTTTTGCGAGTCTGTTGTCTATCTCTTTGTCGATCCTTGCATCAGATGAAATGGTGCAGCCGAGGTAGGTAAACTGGTTGACTGTTTTGAGTTCTGTGTACCCGATGGAGATGTGGGGGGGCTGGTAGTCACGGTGGGGTGCTGGCTGATGGAGGACCTCAGTTTTCTTCAGGCTGACTTCCAGGCCAAACATTTTGGCAGTGTCTAAGAAGAGATAACCAGGTGACAAAGCACAGAGATGCTGGAGGAACTCAGCCAGTCCCACAGTGTCCATAAGAGATAAAGATATATCACCGATGTTTTGGGCCTGAACCCTTCCTCAGTGTATTCGTGAAAAAATACAGGTAGAATTAAAGGCTGGGGAAAGAAAGGGGAGGGAGAGGATTCCAGACCTACAGACAAAAGGTGTTAATTGGATATGATAAGACAAAAGGTGTGAATTGAATTTGGCTCTGTGAAATGGAGAGGGAAGAGAAAGGGGAAGGGAGAAAAAGGGATAGGGAAGAGAAGGAGAACGGGGAGTGGGCAGACATGTTAGCATGAGTGCGGGGTGCAGAATTGAAATGGTTGGCCATTAGGAGGTCCCTGTCATTGATGTGGACAGAGAGGAAGAGAGAGAGAAAGAGAGAGAGAGAGAGAGAGAGAGAGAGAAAGAGAGAGAGAGAGAGAGAGAGAGAGAGAGAGAAAGAGATCTAGGCAGAAAGACAGACAGTGCCAGAGAGAGAGGAGACAGGGTTTGAACATGAAGGAGGGGGTTTCAACCAGAAACTGGAGGAATTGATGTTAATGCCATCTGTTTGGAGGGTGCCCAAACGGAAGATGAGGTGTATTTCCTCCAGTTTGCGGGTGGTCTCAGTCAGGCAATGAGTGAGACCATGGAAGAGGTCGGGGGGAGGGTGGGGAAATGACGAAGATTCAAGATTTCTTTATCGTCATGAGATAAACCCTTTTCCAAGAGGATGGTGAGTCTATGGAATTCACTGGCCATTGAAGCAGTAGAGACAACCTTAATAAATATATTTAAGATGTTTGGATAGGTTTTTACACAGTAGGGGAAATAATGGATATGGGGAAAAGGCAGGTAGGTGGAGATGTGTTTATCATCAGACCAGCCTCGGTCTTATCAAATGGTGGAGCAGGCTCGACGGGCCAGATGACCAACTCCTGTTCCTATTTCTTATGTTTTTATGCATTGAGGTAGTTGTTCATTTTGACTTTGTAGTTAAGTTGAGCTAATTAAGTTGCTTACAGAAATTTGAGTCCACAAAGTGTGATTGAACATAATTTCACTTTTAAAAAGTTAGAAAAGTACCCATTGTTCCCACGCATTTGGAGGGGGGAACTGGGGTGAGTGCCACTCAACTCATTGACTCTGAAAGAGAGCTGTCAACCTAGATGACACTGGGCTCAAAATTATTCATTTCTCGCTCAAAATAACATTTACACGGTGTAACAGAAAAAACAAGATCAACTCAAAAGTGTACTATGGAAGCATCAGGGATATTTAAAATATGATCTTCAACACACAGAAGGTCAGACCTACAGGGGAGTTAGAGATGAGAATATTACTATTATTGTAAATATCAATAAATGTCAATAAGAAACAGAAAGCCTAAAGAAAATTGCTAGGTGTGATGGGTACATTTTATTAAAACTGTCAACATGATGTAATTGGTATTCAGGCCATAATACACATCCAGGAGATTTGTGGTAAATAAACAATATTGTTGACTTGCCTTTACCACACATTGATCACCAGTGATGGGAACTATTGCAAACACACTATATTATATTACAATCTTAAATTATTACCTTCCTATTGCCAGTTTGGGAATGAGGGTTTGTCCCTGTGCATTAACCAATGTTATTTCCCATTCTTCCATGATGTATAAAATAGAAAGAATTCCTGTCCTGGAGATAGGTCACAGCCTACTCATTGCTCCTGCTTCCTTAAAAATGCCTTTTCTTGGAATCTTTCTTCCCTCCTCCCATGAGGAGAGGGAAAAACAGAAGCGTACAATCCAGTGATCATTGGGGGATCAGTGGTGGAGAGGGTATGGAAATTTAAAATTTTGGCAGTCACTATGTCAGAGGATCTTTCGTGGATCCAACACACCATTGGCATCATGAAGAAAGCAGGTCAGCACCTCTACTTCCTCAGGAGTTTGCAGAGGTTTGGTATGACATCAGAAACCCTGGCAAATTTCTACAGTTGTGTGGTGGAAAGTGTGCTGACTGACTGCATCACGGTCCGGTATGGGGACACTAATACCTCTGAGCGGGAAGTCCTGCAAAAAGTAGTGGAAACAGCCCAGGACATCACAGGCAAAATCCTCCCCACCTTTGAGAATATCTACAGGGAACTTTGCAGTCGGAGGGCAGCAGCAATCATCAAGGATCCACACCATCCTGCACACGCTCTGTTCTCGCTGCTGCCATCAGGAAAGAGGTACAAGTGCCACAGACTCACACCAATCAGGTTCAGGAACAGCTGCTCCCCCTCCACTATCAGACTCCTCAACAACAAACTCAATCATTTAAGGTCTCGGACTGGTACACTTTATTGATTTTTTTTTCTCTCTATTATACAGTCAGTTTGTTAACATTTCTTTATTTATTTACATCTATGTAATCTTCTTGAGTCCAGTTTTTTTTTGCACTACCAATAAATGTAATTCTGCTTTGCCCACAGGAAAAAGAACCTCAGACTTGTATGTGATGTCATGTATGTACTCTGCCAATAAATCTGAATTTTCAACTTTGATGTTGAATGTTGTCAGAGTACAAGTGTGAGGACAAAAGCAGCTTCCAAATGTGGTACACTCTGTTATCCTATCAGTTCAGTGAATTGGATCCTGGCTGCAACATATGGTGCACAATTGTAAGTTTTCCATGCTTAGTGGAGGAAAATGAGACGTCCATTTATTTAGCATTTTCCATCTTAGTGCCATCTGCACTAATTTCCTGATCCAATTTACCGCACTATCATCCAGATCACTTGATATAAATGACAACAATAATGGTCCCAGCACCGAACACTAGTCACAGGCCTCCAGTCTGAAAAGCAATCATCCACCACTGCTCTCTGGCTTCTCTGATCCAGCAATTGTCTCCAGTTCACTATTTCACAATGAATGCCTAATGTCTGAACCCTCATGACTAACCTCCCATGTGGGACTTTGTCAAAGGCCTTACTAAAGTCCATGTAGACAACATCCACAGCCTTCCCTTCGTCGACTTTCCTGATAACCTCCTCAAAAAACTTTAAGATTGGTTAAACACAACCTATCACACTCAAAGTCATGTTGAGTATCCCCAATCAGTTACTGGCTATCCAAATAATTGTATACATTCCAATAATTTACCTACTACTGACGTCAGGTTCTCTGGCCTATAATTTCCAGGGTTACTTTTGGAGCTTTCTTTTCAACAATGGAACAACGCAAGCTACTTTCTAATCCTCCAGAACCATACCTTTGGCTAAGGGCATTTTAAATATTTCTGCCAGATTCCCTGCAGTTTCTACACTAGCCTCCCTCAAGGTCTTGTCAGGCCCAGGGATTTATCCAGCCTTATTTGCTTTAAGATGGCAAACACTTCCTCTTCTTTAATATGTATAGGTTCCATGACCTCACTGCCTGTTTTCCTTACTTTCCACAAAGCTGTGCCTGTTTCCTGAGTGAATACTGATAGAAAAAATTACATTTAATATCTCTTTTGGCTCCATACAAAGCCAACCACTCTCATGTTCAAAAGGACCAATTTTCCCCTTACTATCCTGTTGTTCTTAATATAACCTAGAAACCCTTAGGACTTAACATTGTCTGCCAAAGCAACATCGTGTCTTTTTTTTTTTTGCCTTTCTGATTTCTTTCCTAAGGTTTTTCTTGTATTTTTTATACTTCATTTGCTCCATGTTGCCTATACCTGTTATACACCTTTCTCTTCTTCCAAACCAGATCCTTAATATACCTCAAAATATCCTTGCTAACCTTGCCTTTTATCCTGACAGGAACACAAAAACTCTACCCTCTCAATATTTAACCTTTGAAGATCCTCCACTTACCTCACACATCCTTGCCTGAAAACAACATATCCCAATCCAGTCTAGATCTTTCTCATTTCTTCAAAATTAGCTTTTCTCTAACTTAGAATCATAACCTGATGCCCAGACTTATCTTTCTCCATATTTAACTTGAAACTAATTACATTATGATCACTGGACCCAAAATGTTCCCCTACACATACTTCTGTCACCTGTTCTGTCTCATTGCCTAAAAGGATTGCTCAAAGTGGATGGTATTGAGAACTTCAAGACTGCATTTGGAACCCTCCAAAATGAATGGAGATGTATACAACCTCAAAAAGGCACCTCCTGCATCAATCTTCACAGAATCCACATTACAAGGATGGAATCAAGCCATCCTCAATTCAGAAGGACTTCCCAGGAAAAGAATCTGTGACTCAAGAATACAATTCAGATTTCAGGTTTATGTCAGAGTACATACATGACGCTTTTCTGTGGATTGTCACCTTGTCATGGTGGAGAAACATGTGTGGTCCTGTAATCCTGTGGGTACTGCCGTCTGAAGCTATGTTCCTAGTAGGGCCACCCAATGTGGTAAGGTCGAGGGTGAGGTCCTTGACAAAGAACAATCCAACCAAGTCCTCAACAGTGGAACAGGCGGATAAAGGTAATCTGAACTCAACGGCTACAACAAATCCATTAGCTCCAATCATCATGGTTTTCACGCCTTTGGAACTAGCTGGTTGATTTTGTACTTTTTGGAGTGCGAAGTCAAGTACACGTTTAATAAATACATGCACAGGCATCTCAGCTCTGTGGGCAACGGAACAAACGCCATCATCCTTGACCTCAAGGGATGGCCATGATGATGTATACATCACATCACATACAACCCTGAGTTTCTTTTTTCCTGTGGGTGAGGCAGAATTACCACTTATTGGTAATGCAAAAATAGCTGTACACAGAGTATACATGTAAACAAATAAAGAACTGTCAACAGATAATGAATATAAACAAAGAAACTGTGCAATACTGAGAGAACAAAAAGAAAATCAAAAACTGACCAAAGTGAGAGTCCTAAAATGAGTCCCTGATTGAGTTTGTTGTTGAGGAGTCTGATGGTGGAGGGGGAGCAGCTGTTCCTGAATCTGGTGGTGCGAGGTTCAATTGAAATGCAGGTTTATAATTTTACCATTTTTTAAAAATTCCAAGACACCAGGGTCAAAGGAAATTCAGTTCAGATAACTCAGCACAATCTGCAATTGCGTTATTGGTGGTTACATTTACAATGAGGGCTTCATTGTTCATTCAAAGGGCAACACGATAACCTCCACAATAATTCCTCAATGCTAAACAAGAGAGCCTGTATATTTTCTATCAAGTGTTTGAAGGCAAAATCGCACTCATAGATTGCTCAGTTTTCGCCATTAACCAAGGAGGGAATACTGAAGGTGGTGGTAAAGAGAGGATTCTTTTTTCAAGTGGGAGAGCAAGTTCACAAGAATGAAAGTTCACAATGTGGGGGCAACAAGGTTGGTGCAATGATATTACAGCACCATAACCCAGGTTCGAATTCAGCACTGTCTGTAAGGAGTTTGCATGTTCTTCCAGTGTCTGCATGCTTCTCTTTCATCCCACTCATCAAAAAATGGGGGTTTGTAGCTTAATTGGTGTATTTTGGGGGGGCACAGCCTTTAACCCTGCACCGCCATTCAATGCTTTTAATTGAATTTAGAGATACAACTGGTACTGTAACAGCTTTCCCCTAATTGCCATGGTAACCATGCTGCCCGATAGTTGACAGCTAACAGGCCCTTCTGGCCCATGACCCTGCACCACCCACATATATCCATGTGACCAATTAACGATGTATATCTTTGGAACAGCTGATCTGATTCAAGCCTCAGCAGCAATTCCCCACAGCCCTCAGTTCCTCCAACTCTAAACACATTCACAGAGGAAGAAGAGGAAGAGGATGAGGAAGAAGGTGGAGGAAGAAGCAGGAAGATGAAGACAAGAGGAGGAAGAGGGAGGAAGAAGCAGGAAGATGAAGATAAGAAAGAGGAGGAAGATGAAGAAGATGAGGAAGAGGAGGAATAGGTGGAAGAGAAGGAAGGAGGAAGATGAAGAAGAACTGCATTGGTAGTGTAGCAGTTAGCACCAACCCTCTTTTCAATCTTCTTCAGCATGATGCTGAAACAAGCCATGAAAGACCTCAACAATGAAGACGCTGTTTACATCCGGTGCCACACGGATGGCAGTCTCTTCAATCTGAGGTGCCTACAAGCTCATACCAAGACACAAGAGCAACTTGTCAGTGAACTACTCTTTGCAGACGATGCCGCTTTAGTTGCCCATTCAGTGCCAGCTCTTCAGCGCGTGACGTCCTGTTTTGCGGAAACTGCCAAAATGTTTGGCCTGGAAGTCAGCCTGAAGAAAACTGAGGTCCTCCATCAGCCAGCTCCCCACCATGACTACCAGCCCCCCCTCATCTCCATCGGGCACACAAAACTCAAAACGGTCAACCAGTTTACCTATCTCGGCTGCACCATTTCATCGGATGCAAGGATCGACAAAGAGATAGACAACAGACTCGCCAAGCCAAATAGCGCCTTTGGAAGACTACACAAAAGAGTCTGGAAAAACAACCAACTGAAAAACCTCACAAAGATTAGCGTATACAGAGCCATTTTCATACCCACACTCCTGTTCGGCTCCGAATCATGGGTCCTCTACCGGCATCACCTATGGCTCCTAGAACGCTTCCACCAGCGTTGTCTCCACTCCATCCTAAACATTCATTGGAGCGACTTCATCTCCAACATCGAAGTACTCGAGATGGCAGAGGCCGACGGCATCGAATCCACGCTGCTGAAGATCCAACTGTGCTGGGTAGGTCACGTCTCCAGAATAGAGGACCATCGCCTTCCCAAGATCGTGTTATATGGCGAGCTCTCCACTGGCCACCGAGACAAATGTGCACCAAAGAAGAGGTACAAGGACTGCCTAAAGAAAGCTCTTGGTGCCTGCCACATTGACCACCGCCAGTGGGCTGATATCGCCTCAAACCGTGCATCTTGGCGCCTCACAGTTTGGCGGGCAGCAACTTCCTTTGAAGAAGACCGCAGAGCCCACCTCACTGACAAAAGACAAAGGAGGAAAAACCCAACACCCAACCCCAACCAACCAATTTTCCCTTGCAACCGCTGCAACCGTGTCTGCCTGTCCCGCATCGGACTTGTCAGCCACAAATGAGCCTGCAGCTGACGTGGACATTACCCCTCCTTAAATCTTCGTCCGCGAAGCCAAGCCAAAGAGAAGAAGAAAGAGATTACAACACCAATGACCCGGCTTCCAATCCAGCGCTGACTATATGGAGTTAATAGGTTTTTTCCCATGATCTGCGTGGGTTTTCTCCCATCCTCCTATCCTCCAAAACATACCTGGTTGTAATTGGGCAGCCTCATTTTCATGGGCCAGAACAGCCTGTTAATGTGGTGTCTCCTTAAAAAAAAAGTAAGGCATTATCCTCAATGAAGATAGAAATCACCCTGTGAGAGCAACAATAACAATGAGGCGTATTAACTTTTGCACAACAGGTTATTTAATTTCCTGTACCATGTTCAAACCACTCAGCTGATACTTAACCTTAAGGGCAAACGTAGTGGAAGATTTCAAATTACCATGGCCAATTGCATCTTCTCTGAAGTACAAAGTGATTTTGTCCCCAAACAGTCATCAAATCAGTCCATGGAGCGTTTCAGGATTTACTGTCACTGCGAGATGCAGAGTCAACAGCATGAATCTCAGGTGGCTGAACAAAGGGTGGTAAGAATGGGGGATGATGTACGGCAAAAATAAAAATCAATTATAAGCTTCATAGAGATTTGCTCAAGTAAATGGCTGGAGAGCTAAAGGAACATCTGCATAAATATTGGAACAAAGGAATGGACGTCATGAAGATATACAAATGAAGAGAAGGAGGTTTATAAAGGCACCTAGTTACTCAGGCTGTTCTTTCCCATGAGATGGGTGGAAGGAGGTGCCAGAGGAAATGGTGGACGCTTGTAAAAAGCATCGAGGGAGATATGTGGATCGGAAAGTTTTAGAGTGGCATTTCTCAACCAGCGGGCTATGGGCCACTGGTGATCCATGGCGTGTGTCCATTTGGGTCTTAAAAATGTTAAATAAAATACTTTAAATCAGATAAAGATGTGTTTTTGCCTTTGACTTGAAAATATTGCTCAGTCATCCCCACTCGTGGGCGTTGGCTTGTTGGGCCAGAATCCAGGTGGGCCTTCGACTGAAAAAGTTTGAGAACCACTGGCTTTGAGGGATTTGGAGAAAACGCAGGGTTGTGGGACTGGAAATCCTTTAAACACCCCAGACGTGGGCCATCCATTTAAAATCTCATGTAAAAGTGGGCAGAGATCCCTCAGGCCCTCTTTTAAGCATCAGTCTGGTTGTGTGTTCATCTGTGTGATGCAGTTTGAACTCCCTGTATTCTGTCCTGCATCAAGTAGCGTAAAGGTAGTTCAAAGTTTGGTGCATGGACATTATATTTGGGTTTATACTGTCAGTTGGAAGAAATTCTTCAAGCAAAGGATAAAAGCAAATGAATGAATGAATGTATTCATGTAATAGTCAATCCCACATAATAGTTGAAACCCACCCCCCTTTGTTGGCCCCAAGATCACATTTTCCGTATGACCTGTGTAAAAGTTGACCCCTATTTTTGCTGCTGGCCACCCACCCATCTGAGCTCCCAAATTAGTGTTGCTGTTAGCACAGCAACCTGTGATCTCTAAGGAGTTTATATGTCTATGTGGGTTTTATATGTCTATGTGGGTTTTCCCCGGGGGGGGAGGGGCTCCAGTTTTCTCCCACTGTTCAAAACGTGCGGGGGTTGTAGATCAATTGGGTGTAATTGGGCGGCACGGGCCCGTTACCATGCTATGTGTCTAAATTTAAAAATTTAAATTTAAATGTATGTAGATGCCACTGGCAATGCCAATATTTATTGTCCATCGCCCTTTACACCCAAACAGCTGGAGCGATTGAGAGTTAATGTCGTGGTGGGTCTGGACTCACACGTGAGCCTGACTGGGTTGGAATGATAGACCTCCTTCACTGAAGGACACTAATGAACCAGATGGGTTTTCATCACAATCTGGTGGTTTTGTTGGTACCGTCACAGAAATGAGCTTTCTTTCCCCAAAAAATTCAAACACACTTAATTACTTGAATTTAAATCCCCCAGCTTCCAAAGATGGGACACAAATACACGTTTCTGGATCACTGGTCCAGAACTTTGGCTCCTGGTACCGTAACATATGCTAATTACACAACCATTAATAGCAAAATTCATGACCCCAACGTGCCCCAGAGCATTTCACGGTGAATGTTAAACAGTCACTGTTGTGTTGTAGGAAGCACAACATCCAACAAGTACAGTCCCACAAATGAGGTGAATCAGTTAGCAGTGGAGGTAAGAATTTAATGAGCCCATTCACCAGGTGACTTGCTTGTGTACCAAATATCTGTGAACTCTTGCCAGATATCTCAGTTCAATTACTGATGCCTACAAGTTTTATCCCTGTAATCATAATTTGTTTAAATTTAGACATTTGGCCCATGAGCCCAATTACACCCATTTAACCTGCAACCCCCATATGATTTGGAGGCCGGTGGGGGGGGGAACCGGAGCCCCTGGAGGAAATCTTCGCAGACACGGGGAGAACGTACAAGCTCTACAGACAGCATCAGATTCGAACTGTATCAGCATTGCACCAGTCGCTGAGCTAACCGGACCACCGAAAGGTTTTCCATTCTGAACGATTTTCAGTGTTGACTAAAGTTGCATCATTAAATCTACACTTTTAGCAATATTGAATCTCAGCTTCAATAAAATTCCCACAAAAAAACGAAGAGGAACCTGCTCAAACGGCGGTGACTACTCTCGATTGTCCGCCTGTACCATGCAGACATAAGTGTATTGAAAGCACATCACTGGAGAGAATCAGCAGGTCACACAGCATACTTCATATAGTAAAGAAAAAGATGCATAACCAGTGTTTCGGGCCTGAGCCCCTTATCTAGACAGGAAGCACAGCATCCAACAAGTACAGTCCCACAAATAAAATGACCATTGAGGTGAATCAGTCAACACTGAGATAAGAATTTAATAAGCCCATGGATATAACATACAGCAGGTAGCAGTGCACATAAGTGGCTTGATTGTGCACCAGATATCTGTGATGTCTTGCCAGATATTGTCCAATTATTGATGCTGCAAGATGTAAAAATATTTAAATTCTCCTATTTCCATCCCTCTGTCTTCTTTCCTCCAGTTTTCCACCCCCTTCCCCCTCCATTCACAGAGCCATCCTCCCTGCCTCTTTGCTGGAGCCCCCTCCCTCCCTTATCCACCTATTATTTCCCACCTGTGGGACTGCACCCTTTCCCCTGCCACTTCCCCACCACCATTTTCTTCAGACACCTGCCTACATTTTTCTCGAAAAAAAGTTGGTTATATACATTTATCTTTGGTATATAAAATACGCTATTTGACTGGCTGATTTTCTCCAGCATTCTGCTTTTAGTAACGTCATTGCATCGGTAGACATGGGTACGTTCAAATGCTGAGCTCCGAACTACCACTGGCCCTTTCATTGAAGCATGCCAGAATATGGGAAAGTCGCTCAACCACCACAAGACGAAGGACAGGAGAAACTCAGCAGGGCACTCAGTGTCGATAGGATGCAAAGGGATACAACCAATCCATCCATGTGGGAAGGTTCCTCTACCAACCTGCTCCACACCACCCTTCAACAATAAAGGCTCATGGTAAGCCTGAAAAGAAATTCCCCATTATCTTTAAGGCAATAGCACAGATGATATTAAGTAAAATTATATTTGAAGGCAGGGTTAGTGTGGTGGTTAATGCAATGCTAAAGTCATGTGGGCTCATGGACAGGAAGGGCACGTTACTGTGCTGTATCTCAAAATTATGTTAAAAATCTCAGGCCTAGCTCAAAACTCGCAGTCAAATGGGATGTGGCAATCTCTGCTCTCCCTTATACTTCTGAGACCTGAACTTACTTGCAGCACAAGCATTTCATAAATTCATAGCAGTATTTTTAGATTTTTTTTCTCTCTTTACAGTTATTTTTTATTTTTCCTCACCCCACAAGAGAAATTTGATGGTATCAAGAAGGGACATTAACTCCAAAAGATTAACGTTAAAACTTGTACCACCAATTTTGTCTCTGCAAGTGAGCCAACATTGGGGTCCTCTACTGAACATTCCTAACACTAAGACATCATTGCCCTTTGATGGGTGGACCATATGGAGCCTGACAAGAACATAAGTTTTAAAATACTGACTGGAACACAGAAGATTTTGTTCTTTCTTATCAGTTGAAGATGATAAAAAATCTCCTTGTTTGGTAGGGTGGTAGAAGTCTATTAACCATTGGGTAAGGGACACGACACTGATTAACTAATTCCGAGAGAATTTTAAGGAATATGTACTTATATAGAGCACTTTGTTCACATTTTCCAGAGACCTAGGGGTCTGAAGGAAAAAAATGACATGATTTGTAAAGACACAAGGATAGCAAGACAAACTGCTTGTGGCAGTACTTCTTGCTGTGAAGGAGTTCTCAAAAGTGATTAAAAGTTTGTTTGTGCAACTATATTCATGTTTGTTTTTACATAACAAAAAATCCACTTTAATATGAGATTCCAGAAAGGTACACGCTGTCATGTGTAAGTGGACATGGGAAAAGATTCGAGGATGAGTTTAAAATTCAAGGATGAGTTTAAAAATACCTTGAAGAAACACAACATTCTCACCAGCTCCCGAGTTACTCTGGCCCAAAGTAGAAAGGAAGAAGTCAGGATAGTGTTGAGAATTTTGAGGGTTCTTGTCGGTGACGGAAGAAGGGCACGATCTCACAAAGTGCCTGCCCATTCACCTCCTCAGCTACCACCTCCCCTGATGTGCAAAAGTCAGTCATTCCCTTGTTGGCCACCACAACTGGTCTTAAGGCAAGTCTGATTCAGATTTCAGATTTATTGTCAGCGTATATACGTGACATCACATTCAACATTGAAATACTTTATTCCTGCAAGCGAGGCAGAATTACCACTTACTGGCAGTTCTAAAAAAAACACAATGTACACAAATGAAGAAAACTGACTGTGCAATACAGAGAGGAAAAAAACAATAATGTGCAAAAGTAAGATTCCTAAAATGAGTCCCTGATTGAGTTTGTAGTTGAGGAGTCGGATGGAGGAGGGGTAGCAGCTGTTCCTGAACCTGCTGGTGTGAGGCTTGTGACACCTATACCTCCTTCTTGATGGTGACAGCGAGAACAGAGCGTGTGCTGGGTGGTGTGAATCCTTGATTATTGCTGCTGCTCTCTGATGGCAGTGTTCCCTGTAGATGTTTTCGATGTTAAGGGAGGTTTTTACCCATGATGTCTCGGGCTGTGTCCACTACCTTTTGCAGGGCTTCTCACTCAGGGGCATTGGTGTCCACATACCAGTCTACGATGCAGCCAGTCAGCACACTTTCCTATAATGTCATGTCAAACATTCTTAAACTCCCTCCTGTAAACTGGTTCAGCACCCCTTTCTATAAAACCCACTATCATGGAGTGAACTTGTTGACATTGTGTCTCTGTCCTACAGAGCCACACAGTCGTAGGTGTAAAGTGAGTAGAGCAGAGGGCTAAAAACGCAGCCTTGTGGTGCTCGGGTACTGATGAGATTGTGCAGGAGACAGTCTTACCAATCCTCATTGATTGTAGTCTGGAGGTGAGGAAATCCAGGATCCAATTACACGGTCATCCTTGATTCTGTAGGACAGCCTCGGGAATAGAAGCAATGTTTTACAATCTTTGCACAGAGTCAAAATAATCCACAGTCTGGTTTAAGAGCTTTAGCTATGGGCAAATTTGCAACCAGCCCAAGTGATGTATTACCTGCTGGGAACATGCAATGGAAAATGTCAGGGGCAATGCTTAATTTAAAGCTTGATTAGAGATTTTAAAAAAAGCTTCAAACTTGGCTGCTGTTGTACAATTTTTAGTTCCAGTGTCCCAACAGGTGAGGTTTCACACTGAGAGCAAAGAAATGAAATTCTTCACCGCTGAGTGACATCTAAATGCAATGAGGTCTTTAAATGCCTGAGAGGGTTAAAGCAAACTCAACATATAATTAGCATTTGGCTCTTTGTGGAAGTACAGATCAGCAATTTGTATTTAAAAAGAATGTCTGCTTTATGCAAAGGCAGCTTCTGAATGAAGTTCAGGTTTATTTATGATTCAATTGTATCAGTGCAACCCGACGAAATAGCGTTCTCTGGTCCTCAGTGCAAAACTGTGTAATTACACATACATGCATAAAGTCAAATTGATTGTCATCTGATTGTACAAGTACAACCCAATGAAACAGTGATCTCTGGTCCTTGGTGCAAAACATGCAGACACACAACCAGACAGAACACACATGCAGACAAACAATACATATGCAGGACAAGTATTTCATCTACACAAATAAATAAATATTGTTTCATGAATATGAGAGTATCGGATGGTTAGTGTGAGCCGTTCTTTTGGTCGTTCAGCATTCTCACTGCCCTTGGGAAGAAGCTGTTCCTCAGCCTGGTGGGACTGGCTCTGTGTGTGTATGTACAGTGTGTGTTTGTACATTCTCCCCCATGCCTGTGGGTGCTCCAGTTTCTTCCTTCCGTTCGAAACAGGCAGGAGTTGTAGGTCAATTGGGTGTGTTTGGGTGGGATGGGATCATGGGCCGAAAAGGACTGTTATCATATTGTACGTATGTCTAAATTTGACTGAATCACTGCCTGTAGGAAGAAGCTATTTCTCAGCATGGAGGTTCTGGCTCTAACTCTTCTGTATCTCTTTCCTGATGAAAGGAGCTGGAAGATGCTGTGTACGGGGTGGTAGGGGTCCTCACAGATTTTGTGAGACCTCTTTAAACAACGATCCCAGTAGATCAAATCAATGAGGGGAGGGGATACTCCAGTGATCCTCTCTGCCACCTTTATGGTCCTGAGGATTGGCCTCCAATCTAATCATATCATCACACCACACTACGATGCAACCGGCCAGGATACTCTCCGTACAACTCCCATAGAAAGTTGATGTAATGGCAGCCATTAGCCTTGCCGCCCTCAGCCTTCTAAAGATGTGCAGTCATTGAGGTGCCTTCCTGAGAAGTGAGGAGATGTTGTGTGTCCAGGATAGGTCACTTCTTAAGTGGACTCGGAGGAACTTGGTGCTCTCCACATGCTCCATTACCATGTTATTAATATGTAGTGTTGGGTTGTCGTCCCTGCTCTAACTGAAGTCGACAATCATCTCCTTAGAATGGGAACTATTATGAAAGAAAGTATTCAAAGCTTTACAAATGTTGATTTTGATGGTTAAAATAATCCTTTTTCTTTAAAGAGTTAATGTGTCACTGGGTTGTTAGTCCAATGATGGTAACTAATCTGCTAGCGTATTTTGTGCTGGAAGGGTTAAAGCAGGGGACAGGTGAAGTGCAAGCAGTGATGTTGAGGGTGAGAACTGCAGGATGGTTGAAGGTGAGGTAAGAATGGAGAATGACAATATTATGGAGGTAAGAACGGGCAGACATTGAGGAATAAGTTGTGCTCAGTTCAATATGGCCAGTTAGATTGGGAGCCTATCGAGGGAGAGTTGCAAGGCATCTACAAATTTGCTAGATACCATGGTCATCGGCAGCAATAAAGAAGCATACAGGAGCGAGAAAATGGGCAGCACGGTTAGTGCAGCGGTTGGCCCAATGACTTTTGAGTCCCATGCTGTCTGTAAGGAGCTTGTACATTCTGTGTGAGTTTCCTCCCATTGTTCAAAATATACCAGGAGTGTGGGTTAATTGGGTGTAAATTGGGAGGCATGAACTCATGGGCCAAAATGGCCTGTTACTGTTTAAATTAAAATAATAAATCAGCTGTAACTAAATAATTTCGGTGTGCCATAACAACAATCTCGAACTCAAAATGAGCAAAACCAAGGAGCTGATTGTGCACTTCAGGGGGGAATCAGGAGAACATAAACCAGTCTTCATCGAGGAGTCAAGATCTTCAAATTCCTGCATGCCAACATCCTTGGCGATCGGTCCTGGGGCCTCTATGATGAGACAACCATGAAGAAGGTTCGCCAGCAAACTATACTTTGTGAGGAATTTGAGGAGATTTGGTACGTCACCAAAATCTCTCAAAAACCTCTACAGGTGGAGAGCATTCTGTCCGGTTGCATCACTGTCTGGCAGGGACTTAACAATGAACAGGACAGGAAAAGACTCCAGAGGGTTGTGAACTCGGCCAGCGCCATCACAGGCACCAGTCTTCACTCCAGCAGGGACATCTACAACAGGGGGAGTCTTCAGAAAGCAGCTGCTATCCTCACCACCCAAACCATGCCCTCTTCACAGTACTACCACCGGGAAGGAGATAAAGGAGCCTGAAGACGAGCACCCAGCGGCACAAGGACAGCTTCTTCCCCTCTGCCATCAGATTCCTAAATGAACAATGAACCACAGACGCCACCTCTTTTTATCCTATTTTTGGCTGCTATTTATTTATTCATTTATTTTGGAATGTAATTTATAGCAATAGATGCACCTGTAATGCTGCCATAAAGCGAAGAATTTTGTAACATATTTAATGCAATAAATTCTCATACTGATTCAAGCAATACCACAAAAGTTTAAAACAAAATGTTACTGAAATCAGGAACAAAGTTACACGATTTTAGCATAACTCCCAGGCGTAGAACATGTAACCTTAATTCATCTCCATCTCAAACACTGGACTCATACTGCATGGAAAAGAACCCCAAGGTTTGGTAAGGTAGAGAATAGATGGATGAGAATGGTTCAAAGAATGAGAGATTACAACTACAGGATTCCAGAGGCTGTGGTTGTCATCCTTAATATAGAGAGGTGGCTTGATATTAATGTTTCAAATCATGAAGAATATGGATAAAGAGAAATCAGCGACGAGATGATACAGATTTAAGGTGACTAGCAAAACAATTAGGAGCAATATAAGAAAAAAAAATCTTTTTAGTTCAGAATGATAACATTTGAAGCATACTGCCTTCCAGAGTGGTTGAAAGAGATTCAATAAGTTTAATAAGTTCAATAATTGCCTTGGAAAACTACAGTGAAAGTTGCAGAGATGTGGGGAAAGGAGAGAACATGGCAAAAGGTCGATTGCTCAGGGAGAACTGGGGCAGACTGAATTGCTCTGCGATCCCATCAGGAAACAGGGATACAGCATATGCCATTGTACAGGATGACTCTGTATAGGATAATCCCTGGAATTTCCACCCTTTGTAATAAGATGGCTACCCTCACAAATGGCATTTACCAGCAGATGCTGTTCACAATATTTCAATAACAAATCATCATTTAAAGGTTTACATTTTATTTGGATATTTTAAAAAAAACCACTGTTAGCTCCTGTAGCAGCCATTTAAAGCCTGGACAGAGCCGTCGGCAGTCAGACTGGCAGATGGGAGAGCACTGAGACGGGGGGGATGCACAAGATTGCATTGGAGCCGGCAGGAAACTGGTGGCGGTGTTGAGACTTCACCTTTGTGGAGGTCGACCCTGATTTTAAGGTGAAATTTTTGAGTTTGGGACGTCCAATACAACGTCATATATGAATGGAGCCACAGGACTTGTAGCCCCAGCTTCAGGTGAGAAATACTAGCTTTAAAGTACTAAACAGTACTATTACAGCGCAAGTACATTATTGTCTGGCAGGTCTATTGGGATGGCCAAAGGTTAGGAGAGTTGTTGAAGGCTTTCTGCCGGCTTTTTAAAAATATTTTTTTGCGTTACAGCCTGTTGATTTATTTCATTTTCTGTGTATATTATTTTCATCTGTTTTGGGTTGTAAGCCACAAGTTTGCTGATTTCTCAACTTCCGATAAAATATAGGAACCAAAATAATATAGCAGAGAACGTTCACAGGATGTTTTGATAACTCAGCAAGGTTGAAGCTGGTGCTGAAGGTCAACAACAACTTAGAGCAGAGCATGTCCTGGGTAAGGGACACAATCTTGATTAACAAATCTCAAACAATTTTAAGGAACATACTTATATGGAGCAGTCTGTTTGAATGTTCTGCAGGGCTGGAAATTTATCTGTATAAATATTCTGGTACATAATTCCCTGAAAGTTGAGTGAAGAAAGCATTTGGTATGTTGGACTTCATAAATCAGAGTATTGAATACAGGAGTTGGAATGTTGAAGTTGTATAAGGCATGGGTGAGGCCAAATTTGGAATATTTTATGCATTTTTGGTCGCCAAATTATAGGAAGGATATAAACAGTGCAGAGCGAGTGCAGAGGACACTTACAAGAATGTTGCCTGGGTTTCAGGGTTTGAGTTACAGGGAAAGGTTGAGCAGGCTGGGACTTTATTCCCTGGAGCGTAGAAGATTGAGAGGTGATTTGAAAGAGGTTTTTAAAATTATGAGGGGAACAGATAGAGTCAATGTGGACAGACTTTTTTCCATTGAGCATGGGGGAAATTCAAACAAGAGGACATGAATTGAGATTGAAGGGGAAAAGGTTTATGGGAAACATGAGGGGGAATTTTTTCACTCAGAGGGTGGTGGGACTGTGGAATGAGCTTCCAGTCGAAGTGGTAGATGTGGATTCGATTTTAATATTTAAGGAAAAGTTGGATAGGTATATGGACGAGAGGTATGGAGGGTTATGGGCAGGTGCGGGTCAATGGGATTAGGTGGGAGAAGGTGTTCAGCATAGACTAGAAGGGTTGAACTTGCCTGTTTCTGTGTTGTAATTGTTATATGTTGATATGGTACCTGTGAGCCACGAGGCAGATTCTTTTGTTTGCTTGGGGTAATACTTCAGATTTCAGATACAGATTTCAGATTTATTGTCAGAGTACAAGCATGACATCACATATAACCCTGAGATTCTTTTTCCTGTGGGCCAGGCAGAATCATCACTTTTTGGTGGTGCAAAAAAAAATTGACTTCATGTACACATGTAAACAGATAACGAATGTAAACAAACTGATTGTGAAAAACAGACAGAATTTTTTTTTTAAATCAATAAAGTGTAAAAGTAAGAGTTTTAAGTGAGTCTCTGAGTTTGTTGTTGAGGAGTCTAATGGTAGAAGGGGAGCAGTTGTTCCTGAACCTGGTGGTGAATCTTGTGGTACCGACACCTCTTTCTTGATGGCAGCTGCAAGAACAGAGCGTGTCCTGGGTGGTGAGAATCCTTGATGGGTCACTGTTGCTGAAACAGAGTTCTCACACTTTGCAAAGTGATTAAACAATGTGCTTTTGCAACTGTATTTTTGCTTGTTTTCAAGGAACCTCAGATCCACTTTAACACAGGAACCGTTGCGACCCCTCCACTATCAATCAGTCTCTTAAACAACCAACTCAATCAGAGACTCATTTAAGGGCTCTTGCTTTAGACATTATTTATTATTGAATTTTTTTTTCTCTGCATGGCAGTCAGTTTGTTTGCATTTATTTCTATATTTATATTTCCTCCCTTTTCTGTTCTTATCTTTTTTTCTTGAGTACAATTTACAGTTACTGATAAATGGTAATTCTGCCTGGCCCACAGGAAAAAGAACCTCATGGTGGCATGTGATGTCACGCATGGTACTCTGACAATAAATTCAACTTTGAATTACATGATATATCAGCCCTGAATTCCACATCAATGTCTCAGAGACGAGGATTTTGTGAAGGGCTTCGGAAAATGTATTAACTCGTGCAAGACCTGCATTCCATCTAACATCAAAAATTCCATTTCAGCCTTTTGTTCCCCAATTACGCATTAATTCATTTTCATTCCATGATATGTTTCAATAAACATTGCAATGGTTGCCTCTGATTGACCAAAATGGGAGCTCAAGTGAGTTTAATTGAAAACAAGGAAGAGGTAACACTATAGTACAGAATAACATTACCACACAATTCTCAGGAGTTCACAGTGAAGAAAATAGAGATTGGAAATCTGACACAAGGTCATTTAAACGTACAGCACTGGCAGCCCAATGAGCCCCCATGCTGCCTAATTACACCCAATTGATCTACAGCCCTGCACATTTTGAACAGAGGGAGGAAACCGGAGCCCCCAGAAGAAACTCATGCAGACACGAGGAGAGCGTACAAACTCATTACAGAGAGCGCTGGACTCGAACTCCAGGCTCTAGCTCTGAACCAGCATTGTGCTGACTGTGCTCCCTTCTGGAGAGTTTAAAACTGTATCCTTTTCTAAAGACACTGATTCGGGTTGAAGCCTCTTCTCTTCCTGGAACATGAACTATATGTCCCTTTCTATGGACATGCCTTCCTCAATCTGAAAATTTTCTCCAGCATTTCCTGGTTGTCTTATTTTTAAATTTTAGACACACAGACATACAGGCCCTTCCAGTCCATGAGTTCATGCCACCCAATTAACCTACAACCCCCCCAGAACATTTTGAAGGGTGGGAAGAAACTGGAGCACCTGGAGGAAACCCAGACATGGGTTACAGACAGCACCGGGTTTGAACCTGGGTTGCTGGCGCTGTAACAGCGTTGCACTAATCATTACACTCACCTTGCCGCCCACAGTTTGATTCTGTCTTCTTTTTGCAGCATAAGTTTAAACTGTAGCGGCAGCTCCACTGCCCCTGTGAGCAGACTGATTTATTGCAGGCTGCCGGGCTGCACTTATACTCCCAGCTCGGACCTGGCTGAGAACCGCGCTGGTGGGTGCTGACGTCACCCGGGTGTCATGTGGTCCCCCAGAGCGGGCTTCTGAGCCCCGTGCTGGGAGGAAGGGAAAACCCCCACACGGCACCATTTTGGCCGGCTGCCCGACCGCGTGACTTACAAGTGGGGCCGGTTCGCCTGCCTTGTGGTGAGCTGCCACACAGCCCCCCCACCCCACCCAGAACCGGCGCCAATGTCCTTTTTCACTGAGCAGCCTCGTTTCTAGGGCTGGGTTATGACCACGGGCTCAGTGGGATCAAGGTGCGCTGGCTTCAGCCTGTCCACGGTAAACAGCTCCCGGCTGCAGCCAATGTCCAGCGTAAATGTAGAGCCGGAACGCTGTACAACCCTGTACGGCCCCTCATACGGTCGCTGCAGAGGTGCCTCAGTCGGGCCCTGCCAAACAAAAACGTACTCTGCAGAAAGCAGTTCACTGGGAACGTGAGACGGGTGGGTGCCATGACTAGGCAGCGGTGGGGGTTCGAATGAGTCCAAGCGTGCACTGAGCTGAAGTGCGGTGTCCACTGGGGATTGTGCGGTACATTGATGAACTCACCAGGTAGTGCCAGCGGTGCACCGTAGACCAGCTCAGCTGATGACTCATGCAGATCTTCCTTGGGAGTGGAGCGGATGCCTAGGAGCACCCAAAGCAGTTTGTCCACCCATTTGGGACCAGTCAGGCGAGCCATGAGTGCTGACTTAAGGTGGTGGTGCAGACGTTCAACCAGTCTATTGGCCTACGGGTGGTAGGCCATGGTGCAGTGTAGCTGGATCCCCAACCTGTTGGCGAGCTGTGCCCAGAGTGCAGATGTGAACTGGGCACCCCGATCACTGGTAAGGTGACCCGGGACACTGAACCGGGTGACCCAATCACGCAACAGTGCTCGGGAGCAGGCGTCGGTGGAGGTGTCTGGCATCGAGATCGACTCGGGTGAGCAAGTGGTGTGGTCCACCATCGTAAACAGGTAATGGTTGCCTCGGGAAATGGGTAAGGGCCCGGCGATGTCCACATGAATGTGGCTGAACCATTCCCGGACGTGCTCGAACTCCTGTACGGGTGCCCTGGTGGGCCTGTGCACCTTGGGCGTCTGGCAATGGGTGCATGTTCTGGCCAAGCCCACGATCTGCTTCCACAGCCCATGGCATACGAACTGTTCTGCCACCATCCAGACCGTGGACCTGATGGACGGATGTGAAAGGTTGTGGATGTGACGGAAGACCTGCCTGCGCCACTGCTAGGTAACAACTGGTCGTGGGGTGTCCATGGAGATATCGCACAGGATGCTGCCTTTGCCACTCGGAATCGGGAGGTCTCAGAACCGCAGGCCTGTGATAGCGGTCTTGAAGGCCTTCGTCTCCTCATCAGACTTCTGGTCCTGGGCGAGCTGGTCAAAGTCAAGACTGGGTGTCAGCGTGCAGATAGCCGGTCGCGAGAGTGCATCGGCAACCACATTGTCCTTCCCTGCCTTGTGCCGAATGTCGGTGGTAAATTCCAACACGAAGGAGAGGTGACGCTGCTGGCAGGCCGACCAGGGATACTTTGCCATCGCGAGTGCCTGGGTGAGGGGTTTGTGGTTGGTGAAGATGTTAAAAGTCCTCCCCTCCAAAAAATAGCAGAAATTCCGCACCGCTAGATACATGCCCAGTAACTCACGGTCGAAGGCACTATATTTGTGTTCTGGCAGGTGGAATAGGCAGTTGAGGAATGCCAGCGGCTTCCAATGTCCATTCACCTGATGCTCCAGGATGGCACTGATGGCTGTGGCAGAGGCATCGACAGAGAGTGCCATATGCAGGTCGATGTGTAGGTGGGCGAGCATGGTGGCCTTCGCGAGGGCATCTTTGGTGGCCTCGAATGCGGTGCAGGCTTCTGGGATCCAAGCGAGCATTTTGTGCTTGGCTGTGATGAGGGCGAATAGTGGCTGCACGATGTGCGCAGCTCCTGGGATGAAGCGGTTGTAAAGGTTTACAATACCCGCGAACTCCTGCAGCCACTTGAGGCTGTCTGGGCGTGGGAGTTCCCTGATAGTGGCGACCTTTGCAGCGGTGGGCGTGGCTCCTTTGGCCATGATTGTATGGCCCAGGAACTGCATGGACTCGTTCCCAAACTGGCACTTGGCCGGGTTGATGGTAAGGCCAAAGTCTGTCAGCTGGGAGAAAAAGGCGCGTAGGTTGGCCTTGTTTCGCGCCTGGTCCTTGCTGGCGACGAGGATGTCATCCAAATAAATAAAGACGAAATCCAGGTCCCTGCCCACAGAGTCCATGAGGCACTGGAAGGTTCTTGAGCCCAAATGGCATGCGCAGGAATTCGAACAAGTCAAAGGGGGTGATGATCTCCGTCTTAGGTATGTCCTCAGGGTGCACCAGGATCTGGTGATATTCACGCACCAGGTCAATCTTGGAGAAAACCATTGCAGCGTGAAGGTTGGCCGTAAAGTCTTGGATGTGAGGGATGGCACTCTCTGTCGATGCCTCTGCCACAGCCATCAGTGCCATCCTGGAGCATCAGGTGAATGGACATTGGAAGCCGCTGGCATTCATCAGCCGCCTGCTCCGACTGCCAGAACGCAAATATAGTGCCTTCGACTGCGAGTTACTGGACATGTACCTGGCGGTGCGACATTTCTGCTATTTTTTGGAGGGGAGGACTTTTAACATCTTCACCGACCACAAACCCCTCACCCAGGTGCTCGTGATGGCAAAGTATCCCTGGTCGGCCTGCCAGCAGCGTCACCTCTCCTTCGTGACGGAATTTACCACCGATATTCGGCACAAGGCAGGGAAGGACAATATGGTTGCCGATGCACTCTTGCGACTGGCCATCTGCGCGCTGACACCCAGTCTCGACTTCGACCAGCTCGCCCAGGACCAGGAACTGTTGCCCCATTGAACCGTTGATAGTCTCCACAGGGACGCCAGCAATCGGAGGGTTTTGGGACCAGGTGGAGCAGCGAGGCCCATGGGCTGTCAGACCGCCAAAGGATCCCCAGCTCCAACAGATGCAAAACCTCCTCCTTCGCCAGCTGGAGATTGTCAGGCAGGAGCCGACAAGCCTTGGCGTGAGATGGTGGCCCCTGGGTGGGGATGTGATGGAACACCCCGTGGCACGGCGAGGCAGCGGAGAACTGTGGCTTGAGGAGTGTCGGGAACTCATCCAGGATTCACTGGAACTCATCTCTGGGCATGCTGATCGAGACCATTTGCGATTGCTCCAAGCGGGAGGCATCAAGGCGAATAGGCTGGAAGGTACAAGCGTCCACTAGGCGCCTATTTCGAATGTCCATTGGAAGTTCGTGTGCGAGGAGGAAGTCTGCACCCAGGATGGCAGTCGGGAAGGACGAGACAGTGAACCTCCATGCAAATTTCGTTGGCCGATCTGGAAGTGGACTGTCTTGTCTTCATACGTCCAGATTTCTGTTTTGTTGGCCGTACGGAGGGGAGATCCACGAAGTCGGTTTCTGGACTTGACAGCCATGGCCAGGATGATGCTGATCTGGGCTCCAGTGTCAACGAGGAACCACCGGCCGCTGACTGAGTCCCCCAGGTAGAGGAGGCTGTGTCCTTGGCCAGCCCCCGCAGCCATTAACAGCGGCCCGCCTGGTTGTTTCCCTGGAATGAACAGGGCAGATGACACTTCCGAGCATTGGCGCCCTAGCGCCGGTGGTAGAAGCAAAGGCCTGGTTCGGAAACTGTGGCCTTGATTGTGCTCTTGGGGTCCCCTGCAGGAGCCGGGGCGGGCTTGGCATGGTCGTGCCCCTGCCTCATGACCTGTTGGACCTCTGACCCCTCCGGGAATCATGCAAGCCATAGCTCTTGGGCCTTCTGGGTGACCTTCCTCGGGTCGGTGAAGCTCTCCTGGTCCAGCAGCGGCCGGATATCCCCGGGCATATGGTCGAGGAAAATGCGCTCGAAGAGTGGGCAGTTGGTGTGATCACCCATGAGTGCGAGCATCTCATCCATCAGTTCCATCGGGGACCTGTCCCCCAGGGCGTCAAGGTGCAGCATCCGAGCGGAATGCTGGTGCCTGGATAGTCCGAGGGATCCAGTAAGCACTCGCTTGATGGTCTCGTATTTGTCTTCGGCAGGTGGGTGCTGAACAAGGTGCAGCACGCGTCTGGCGATGGCCTGGTCCAGGGCAATGACCACATGGTAGAATTTGGTCATGTCGGACGAAATCTGACGGAGGTGAAACTGAGCCTCCGCGTGGCCAAACCAGCTCCTGAACCCAGAATTCAGGCAGTTTCATGGCTATAGCGCTGATCCCAGGCTCACTAATGATGGGTTGAAAGACGTTTGAACCAGTTGGGGTCACCAATTGTAGCGGTGGCTATACTGCTCCTGCAATAACACACACAACCAGACGGGTTGAGCTCAGTTATCAGACTAGTTTATTGCAGGCTGCTGGGTTGCACTTATACTCACAGCCCAGACCTGGCTGAGAACCGCGCTGGCGGGGGCTGATGTCTCTCGGGTGTCACGTGGTCCCCCAGTGCGGGCTTCTGAGCCCCGTGCTGGGAGGAAGGGAAAACCCCCGACTGCGCCATTTTGGCTGGCTGCCCCGCCGCATGGCTTACAAGCGGGGCCGGTTCGCCTGCCTAGTGGTGAGCTGCCACAAAACAACATTTATTCTGCTGATGTGACAGATATCACTTTGGAAACAGGCAAGAGAGAGTTTTGGACCAAATGAGATAATCTCTTACTAAAACTGTCCGTGGAGACTAAACTGTAAAATCACAAGTGGTTTTCAAATAACAACTTTAAGTCAGATAGAGGAAGAAAGTGGCTATGGATTTCATGCAGCAACTGGTCATTCTGAAGATTTATTGGTTTGGTTAACACCTCATTGTTTTCCATGATAGCCTGCTTAAAGATGTGACAGAATATATGGCTTTCAGGAACTCGAAATTGTGACTGGAATTGCAGTGAAACACACAAGGACAAATCTCTCCTCCTTCAATTATAGACATACGGCCCCACACACACACACACACACACACACACACACACACACACACACACACACACACACACACACACACACACACACACACACACACACACACACACACACACACACACACACACACACACACACACACACACAAGCACAGTCATTTATACAAAACGTTCATGACTTCAGGATGTCCCAAAATATATTTTGGAGCTTATATTTTATTTCCAGGTGTTGTAGGGAATGTAACAACTCATTTGCATACCAGCATTTACCGCTAATCATAATATAATACTCACCAGATAATGAGTACACATGTTGATGGGGTTCTCAATTTGGTCAGGTCATGAGGGGAACTGTCCTATTTATGGTTTAACTCTGCTTGGTTGTCCTCACCTGTCAGAGAAAAGGTTCTTCTGACAATATTGAACTTACTCAGGGCACCACTGGCTAAAAAGTCCAGAATAAGGAACAAACACTTTTGAGACCCTGCACCTTAAGTGCTGAAGCAAGAGTGACACTAAATACATGAACATAACAGGCAGCTTAGAAACAGCCCAGGCGTCTGCCCATGAAGTGGCGAGACTTGTGTTGTTGAGATAAGGCTGTGATGTTTGAGTGCGTTGTGACATGTTCCTCTGCCGTTGATCTTTGTTTTCCAAAAGACCATGGATCATAAGATTTAGGAGCAGAATGAAACTATTGAGCCCATCGAGTCTTCTCCACCATTCAAACGTGGCTAATGTATACAGGCATACGAACACCTGACAACTCATACTTATGAATGGACTGCGCGTGGCTTCAGCAGTTTGTCGGCTCGAGGAAGGAGAGCGCCATCCACCATTTTAAGTCGGATCATGTTGTCTCCCTTGATGCCTACTTCAAGAAATTGACTCCAGTGGTTTTATATACATAGAAAGGTAAAATATATACTATATACTAAGACAAACATTTGACTAGCTGACGCTAAGAACTGTAAGTACCGACTTGCATACAAATTCGATAAGAGAGAGATTTAGGAACGGATTCAGGTTCGCAACCCAGGGACTGCCTGTATTTCACAACCTTTGACACCTTTACTGAACAAGAACCTATTTTAGGTACATTTAAACCTCTGCTTTAAATGAACTCTCTCGTCCTAAACTCTCCCATGACTGGAAACACAGTGTTCACGTCTCCACAAATCAGCAGCTCTCTCTCATTAAATGAACCTATTATTTCTGGATACAGATGAGGAGATCACTTCGTTGACCACCAATGGCCACCCATTTCAAATTCCCCATCCCATTCCCTTGCTGATTGATGTACCTGTCCATGCACTGCCAGTCTGAGACCGCCAGCGAATTGGAGTAACAACACTTCATCTTCCATCTGGGTGCCCTCCAACCTCTCTCACCCACCCCTGTCTCCTTTCCTCCAGCTCCACTCTCTCTTCCTCAATCCCTCTGTTTCCTTCCAGCTCTGCAATCAGACCTAACTCCCCCCTCCCCTGCTCTCCTGACCATGTCTAGACACACCTGTTGGCCTGCGCTCCTCCCCCTGCCCCTTCTACCCTTCTCCCCCTACCATTTTGTCCTGGCGCCTGCCTGCCAAAACATTGACAGAGTGGATACCAATAGGCTTTTCCCACTTAGATTGGGGGGAGATAAATACGAGAGGTCAGTTTTAAGCTGAAAGTGGGGGGGAAAGGTTTAGGGGGATATTCTTCATTCAGAGAGGGATGGGACTGTGAAATGAACTGCCATCTGATGTGGTGAATGTGGGCTCGATTGTGTGTTTTAAGAATACATTGGATATATACATGGATGGGAGAGGCCTGGAGGGTTACAGAATGGGTGCAGGTCAGTGAGAATAGGGAAATGATGGTTGGCACAGACTAGAGGGGCTGAATGGCCTGTTTTCTGTAACATTCTATGGTTCCATGGTTGGTTCTATATCTCTGCCTCCAATGGACACTGTGGGAACTGCTGAGTTTCTCCAGCACAATTTGTTTCACTCCATTATTTCTATTCCTCGTTTGTGGCAGATTATTTATCTTATCCATGATGGGCTGTATTGATTTTGGATAAGAATAGTAATGCTACAATTCTATTATGTTTATAATAATGTTAAAGGCAATAAACCCATAATGATTGCAATAATGATAGCCTTCAAGTGACCCTATATGAGTTGCTCAATAATTTAGACCTAGTTATGATTGTGAAATCTGTTGAAATTAAATCCAGACCAGGAGAGCGTGTGCACACTTACGTCAGCTTGACGTAAGATCCGGAATGCGAGGGGCGGGCCGAGGACAGCCTTAAAGGCTGCGACACAAACTTCAAAGTAAATGCTAAACGAGCTCAGAGCCTGCTGTCTCAGTCTTTTCACTGCGCTCACGCACAACCTGCTACATTACATCATTAGGATTGCACTAACCACGGCAAGGTTAGCGCATCACCGTTACACCGCCAGAGACTGGGGCTGGGGTTCGAATCCTGCGCTGTCTGCAAGGAGTTCGTACATTCTCCCTGTGTCTGCGTTGGTTTTGCCCGGGCCGGGGGGGCTTCTTCCCACCATTCAAAACTTACCAGGGATTTCAGGTCATTTGGGTGTAACTAGGCAGCATGGGCTTGTAGGGCAAAAGGGCCTGTTGCCATCCTGTATGCTTAAAAAAATATATTTTGCATCAACTAATAAATAATAGTCTGTGGTGAGAGACAATTAACAGGGAAAAAAAATCAATGGCTCATTTCTTACAGAAACACACTGTTTGTCGATGGAAACTATAACAATTCTGAATATGTAATACAAGGTGTGGTGCACTGTTAGCCAGAATCAGACACACACAAAGACTGTTTCTTTTCTTTTCTTTGGCTTGGCTTCGCGGATGAAGATTTATGGAGGGTTAATGTCCACGTCAGCTGCAGGCTCGTTTGTGGCTGACAAGTCCGATGTGGGACAGGCAGACACGGTTGCAGCGGTTGCAAGGGAAAATTGGTTGGTTGGGGTTGGGTGTTGGGTTTTTCCTCCTTTGTCTTTTGACAGTGAGGTGGGCTCTGCAGTCTTCTTCAAAGGAGGTTGCTGCCCGCCGAACTGTGAGGCGCCAAGATGAACGGTTTGAGGCGATATCAGCCCACTGGCAATGGTCAATGTGGCAGGCACCAAGAGCTTTCTTTAGGCAGTCCTTGTACCTCTTCTTTGGTGCACCTCTGTCTCAGTGGCCAGTGGAGAGCTCGCCATATAACACGATCTTGGGAAGGCGATGGTCCTCTATTCTGGAGACGTGACCTACCCAGCGCAGTTTGTTTTCAGCAGCGTGGATTCGATGCTGTCGGCCTCTGCCATCTCGAGTACTTCGATGTTGGAGATGAAGTCGCTCCAATGAATGTTGAGGATGGAGCAGAGACAACGCTGGTGGAAGCGTTCTAGGAGCCGTAGGTGATGCCGGTAAAGAACCCATGATTCGGAGCCGAACAGGAGTGTGGGTCCTTTACCGGCATCACCTGTATAACTGCATAATAGGCTTTAATCCACAAAGACTTCCACAGAGCCAGACTGGCTGTGGCTGCAGCAACTCTGAGTGAAGCCTCGGGAGGCCGGCGCAAGCTTATATCCCGGAGGGTGATTGACACCCAACCGGGTGGGGCTTGATCTATTCGGACCGACTGCTTGATAGCCAGCCAGGTGTTATCCTGTCCCCTTACACTCCTGCAGGTACAGAGGTTTCCCCCTGAAGTAGGCCAGTGGTGTACCACCACACAAGGGCGTTGACAAATTCTCACTATGGACAGCAGATTCAGAAGGTGCTCTGCTCAGGATCAGCTAAGAACATTATGCAAACTTCCTTCTCCTCTATGGACATCCTGGGAAAGGCAGCCTCCATACTTGCATGCAGACTAACCCATACATTGTTGGAATGTGGGAATGATACCAGAGCACCTTAAGGAAACCCATGTGGACATTTGGAGAATGCACAACCTTCTCTCAAGGCCCTTTTACACAGCCTCTTCAAGGTGGGAATATTGCACCTTTATTACACCACACTGCTCTGTGTATAGGCATGGAATAGGGGGGGTGGGGTGGATCATTGTAGTCCTGCCTTTAAGCCAGCAGCAGAGGTAGTCACTAGCCCTTTTTACACAGAGATCCTATAACACTGCCATAAGGAAGACCCATCATTAAGTCGGCTTTGCTTTTTGTTACACTGAACCCAACAACACCAGCACAATGCGATTCAGCTCTGTGACTCCCCCTCATTCCATGTTTGTACCTTTTACACAGAATGGTGTGGTACAATAAACGCGCAATATTCTCACCTTAAAGAGGCTACAGTGTAAAAAAGCAAAGTCAGCTTTACGTCAGTATTGCGAGACCTCTGTGCAAAAAGGGCTATAGGGCAGCAGCAGATTTGAACCCGCTGAGTTAATCAATTCATTCAACAGTTTTTGAGCAACTCACAAATGGTTAAGCCAGAATGAATGTTGAACATATAATGAATCCAACAGCTTAACACTTTAATATTTTGGTCTCAACAAACTGTTCATCCCTGCAATGCCATTTCTCTGGTTAGGGAACGATGCTTCCCAATTATGTTGAAAAGGCAGCAAATGGAGCAATTTTCCACGCAAACTTTTGTCCATTTGGAGGATCCATTGAGAGGGTCAGAAGGGAATGCAAAAGAGCACAAAGTAAAGGGATAAATGTGACTTTAAAGCAGGACATTTGCAGAGAAATTTCTTCAGCCAGAGGGTCATGAGTCACAGGCAGATGTGGTCATTGGCTGTATCTAAGGCAGAGATTGACTGGTATTTGATTAGTCAGGGCATTAAGGGTTACGGGGAGGCTGGATCAGCTCATGATAGAATGGCAGAAGAAACTCGACTGACCTACTTCTGCTAGTGTATCTTGCGTCGTAGCTGATCTTGGAGAAAGCAGTCATGTTTCACTGGCCAAGAGAAATTACAAGCAGAAAATCACGCGGAAATAATTCTGGAAGGAAGTTTTTCAAACTCGAATTTTTAAATTAAAATTGGAACCTAACCCTTTAATAGCTCTTTATGGAATACCTTGTGATGATAATGTGATCCTAAAGTCAATTCAATGTCGCATTTTATCCTTCGTAAATGGAAAGACAATATTTCACCTCCACGTGCACAATGGCTGAGGAATATTATATCGTGTTTAAACTTGGAAAAAAGTAGATATGCTGTCATTGATTCAAATATCAAATTCTAAACGATATGGGGCTCATTTATGGACTACTAATATCACTTTAAGAGTTAGTGATGAATTGGAATTTTGGCTTGGTGATCTCGCTCTCTCTAAGATTATGCCACTTGAATTTTTTAAATGTCAACCTTCCTGAGGGGAAGGGGTTTAGAATCCATCTTTTTTTTTTGTTTTCTTTTTTAAGCCACTTTCAGGGTGGAACAGCTGGAAGAATGCAGCTCTGGAGCTGGCTGCGAAGTGACATTCAGGCGCTGTTCTGGCACCTGAAAGGTCCGCAGCGGGGAGAGGCGCCGCAGAGCAAACGCCGGCTCCTGTCAACTGTGGGCGTAGTCCCACCCTTTGTCAGGTGCCTGGGGGAGCGCTCGGAAGCGGAGAATACACCTACCCGAGAAGGGTTGGGTAAGTACTCCTCGGGTCGGGGTTCTCTGCTTTCAGGTGGCCTCCTAACAGCCACGTTCGGGTATTTTAGGTGGCCTTTCTGTCCACCTGAAAGCGGCTTTAGGTTCTATCGTGTCATTATGTTTGTGCAGTTGTACTTCAGAATTTCTAAATATGATAATTATTGTAACTTTTTCAACTAGTTCTGTAGCACATATAATTGAATTCATTTTTTTCTATTCAATAAATATTTTAAAAATGAAAGAAAGAATTAATCTAGAACTGGGCCAAGATGGGAACAGTTAACATTTTGAAAGTGACCACCCTCAGAGGTTTATTTCCTATGGCCACAGAAGTGGGATTGCAGAAATGGACGGAGACTGATTCAAGAAAGTTACGAAGTGCGCCTCTTTCAGGGATATAAATGCAGGGATCATTGGGCTCCAAATGAGATTGCAAAGCAAAAGGGATTTTAATGAAAAGAGATCACAAAATTGCTGTGAGACAAAATTCAGGGTTTACACAAAGTGTTTATAAAGGAGGGCAATGAATTCCATATGAAGAAAGAGAATTAATCTGAAGTCACAGAGGATGGGATGAGGGTGCAAAGGTGGGACCATCCAATGTGATGTCACGAAGAAGGCTCGCCAGCGGCAGTACTTCGTGAGGAGGTTGAGGAGATTCGGTATGCCACCAAATACTCTCGAGCATTTCTACAGGTGTGCCATGATGACTGGTTTCCTCCCTGTCCAGTGTGGAGGTGCCTATGCACAGCCCAGGAAAAAAAAACTCCAAAGAGTTGTGATGTCAGCCAGCAGCATCACTGGCACCAATCTTCACTCCATCAAGGACATCTACAAGAGGTTGTGTCTTAAGAATGCAGCCTCTATCCTCAAGGACCCCCACCTCCCAGACCATGCCTTCTGCTTCCATTGGGACAGAGATACAGGAGCCCAAAGATGAGCTCCCAATGCCACAAAGACGGCTTCTTCCCCTCTGAGTTCTGAATGGACAATGAACCACAGACTCTACCTCAATTTCTCCTATTTTCTTCCACTATTTATTTATTTAGGAATGTCATTTATAGCCAATATTTGCATTGTGATGCTACCACAAAACAACGAATTTCACGACATGTTCATGACAATAAATTCTGATACTGATTCTGAATATTTTTATTGTATTTGCTTGAGAAATAGAGAATTGGAATTTTAAATGAGAGTGACCCAATGAATGACCAAATACTGGAACAGAAGTGGATCAGATTAGCTGTGGTTTACACACTGTGGATGCACACTGCTATTTTGGGTTCAGCAGCAGAAGGTACGGCAAGCTTTAGGACTCCTTGCAAAAGTCCTCAGACATGTGGGCTTGCAGCTGGGAGAGAGATGTACAAGGATGTGGAGGGAGATGAGGGAATGGCTGGCTCATTGGCAGAGCATGTGTGTTCAGCCCTGGTTGGATTGAAATGAACGAAAAGGCAATGCAACACTCAACCTCCCTTGTCACATGAGGTGGAGAGGAGGTCAGAAAACAATGATACCATCTGTGGAGAGAAATGATCAATAAAAACACAACGCTGGAGAAACTCAGCAGGTCAAACAGTGTGCTTTATGCAACAAAGATAAAGATACAGAACCAACGTTTCGGGCTTGATCATCAAGGTATGGAAAAATGGAGGCAGGTACCGAACAAAATGATGGAGGAGAGGGGGAGGGGAAGGAGCATGGACCCAAAGGCAGGAGGTAATAGGTAGATGAGGGAGGAAGGGGACACCAGCAAGCAGAGATACTTCTGTGATTCCTGTAGGAGAAATTGCTCTGTGATTCCTGAGGGAGGGATAACTCTGTGATTCTTGAACCCTTTATCAAGGTATGAAAAAAATCCCAGCAGGCACCCTAACAAAATGCAAGGGGGGGAGGGGGGAGAGGGGAAATAGTCAGTGTCAGACTCAGAATGCTGACTGCCCTTTTTTCTCCAATGGATGCTGACCAGCCTGCTGAGTCCATCCAGCTTCTCATAGCTTGCTCAAGATTTCAATGTCTTCTGCTTCTCTGCCAGGAGTTTGGTTGGAGTAATGGGGGAATACTGCTTGCAAGCAGAGAGCAACGCATGCAGCTCATGTCGATTTGAAGTCCATTTAGACAGGATTTATTCTAAAATGCAGAAGGAAGCAAATCTGTTAGCTGCTAACTGGCCAATATTTTCTTGGAGACACAAAACAATCAAGAACTCTCCCCATGAAATGTAAAGTTACACGGTTGTCAATATTGATTACTAATGTAGCTAATCAGGCCTGGCATCAGATTGTGCTCTCATTTTATTAATAAAGAGGTTTGGGGACACCAATACCCCTGAGCAGGAAGTCCTGCAAAAGGTATTGGACACAGCCTAGAAAATCACAGGCAAAACCCTCCACTCCATCGAGAACACATATGGGGGGGCGCTGTTGTTGGAGAGCACCATCATTAAGGCTCTGTTCTTGCTGCTACTATCAGGAAAGAGGTATAGATGCTATAAGGCTCACACCACCTGGTTCAGGAACAGCTGCTCCCCCTCCACCATCAGACTCCTCAACCACAAACTCAATCAGGGACTCATTTAAGGACTCTTGCCTGTGCACTTTATCGATTTTTTTTCTCTCCGTATTGCACAGTCCATTTGCTTACACATGTTCGTATCTTCTTGAGTACAGTTTTTTGCACTACCAATTCTGCCTCACCCGGAGGAGAAAGAATCACAGGGTTGTATGTGATGACAAGTTTGTACTCTGACAATAAATCTGAACTTTGAAAATCTTTGAACTTTTCATGGTCTTGAGATCATTGAGTGTTATAAAGGTCGACACAGATTGGGCTCAAAGCCATGGTCTGAATCAAAATTAAAATCAGGTCATCCTTAGAAAGAGACATTTTGATCATCACATCATTAGTATCTGTTAAATAAAGATTAACGGAGACGAGACATTCTGCCATATAGAAGGCTCGCAAACTTTCTTCAGCTTTCAGTACTTTCTTGTCCCCTTATTTTTGTGAATTGTGTGACAAGCAGTTTTAGAAATGAGAAGGGTTTCTTTCTACTTTTAGGGAAAACACTGTGAAGCAACATTCAGTTGTTAAAAAACATTTAGCTGTACAGAGGGGTAACTGGCCCTTTCGACCCACGAGCCCGTGCCACCCAGTTACATCAATTAACCTGCAAACCCCGGTATGATTTTGGAGGGTGGCAGATGACTGGAGCATCCAGAGGAAGCCCACGCAAGACATGAGGATCACCGGATTCAAAATTAAGAACATAACAACATAAGAATCAGGAGCAGGAGTCGGCCATCTGGCCCGTCAAGCCAGCTCCACCATTTAATGAGATCAAGGCTGATCTGATGATCGGCTCATCTCCACCTACCTGCCTTTTCCCCAAATCCCTTAATTCCTCTACTATGTAAAAATCTATCCAACCTTGTCTTAAATATATTTACTGAGGTCACCTAAGCTGCTTCAATGGGCAGTGAATTCCGCAGATTCCCCGCCCTCTGGGAAAAGCAGTTTCTCCTCATCTCCGTCCTAAATCTGGGCCCCTGGCTCTGTCATGACATTGTGTTAACCGCTATGCTAACTGAGCCACCTTTATTAGCTGCATACAATGCTGAATTTACTCTGCTTACCATCAATGATGGAGTTCTTGAACAGGAAAGGCTTCTGAAAGCCATGCAGACTTTTATCAGTGTTATTCACAATGTTCTGTTACTGGGAAAACAATATTTTTAATCAATGTGCAGGGCATCCAATGGAAATTGGGAGGCTTGAGAACATAGGTGGTAGCATGTGCAGTGAGGAGGAGAGTAACAGTGTACGGACCGACAGAAGGTTCTGTATTGATTGCCACATTGATAAGAGTTCCTGTGGCAGCAAGAGGGGAGGAGTTGATGAGGTGAGATGTCCAACTACTCCCAGAGTGAACCTCAAAGCCAATGAGAAACGAGCTCCAACTCCTTGTCTTTAAATAAAAAGCACCTTAAACTCTCCAAAGCAACAGGCAATTTCGGAAACAGCAGTTTGCTGATTTTTTTGCTCCAGATTTAAGCCTTTGCAGTTTTTTTAATGTTTCCAGATACAGTAAAAACCCTGGTATCCGGCACCTATGGGGATTGTTAGATGCCGATGTGAATTTTTTCATTGCTTAAAGTCATGTGTTGGGGATTGGTGAACTAACGGCGAGTCACGGCAATTTGAAACCCGTACTTTTTACTTACTTATTTTCTTCTTTAATAGCTACATATTATACGAACAGTTTAATTAGCATTGTTGAATTGGATACAGACAGACAGAGAGAGAAAAATATATATTAAATATGCATCCGCACACCCACACACATACCCACACATACACCCACATCCACATACACACACCCACACGGACCCACCCCCCACACATGCACCCACATACCCACACATACACCCACATCCGCATACACACACCCACACGCACCCACCCCCCACACACCCCACATCCACATACATACACCCACACGCACCCACCCCCCACACACACACCCACATACCCACACATACACCCACATCCACATACACACACCCACACGCACCCACCCCCCACACACACACCCACATACCCACACATACACCCACATCCACATACACACACCCACGCACCCACCCCCCCCACACACACCCACATACCCACACATACACCCACATCCACATCCACATATCCACACACGCACCCACCCCCCCAAACACACCCACATACACACACACACTCACACACCCCCACACACATAGCCCCACACACCCCCACATCCAGACACACACCTCACATACACAAAACCAGACACACCCACCCACACCCAGACACACCCTATGCACACAGACACCCACACACACACACACACACACACACACACAGACACACTCCCCACACACACACACACACACACACACACACACACACACACACACACAACCTTAGATTCCCAGACGCAACAATAAATTATCATGCTGTCATTCAGCATCTTTAAAGCTCAAACTCCTCCCGGCTTCCACAGTTTGTTGGGTTACGAGTTTTATTTTTTTCACGACTTTGGGTGTGAAGTGCTTTCTGACTTCACTTGCAAGCAGCGTTAAAATAATGTCTTCTCGCTGGGGGCAGCAACGTGAGTCATTGTATGGGTTAAGGCTATGGTATGATTATGGAGGCAGGTGTGCCTCCCAATGTGATGGTGAACTCATTAATTTTACCCTGGACAGCATGCACCAAATAATTGCAATGCCTCAGATATTCTATAAAGTGATTGGCTGAGACATGAATGTGGCAATATTGAAATTTATGACACCAATAATACTATTGATTAAAGGGCCTTGCAAGGTTGCCTTAGGGAACTACTCCATTGCTCCATTTATTATTAATTCTCAATCATTAGAAAATCTTTCATGCGTCATTTATATCAAGCCACCCTTGATCAAATACGACCTTGTCTACATATGAGTGTCCGAACAATTGAAAACTGGCTGTATGCTCCAAATAATTCATGATTCAGATGATAGTCTTCTACTCTTGGTCATCTTATACCTTCTGTTCCGCCACCTTATGTGTGTATTTAGCTTCCTTCATCCTCAGCTGTTAGTGAGACCTCTCTCTCTACAGGCTGCTTCTTGGATTTATTGATGATGTTCATATTTCTCCTGCACGTTGTCAATCCTGAGGGCCCCGTGCAATGACTCTTGCCCATTCCACCTTCTGCTTGACTGACTTTGTTAAAACCCCTCAAATCCTTGGCCCGACTTGTCCAATGTTGATATCTTTTCCAACAACCAAAAATTGTGCAGGCCAGGGTTGTTGTTTGTCCTTTGTAGTCAAAGATGCATCCGCAAGTCAAATTGGAGATGGGTGGCTGTGGGTCTGGAGGTGACTGGTGAGGCCAATCTGGGCCCTGAAGGCTCGCCCACATGTGGGACACAAGTGGGTGGGTGTTGACGTGGCAGTGGGCCATGCGCACAGCATGTTTTCATTGCGCCTCGATGATGCGCCTGACTTCAGCTGCACGGGCTCCTGTGATGATCTTGCTGCACCAAGCTGCATGGTCCAGGGCAAGGGTCTCCCACATGTTGATGTTGACACCCAGGCCTTTGAGGGACGATTTGAGGCAGGCTTTGTAATGTTTCTTCTGCCCCCCTTGGTGATATATCCAAGCCATTGCAGATTCCCATATATAACCATATAACCACTTACAGCACAGAACAGGCCAGATCGGCCCTACTTGTCCATGCCGTAACAAATCCCCACCCTCCTAGTCCCACTGACCAGCACCCGGTCCATTCCCCTCCAGTCCTCTCCTCTCCATGTAACTATCCAGTTTATCCTTAAATGTAACCAATGATCCCGCCTCAACCACATCTGCTGGAAGCTCATTCCACATCCCTACCACCCTTTGCGTAAAGAAATTTCCCCTCATGTTCCCCTTATAATTTTCCCCTTCAATCTTAAACCATGCCCTCTAGTTTGAATCTCCCCCACTCTTAATTGAAAAAGCCTATCCACATTTACTCTGTCTGTCCCTTTTAAAATCTTAAACACCTCTATCAAGTCCCCCCTCAATCTTCTATGCTCCAGAGAAAAAAGCCCTAGTCTGCACAACCTTTCCCTGTAACTCAAATCTTGAAGTCCTGTCAACATTCTCGTGAACCTTCTCTGCACTCTCTCTTTTTTGTTTATATCTTTCCTATAATTTGGTGATCAAAACTGTACACAGTACTCCAAATTTGGCCTCACCAATGCCTTGTACAATTTCATCATAACCTCCCTACTCTTGAATTCAATACTCCGATTTATGAAGGCCAAAATTCCAAATGCCTTCTTCACCACACCATCTACCTGAGTATCAGCCTTGAGGGTACAATTTACCACAACTCCTAAATCCCTTTGTTGCTCTGCACATCTCAATAGCCTACCATTTAATGCATATGACCTATTTAGATTTGCCTTTCCAAAATGTAACACCTCACACTTATCTGTATTAAATTCCATCATCCATTTCTCAGCCCACACCTCCAGCCTTCCTAAATCACCTTTTAATCTACGGTAATCTTCCTCACTATCCACAACACCACCAATCTTTGTATCATCTGCAAACTTGCTTATCCAATTCTCCACCCCTACTTCCAGATCATTAATATATATAACAAACAATGTGGACCCAGGACCGATCCCTGAGGAACTCCACTAGTCACCGGCCTCCAATTGGACAAACAATTTTCTACCACTACTCTCTGACACCTCCCATCCAACCATTGCTGAATCCATCTCACTACCTCCTTATTTATACCTACTGCCTCCATCTTTTTTCCTAACCTCCTGTGGGGAACTTTGTCAAAAGCTTTACTAAAGTCTAAATAGACAACATCCACAGCTTTCCCTTCATCAATCTTTTTTGTAACCCCTCAACCTTTTTTGTAATCCCATGTTATGCAACTTTTTGCAATAACGCACTGGATACTGTATGAGTGATACTTCTGTGCCATGTATTGTGCTCTTTCATCTTGATGTAGATGTACAATCAGAAGAAAATGACCCTGCCTCTCCTTGTCATCATTAAGTCTATCATGCACTAACTCAAGTAATAATTCAGTTACTCTCAACCCATCTCACGTTCCCAAAGGTTTTCCAAATTTTTCACCCAGTCCCTTCTTAAACTTTCATTATTGGCTTTTCCATCAATATGGACACAACGTCGACCGGGACTAGGGAGGAAATTGAAGAGAGTTAAGCACAACAGGCTGCAGATTCTGTGATCGTAGTAAAAACACCGAAATGCTGAAGGAACTCAGCATCTCAAGGAGACAAAGAATTACACAGACATGATAAATTCTTACATAGTCCCTTATCATATTCATTTGTTGGTCTAGATTCCTCCCCCATTGTTTGAATTCTGAGACTTTCTGATATATCCTGATATATCACTCTCTGAGTGAAGAAGCATCCTCTATCATTTCTCCTAAAGTTTTTCCCCCTTACCCTTAACTCATACCCTCTTGTTCCAACCTCCCTTGCCCTCAGGGGAAAGAGACTAGTCTATCTATTCCCTTCATAATTTTAAATACCTCTATCAAATCCCCTCTCAACCATCTACGTTCCAATGAATAAAGTCTCTGTCTCCTTAATCTACAAACTTTACTTGTGAATTTTGCTTCTTAGCCTCCTCTGGACTAAAGAGAACAGCAATCTATCCATTTAAGTGCAAAGAAGGTAACCAGGTCACCTATCTTGGTATTATGCCTGAATGTGGAATGGCATGAGGAGAAATAACTTCTATTGTTTACAATGTCAAAGATTCACTTACCTCCATTTGGACATGTTGAGAGAGTCCTTCAAAAAGACAACTATCCCTTGGGAGCATCAGGGCACATTGAGAATGTGAAAGGTGCTCTGTAAATGAAGTACAGAACTTCTCACAACAATCTCTCACTATCTCTGAAGATAGCTCGTTTACCTTTGCACAACTCCACTGAAAGACTTGAACCCTAAAGTATCCAAGGCAACAAAAAGTGTGCTCCCAATTGAGGGAAAGAGCTCTCGATCACTGCATTATTGAAGAGAGGTCTTGCCACGAAACGTGTTTCTGGTGGGGGGCAATCCTTGGTGGGAATGCCCCTTAGGAAATGGCTTTCAGCCCACGATTCGCCATTCATAAATATGAATCAAAGCAAAACCATGAGGTCTATCCAGTTTCCTGGGAGGTTCTCCCATGGCACCAGTTCACCTTGTTGCAGGTGTACATTATTGATTGCTAAATGCAAGACACGCATTTCTTGTCCAACTATCAAATTTGTTCTCCAAAAATAAAAAGATTCTCCTTTATTTAAAAATTGCAGTCTGTTCAAACAATGGCAATACTGGAGATATTACACCACCAAAAATGCAGTAAATCTGCATTTTGAGAACCATTGCATGTTGAATCTGTCAGATTACAATGTTTGATTTTTGATTTCCTCTTATTGACAGTTTTCTCTTTAAGAAATGGCATGTCTGTAAACATGGAAACGCTAACAGCTTGCTAGTGCAGTTTGCACAGAATGCTGTGAGTATTTCTCTTGATCTCAGAAGGCAATAATACTCAGCTCAAAGGGCATTTAGTGCCCATTATTGTCTACGTTGAGAATTTGAATACCACATACATGTATCATTTTTAGTTCCTGTACACTAATTACTAAATCCATCTGAGCTGACGGCCACATTCTGAGATTGCACGGCTGATTATTACAGCTCATGCAAACCACAGCCGAGTGCAGAATTAGCAATCACCTTCTGACAAAGATAACTGGCCAAATTAAGGCCGGGTTAACCCAAAGGCAGGGTGTTGCCTCATGAATAGGACACTTACAATTCCCTTGGGAACTCAGGTATAAATGGTTCAGCACAGTAATGGATAGGGCCATCCCAAAGAAATGTCAGAATGTTTATCCACAATACCCAAGAGGCATGAATCTGATCAATACAAAAAGCAGTTGTGTATCTGTTTGTTAACTGATATAATTGCTTGATAATACATTTAATCGGCATTTAATACAGCTCTGTGCCTTCTGCGTCAATAAACTGTAATTCCTCTAGAAGGAACACTCAAGTCTGTCATAATTTATGCACAAAAGGTGCATGACTTAAATGATTCAAATGGCAATGATTAAATATTCGAATGTCTTCATTGTGTAAAAACTGCATTTTGCATTATCCATTGTTCAAAAGTCTGTGAAAGGACACAAGGTTAATCAAGAAAAAAAACAGGGATCCAAAGATGAAAATATGCAAAGTTTTGGCTTTTCATTCCATCTTCAGGATATAAACATGCAGCCAAAATGCTGGGCAAGTCAATAACAAGAGGTTCAATAACACCACTACTTGACTTATTTTAACACTATTCCTTGCATTTTCTTTGTTTATTCATTTGTCTAATTATGTATTCTTGCACAACATCTCATCCTCACTGACAAACAACATAGGATGCGTACTAAGCGCATTGCTCTAGTTGCACTGCGACTGTGTGACAAAATGGATGCCATTTACAAATTTTCTGATGACACCATAGTCGACGGCAGAATCACAGATCCCAATGAGGAATCATACAGGAAGGAGATAGATCAGCTCGTTGGGTAGTGTCACAACAACAACCTTGCACTCAACGTCAGCAAAACCAAGGAGCTGAGTTTGGATTTCTGGAGGGGGAATTCAGGAAAACACGAACCAGTCCTCATCGAGGGGTCAGCAAATTCCTGGATGTCAACATCTCTGAGGATCTGTCCCAGGGCCTCCATGTCGATGCAGTCACGAAGAAGGCTCATCAGTGGGTAAACGTTGTGAGGAGTTTGAGGAGATTTGGTATAACCAAAGATTATTGTTAATTTCTACAGGTGTCTGGTCTGGTACGGAGGTGCCAATGCACAGGACAGGAAAAGAATACAGATGGTTGTGAGCCAGTGCCACCAAGGGCATCAGTCTTCGCTCCATCGAGAACATCAACAAGAAGCAGTGTCTTAAGAAAGCAGCCTCAAGGACCCCCACTGCCCAGGTCATGCCCTCTTCACTCTGCTACCATCAGGAAGGAGGAACAAGAGTTTATTTTTTAAAAGTAATTTATAGCAATATTTGCACCTGCAATGCTAATTTTGGAACAAAGCAAAAAATGTTGTGACATGTTCCTGACCATAAATTTTGATTCTGATTCTACTTGCTGCACATTGGCTGATCTAGATAGCACACAAAACAATACTTTGTACTATATATCAGTACACCTGACAATAAACAATACAATTCAATCCATTCCAAAGACTTTGCATTGTTGTTATTTGTAAAATATAGTTTTTTAGTAAGTCAAGAATGAGACCCTAACAATGGGAAGGCTTCTAGCTCCAAAAGGGTAATGATTCAGAATTTAAGGCAAATTACCTTCAGTAAAATAAATACTCACTAAAGACCATGAACTTATATTCCACCATGGTCTCCAGGAAATCCATTCAAAAGTCTTGGAGAGAGACAATCTATGTCGAGTAAGACTCCATGAAAGTTTTTTTGCAGACTATGGTGAAAGCAGGCAAAACAAGGCAGCAATCCTGCACAATTCAGTACGTATATCACAACCTCCAGTGACTGATTTATTTTTTTCATTTACTTTCGATATACAGCACGGTAACTGGCCCTTTCAGTCCTCGAACCCGTGCCGCATAAATATGCCAATTAACTTATGACCCTGGTATGTTTTGAAGGGCAGGAGGAAACCGGAGCACCTGGAGGTAACCCAAGAAGACACAGGAATAATGTGCAAACTCCTCACAGATAGCACCGGATTTGAAGCCACTTGCTGGGGCTATAGCCACCCTTGGGCTTCTCAATATAACAATCATTTAAGATTAGTATTTAATCATGTCGACCCACCTTAAGACTTTCTGATTCATCCTTTCCCAGAAAATGTTCCAGTCCTTTTCATTTACAGATTGCAACAGTATACCATCTCCTTTACACGTGCTGGTACATCAGTTATATTTTTATATTTCTCTGTCGACAAACTGCGGTCATTCTTCCAAAGGGTTGAACAGGGTTCTAAAAGAAGAGAAAGATGTGTTAAAAGAAAGTAAATTAGGATCTCCGACACTGACACTGGTAACAGTTTTAGCACTATTTATCACTTTAATAATGAACCTCCAGACTCCATTATAAAACCTTGAAGTTTAAATAACTGAAATTTTTAAAACAAGTTTTATTTTAATTTATTGAGCGAAGATCATCATTTTGAAAATCCATCTCTGTCTTGACCAAGTTTAAATGTGAGGCTATTTTTTGAGGCCCATTGGTGGAAATGTAAAATTTAGTGCTAAAGCACATGTGGAGCAAGCAGCTCAGGTAAGAACTGCTCCATGAGGGACCTCTGTCACAGCGACAGATACGAGTTGAATTAATTTCGGAATTTAATTCCACTTATTTCAGTGACTTTTAAATATTAACATTGATTAACATGAAGCTAAGAGTTCATGGTAAGTGCAACCACTTCATTGATAATGCTTTGTGGAAGGAAATATACTGTTCCTTTGTTGCCCATGTGATTCCGACAATATGGTTGTAACCCTCCGAAATGGGTGGGAAGGGAAGATTAAAGAAACCACTGCTCTAGACCCAATTGTTACTGAAATATTTTGCTTGAGAAAAATTGTCTTTGGCCCATTTCCTTTGGAGTTACACATAATGAGTCAATTAGGGATGATTAAAACAGTGGTTTTCCACCCACATCCCACCTTAAGCAATTCCTTACTAATCACAGAGCACCAATGGCATAGGGATTACACAAAGTGGGATGTGAGTGGAAAAAGGTTGAGAAGCACTGGCATTTTATTTAATAATTTTAGAACCATATTGAATAAAAATATATATAAAGAAAATATGTATATGGAGAAAGAAAATAAAATCCCCCTCTCATCTATCCCACCCTCACCATCCCCCACTCACTAACCTAACTAATATAAAAAAAAGAAAAAAAGGAGAATGTCAATAAAAATTATTAATTCAATATATATAATAGTGGAGTTAAGGGTTGCAGCTCACGTGATACTTTGATGCTTGTTGTTTGATATTTGTTGCTCAAGCCCAAAGCGTTGGTTCTGTATCTTTATCTTTGCTACATAAAGGACACTGTTTGACCTACTGAGTTTCTCCAGCATTGTGTAGGTACCTACATGTATGTAGGTGGGAGCAATAAATACTGGCCTTTCCCATAACACCCAAATCCCTTAAAAGGAATAATGAAACTCCAGCCAATCATCTTCATGAAGTATCAATCCAACCTCCAGTGGCAGCATTAATGTTGATGCGATTCCTTTATTGGATACAGGTGCTCCTCAACTTACAATGAGGTTCCGTTCCGGCAAACGCACTGTAAGTTGAAAACAATTGTAAGTCAGAAAAGAAAACCGCACCTACCATTTTTTTATAATTAAATGTTGAATACCTTTATTCCACACTGAAAAAAAACATAAAGCACACTGGGCATGAAGAATGTGCTGTCCGGTACTCTCGTGTGATGCTACCATTGCCCAGCGTCGTGAAAGAGTAGCGTACTGCATGTCACAAGCACTGGAACAGATCGGTTATTCGAAATTGAAAGTATGAACTTGAACCATCATAACTTCGAAAAATCGCGTCGGACCATCGTAAGGAGAGGAGCACCTGTATAATCTTTGAAAAAGTAAACGATAGTGAAGCTCCTTGTTACAACAGGTCATCGTTTACCCAACTGAGTCATGCAGACCCGAATTTACATCAGCAGGATTAGGTATGATTTCTTATCATTTGGATCAATTCTATCCATGAATCAAACTGCTTCCTTAGCTGCCCAGAGACTGATGGAGACAGCTTTTCCATCGAAGCCAGTAGTGGTATTGTTAAATGTAGTTCTGACAAGGCAAACTGTTAAACTGTCTCTTCTGATATCACTTTAACTGCTGTTTGCATGACAGCAGTTAATTGGCATTGCTGTAGAATTTACAATCTCCCAAATTAGGATATGTGTAATTCGTGATAATTTATTTGCTCTGATCTTAACTTAAATAGCCCTGCTTGCAAAACAGACTCATTTGAATTGCATTCCAGAACATAACACGAGTTGAATACACCTTTTGCCCTCTCATGCAACACAACGCACATACTGAACAGTGGCTCAATACAGACAGAGGCTAGTGCTGTGCGGGGAAGTGACTGCCATGTAAATATGAGGGAAATCAAATTCCATTCAAATCAATGAAACTGGATCTGAATTTTATCTCTCCAGAAAATAGGACTGCTAAGAAAAATTAATGCAAAGGCTGTCAGAATAAACTAAAGGCAAATCTGCAATGCCGAAACATGATGAAAGATGTTATAATTAATATGGCAAGGCATGACCCAAACATGTGATCTCCCTTGCCACACAAGTTGTTAGGACCAAGTTAATTGTCAATGTAACTATCAAGGGCATTCTCTTAATGAGGCTGCTTATATCAGGCTAAGTGCCACGGTTGTATTTACATTCTAATAACAATTGTAAAATTAACAAGTCCTTAAGAAGGACTCTGACCAAAAATAAAGCCTTTTGTTTCACAAGAGAAATACTTCCTTCACCATTACTGCATCACAATGCAGGGGCAGATGCTACATGTATTCAGACAAGATGATTTCCAACCAATCAGGTGGCTGCTTGCAGAGAGGTAATGGAACACGAGGTCAGGAAATGCCAAGTTGCCATAGCTCAAGAGCTCTCTGTTGCAGTTGCATCATGTCATTTTCTGGAGAAACTCCAAAGCTACTTGGACTTGTAAAGAGTGAACAAGATTCAGGTTTCAGATTTATTGTCAGAGTACATACAAGACATCACATACAACCCTGAGGTCCTTTATCCTGTGGGACAGGCAGAATTACTACTGATTAGTAAAGCAAAAAAAAACATATGGAATCTACACATGTAAACAAATAAAGAAATTTAAACAAATGGAACTGTGCAATACAGAAATAGTCTTTTAAAAATCAGTAAGTGCAAAAGTGAGGGTTCTTAAATGAGTCCCTGATTGAGTTTGTTGTTGAGGATGCTGATGGTGGAGGGGTAGCCTAGTGGTGTGAGTCTTGTCGCACTTATACCTCTTTCCCGATGGTAGCAGTGAGAACAGAGTGTGGGCTGGGTGGTGTGGATCCTTGATGATTGCTGGTGCTCTCTGACAGACACGTTCGCTGTAGATGTTCTCGATGGAGGGGAGGGAGATTCAAGATCAAGATTCCATTTATTGTTATGTAATAAAGACAGTGCAATATGACATGAAATTTGTTTTTGTTTGCCATAAGGCAGACAGAATCACCATCGGTAGAAATTGCCTGAAGTGCCTCTTACAATCAGAGAAAGAGAGGCAAAAGCGAGTCCTCTCACCCAAGAAGGCTGTGGAGGATCAATAGCCCAGTAATGGGAATTTTGATATGAAGGGAACAAAGAGATATGGGATGAGCATTGCAAAATACAGTGGTTCCCCCTTATCCGCTGTTTTGCTTTCCACAGTTTCAGTAACCTGTGGTCAACTGCAGTCCGAAACTGATCCGACTGCCCCACTCTCTCCCCACAGCTCCGTGTCGGTCTGCACACTGATCCCACTGCCCGCTCTCTCCTCATAGTCCCGTGCCGGTCCCCACACTGATTCCACTGACTCGCTCTCTCCCAATAGACCCATGTTGGTCCCCAGACTGATCCCTACTTACAAATAAAAAGTTCACAGGTACCCTATAGCTTTGCTAAGTATGATGTTTGCACAACGTCCACATCACATAACACCCTATTTTACAGATGTTAAGCAGCGCATACCCTGTATAGGGTTTGGACCTATCTGCAGTTTCAGGCATCTCTGGGGGTCTTGGATGATATCCCCCGTCAATAAGGGGGAACTACTGTAGCTCTGAATTAAAAAAAAATATATTATTGAATGACAGGGCAGGAGACAAATGACCTACATCTGCTTCTTGCATTCTTAAAAACTCTTCAGGGCATTAGGGATGGAAATTAATGTCTTCCTTTTATGGGCTAAATGTGGTTGCAACATCTCTTAACATATGTCTGATGAAGAGGCTGGCAGGAGCAAGATACATATGACAATGCCGACTGCAGCAATGAATGGAAAGCACAATAGCGACAATGGCATTTATCCTTTCAATCTGAACTGACATTTCAAAACCAATTTATTGCATTAGGAACAAAAGAGAATGGACAGAAACCGTCCCCGCATGTAATTCTGGATTAATCCCAGTGCTCTTTCCATTCATTCAGATTCTGGTCAAAATATCTGATTTCAAATGTTTCCATGGTTTGGAATTGCAGAAAAATACACGCTCCAGTATTTCATAGATATAGCTAATGACTTGTATATCAAGCAATGAACTCATTTTCAATTCATTTTCATAATTATTTCAAATCTCCACTCAGACCCAGAGTTAAAAGGCCTCAAAGGCCCTGTAACAAATTATTAAACTGTCTAATAAATTAGGCTGTACAGCAATAAATGTTTCACCTAATTTCTTTCCTTGGCAGCACATCAGTGAGGCCTTGTTGGTGATATGCTGGCTTCAAAGAGACGGAATAAGAACTTGCTTTCCAAATCTTGGAATGTCTCCAGGGCACCCTTCCACCAGTCAAATACTTATCCAACTGTAGTCAGAACATGCTAATATAAGAAATGTGGTAAAGAACTCGCACGCAGCAGCTTCTGCAGGTGGAGTCACTTTCTCGGAGGATCTTTCTTGGACCCAACACACTAACGGCATCGTGAAGGAAGCACGTCAGCACCTCGACTTCCTCAGGAGTTTGCAGAGGTTTGGTATGATACAAGAAACCCTGGCAAATTTTTACAGAGGTGTGGTGGAAATTGTGCTGACCGGCTGCATCACGGTCTGGTATGGGAACACCAATACCCCACAGCATAAAGCCCCTTGAAAAGGTAGTGGAGACAGCCCAGGACATCACAGGCAAAACTTCCCACCAACGAGAACACCTACAGGGAACACTGCCACACCACCCCAGCTCACGGTCTGTTCTCTCTTTTGCCATCAGGAAAGAGGTGTAGGCGCCACAAGACTCGCACTACCAGGCTCAGGTACAGCTGCTCCCCCTCCACCATCAGACTCCTCAACACCAAACTCATTTAAGGATTCTTACTTGTGCACTTCATTGATTTATTTTGTTCTCTCCGTGTTGCACAATTTGTTTACACTCGTTATGTTTACAATTCTTTATTTATTTGCTATGCACATTTTTTTTTGCACTACCAATAAATAATTTTGCCTTGCCTGCAGGAAAGACTCTCAGCATTGTATGTGATGTTGTATGCGCCCTGACAATAAATCTGAAATGTCCAAATTATAAATGACCAGGAAAAGACAAATATTGGGACAATGACCAGTAAGTAATGCTGGAATTCATTTCAAGAGGAATAGAATATAAGAGCAGGGGTGTGATGTTGAGGCTTTATAGGGCACTGGTGAGACGTCACGGACCAATGTGAGCAGTTTTGGGCTTGTCATTTAAGAAAGCGCGTGCTGACGTTGGAGAGGGCTCAAGGAAGGTTCACAAGGATGATTCCAGGAATGAAAGGAATATCTTACGAGGAGCATTTTTTTTAGCTATTGGTCTGTATTCATTGGAATTTAAGAGAATGAGGGGGGTGGGGGTACTCATTGAAACATTTTGAATATTGAAATGGACAGAGTATGTAGAAAAGCTGTTTCCCATGGTGGGAGAGTCCAGGACAAGAGGACGCAACTTCAGGATTGAAGGACGTCCACTTAGAACAGAGATGCGGAGTAATTTCCTCACCCAGAGGTGATAAATCGGTGGAATTTGTTGCCACAGACAGTTGTGGAGGCCAGGTCATTGGGGATATTTAAGGCAGAGATTGATAGGTTCTTGTTTAGCCAGGACATCACAGTTTATGGGGAGAAGGCCGGGGAGTGGGGCTGAGAGGGAAAATGATTGAATGTCAGGGCAGACTCAATAGGCTTAATAACCTATCTCTGCTCCTATGTCTTATGGAGTTATGGTCTTAAGTGCTCACCAGTGCCATTTTGAATCCAGTGCTCTCTGTATGGAATCTGAATGTTCTCCCCGTGTCTGTGTGGCTTTCCTCCAGGTGCCCCCGTTTCCTCCCTCCCCCCAAAAACGCATGGGGATTGCAGCTTAATTGGGGCATTTGGTTGGCACGGGCTCATGAGCCGGGAGAATTTATAACTGGGCTGATGATTGAAATAGCCGCACTAAACATTATGGTCTAGCAATCAGACCTTTTAATGCACCTCCAGCACTTTCCCAGCCTTGTTCAGCTCTCAAGGGTCGGTTTGAACCCAAGGACTTTGACTCAGAGACCAAAATACTGTTCACTGAGCTATTGTTGAAATCAAAGGGTTCTTTTGGATTCAATCACTACTCCTGTTCCAAATAATCTGCACTTACAAATTTCAGATTTATTATCAGAGTACATACATGAGATCACATCGAACCCTGAGATTGGGCGAGGCAGAATTACCCCTTATTGGTAGTGCATTAAAAAACTGTACACAGCGTGTAAACAAATAAAGAAATTACTTAAAGGTACATGACACTAAAATAAGACCTTATGGTGTACTCTCGTTGTACACATGAATGAGAACAGTCATGAGGTGAGTGGTGTGAAATGGCCAAGGCTGCATCTTCTACTGATCTAGCCCCACTTCCCCCTCTCAAATCAATTTCATTCATTGCTTTGCTCTGTGCATGCCTACCATGTTTGACTGCATTAAATTAATGAATTGCTTGAGAAGAACTGAGACACGAAGGCTTCCAAATAAGTGAAACGATGGAGATCTGGTCATAAACAGCAGACTTGGAAGCCAAAGAACACCAGTACATTCAGAAGTCAATGACAGAATATTTAAAGCCAGCTTTTGCAGCAATTCCAAACTAGTTGCAGAGTAAAGTCAGCGTGACAAAATAAAAATGGCCACTCTGCCGGAGCTGCTGTTACGGCAGGTTTGCTGCTGGAGCTGACCTGCAGAAGGTGGGGAGTGGAGACCCAGTGCTTCCATTGGATCCAACTGCTGTCAGATCCATACAGGCTTTAAACAGCCTGTTAAAGGAGCTAACGGTGGTATATTTTAAATTATCGCCACCGTAGGGTTTGGGCCCATTGATGCCGCTTATGATTGGCAGTGGACATGAGGGGTTGCAGACTATAGGAAAGAAGAGGACTGGCGCAGGGCACCAGAAAATGGGGAGACCACCTCCCCTCCCCCCAATTTGAGAAGGAGAAGCAGAAATCACCCATGGGACGGTGACCAAGTTGTCACCGAGGGGCTCCGAGGCCGAAGAACACACAGGCGGCGGGCGGGCTGTTGGTGATGCAAGGTGAGGAATCCATGCAGGGTCCAGGCTTCTGGCAACTGCAGTCAAAGGACTCACACAAGGCTTCAGATTGGCGAAGGAGTACCAGGTATCAGATCCGGGATGCAAGGGGGAGCTGGAGGCTTCCTCATTGTGTTAGAGGTGTACATCTGGAGCTCGGGCTGCCGATGCTTTTGATTCTGTCTGGCTCTGGAGGCTAATCTATGAGCATTCGGTGACTCTGGGGGGGGGGGGGGGGGGGAGGGGATTCTCTCTTTTACTCTGGCTGTAAGGGGCACTAGGCAATTGCTCCTGAGAGAGAATCTTTGTCTGCTTTACAGTAGTATCACATTTTCTGTTTTATTTCAATAAAATAATCTTGAATATTTCATGTGGAAATGCTTGCAGATCAATGCGCTTTCCCTATCGGTAATTCTCAACTTTTTTTTTCCCACTCACATACTTCCTTAAGTATTGATCATCCTTTAGTTCAAAAAAGATACATTATTGTGCAGTTCATCTGTGGACTTGACTGAGATGAATCACTCAACAGAAACCTGTGCATGATGGAGTTTTAAGTGGAACGGTCATTGCACAGGGGTGGTCCCATTCTCTTGGCAGAAGAGACCTTGATCCAGTGGCACAGACAATTGTTGTGGATGGAGATCTCTTTTGCTTCAGTGGATGACCAGAATGTCTAAATGTCTTAAAATGCTCTTAGCCGTCGGCCCATTAATCAGTCTCTTCTGCCCAATCCACCAGACAGATCCCCTACCTCACTGAGGGTTGAAGACCTGTCGGCTACCCTCACCTAGTTTAGCCCGTCGGCCGAGACTGGTTACCGGGTTGTGGCCACTGCACGTGCTACAGCTACTTGGAGCCACAGGTGAGAGTTGAGCGCCAGGTTGGAACAAAAGGTGGATGAGCCACCCATAAAGGGAACGGGAGATTTCCCCACCAGAGGTGCTACCCCCCCCCCCCCCATTCACTCCAACTACATAGGTTGACACAGGTGCTCTGTGGTTAATCAAGGATTGCTTAAGGTGGTATGTGAGTTGTTAAAAAAAAGGTTGAGAATCACTGCCCTTTATCATTGCCACTAAATTTTACATATGTGTCTGCAAAATGGGAGCAGCTGGGTATTGGATGTTCTTTACAAGCAATTACCATTTCCAAGTGATAAAATGCAAACCTGCAGCAATTTCCAAACACCTCTTACAACGGGGAACTTCACCCCAACATTTAGTCATCAACACTCAAAACTTTTCGACAGGCTTGACAGTTAGTTATGTGGGGTTTAGCCAGCTGTCGTTTATCCCTACCTCCATGTTTCATGATCAGGACTTGTTTTATTGCTCTAGCCAATCGCTCTTACTCTCAACAAGGATGTTATGCCTTGCAGGGCATTGAGCGTGAGAATAAGCCCAAATCAGTCAGGTAATTGCACTGGGACATCTGCAAAAATCAAGGTGAAGTGAGCTGAGATTGCTTGCAGCTGGCAATAAATTTTAGGCATTGTGTTCCTCCAGAGAAAATCACAAGACTTTGATCCACCAAAACTTGAAGACTTTTTTTCACTGAAGTTATCTGCTCGAGTGTTTGAACAGAAATATGTGTAAGGAGGAAAATTATTTTGTAATATCTTGATGCTGTGAAAATGCCAAGAAAATGAAATGGTTTGGCTGACATTTGAAACAATTCAAATGAAAGATGACTGGAGTCCTATAGTCAGGACTGAAGTTACAACCAACCTCCAGAATGAGTAAAGATATGACATATGAATAAAGTAACAGAAGAATTGTAAATAGCTTCTATATTTTTCAGAATTCTCCTTTGTTAGTACAAAATGTTTAAATTATCCATCATTATTCCTGCTTTGTGCGAGGTTCCTTTTTGTTGACAGACTTAGATTTCCATTGGAATGAAAATACATTTCCAGATCATTTCTTTCTTGGTGCATACACGGTTCCAAATCACAACCAGTTAATTGTACCACCTTAATGTGATTAATGCTCTGAAGTTAAAACTATAAAACTGTCAAACACAAAGAAATTAACAGAACCTATCACTATCCGGGGTAAATTCTCACAACGGGGCAACATTGATTCTGGCTCCTCTACAAAAAACTCAATCAGGGACTTTTTTAAGGACTCTTTCTTTTGCACTTTATTGATTATTTTTCTCCATCTATTGCATAGTTTGTTTATACTTCTTTATTTGTTTACATGATTGCATTGAGTCAGTTTTTTTTGCACTACCAACAAATGGTGATTCTGCCTCACCAGCAGGAAAAAGAATCTCAGGGTCATATATGATGTCATATATGTACTCTGTCAATACATCTAGAAATCTAACATATGCAACTCACACACCATACATTGCCATCGTTCATCGCAACCTGACCTAAATTCTGGAACCTTTTCGTCGTTGTGGAGGAGCGGTGTCGATCCTCGATCCAGGTTCTGGGGTGAGGTCCCAATCAGCATTTCACTCTCTTCTGGAATGAAGGACCCAGACTTCCATATAACCATATAACCATTTACAGAGCGGAAACAGGCCATGTCGGCCTTTCAAGTCCGCACCGGTTCACTAGAACCTGGGGGCTTCTTGAAGAACGGTCCCAATCTGTGTATCTCATTGAGTTCTGGAGGTGTTGCTGCCATTGCCATCTATGCATAGGTGAAGAACAGAAGGATGACGAGAATGAAGGTGGGACCACTAAAGGATAAGGGATGCAGGACAAGAATTCATAAATAAACACTTTCATTACATGAGAGCCTTGGATGGCTAGTGTGAGCAGCTCCTTTGATCGTTCAGCATTCTTACTGCCCATGGGGAGGGTGCTGGCTATTCCTGTCAGGAGTATCTTTTTCCCTATAGAAGTACCTGAAAGATGCTGTGTGCAGGGTGGCAGGGGACCTCAACAATTTTGCATGCCCGCTTCAGACACCTTTAGCCAATTCCCTTTATTTGTTACATAGGCCTGTGGGAGGTCCAGCACCACCATGGAGGATCCAGGGTCTCTCTGAACATACAATGACATTGGTTTGTATAACCCGCTGCAATCTGACTTGACAAATCCAATAAAACAGTCTTCTCCTATGTGACAAGCATTTACCCTTTCATCATCAGGCTACACATGATTCATCTGCAAATTGCATCATTATATGAACCCATCACGTAGCCAGGTTCCCGTTTCCTCAGGCATTGTTCTTGAAAGGCACCTGAAAGAGGAAACTCCAGGCTGTTGGAAACTTGTTAGCTGGGCAGGGGTTTCCCAGCAACAAACGTCAAATTGTTACCTCATCGCTCAGATTACATTCTTGACGATATTCCATTCTTCATTTCACTAAAGGTTGTCCTCAATTTACGATGGGGTTACATTCCGGGACTCCCATCAGATGTGGAAAAAGGGCAGTGGGATCAGTGTGGGGACTGATAGAGCGCTGTCGGGAGACACTGTACAGGACGGATGCGAACCATCGTAACTTTGAAAAATCATTAAGTCAAATCACCATAAGTCGAGGACTATCTCTATAAGGAATTCAGCACTATCTTCTCAAAGCTAAGTAAAAGACATTTAGATTGGCTGGAATTGGTTTGAGGGAAATGGGCTAGATGTAGGCTAATGGGATTAGCTCAGGTAGGCAATAGTCAGCACCAATGTGTTGGGCCGAAGGGCCAGTTTCTATGCAGTATATGAATCTAGATATGGGCAATCCCACATTGAATAAAAAAAATAGAAGAAACATGATTTATTGCTGAGGATTAAATATTGGTAGGGTGAACTCACTATTCTTTGAAAGAGAGCATAGGAATATTTTACATGAGAATACAAAGACCCGAGCAGGAAATGAAACCTGGCAGCTCTGCAGCATTCCCTCATTACTGCACTAGAATATCCATTTAGGTGTTTGAGCAGCTGGAACGAGACTTGAACAGTCAACCTTCTGCCTCAGAGGAATGGCTGTTCCTAATCAAGCCAGCGTTGCCACAAATAATATAAAGCTCTGAATTTCACATTCTCGTTACTTCAATTAATATGATTGTGTCAGCTTCTTCTGGAGATTACAGCTCATCTAAATTTTCAAGAGAGGGAAAGAGGAAGGCAACAAAAATTCATTAACTTGGGCGATAATTAATCAAAAGCAATCTTTTAATGTTGTATTAGTAATGCCCAACTAGTTGAGTAAAGTGAAAAATGAGCGCTGGCAAGAGAAATGAAAATAGTTGCTTCACATTGAAATGTCCCCCAGGCATTCCATTTCCACTCTTTTTTACTTACTGCTTCCTGGATTTTGGGCAGCTCTCTGTTTAATTGGGCGGCATGCGGGTGATATCTACCGAGGTGGGAATTTGATTTTATCTTTCCTTGTAATTATTTTATGCATAAATTAGATATTGAGATATAAAAAATGCAGAATGTTGCGATGGTGTTTTTTTTTCATTTCATCATGCTTTCTGTAATGGGAGAACAGACAAATAATGATCCAGCCTAATTCTTACCGGTAAACTTGTCCAGAGAGACTAAATTCATCTTTCTAATGAAAGCTTTAAATGGTGGTGTACTTGCAAACATAAACATAGATCATTAGGAGCACATTATAGTCTTTCAGCCCACAATGTTATCAATCTATATAAACCTACTCGACAAAATTATCCTTCCCTATCTCACACCAATCTATGTCCCTGCCTAAGAGTATTTTAAATGTCCTAATTGTTCCAGCCTCCACCACCCCCGGACATGCATTGCAGGCACCCACAGCTCTCTGCGTTAAAAAAAACTTACCCCTGATGTCTCCTCTAAACTTTCCTCCCCTCACCTTGTGCAGACGTCCTCTGGTGTTTGCTTCCCTTGCCCCTGGACAAAGGTATTTGCTGTTCACCCCATCTAATGCCTCTAATAATCTTGTCAACCTCTATTAAGATTTGCACTGATGGATTATTTGTCAGATTTCATCAACCCCACTTCTCCAAAATTGAATTAACTCTTGGGTAACAATGCATCACACAGCCAAGGCTCCCCAGGGTGAAAATACAGAAGGTGACCCCAGTAATGAGTGTGGGAACTTTACAATTATCCCAAGTTTGGAACTCATCTATTTAAGGAGTGAGGTAGAAAATCCACCGCAATTCGAGGGATCTCCCATTTCCATTCCCTGACCCATTCCTTTGTTGATGTGTCTGTCCGCGGTCACATGCACTGCCAAACTGAGACCACCTGCATCTTCCATCTGGCCAACCAGAGGGCATTAACATCTCCTTCTTTTGTTTTCATTAAAACACCCCCCCATCTTCTTCTCCCCACCCCCCTCTCTCTCTCATCCCTTTTCCCTCTGTCTCCTTTCACAGAGCCAAAATCAATTCTCACCTCTCCTCTTATCAGATCCATTTGACATCTTTTGTCTGTTGATCTGGACCTCTTCTCCCTTTCTCTGAAGTCTTTAATTCCGACACCTGCCTGCTTTTTCCACTCACCTTGAAGAAAGACTCGGGCCTGAAACGTCAGTAATATATCTTTACCTTCTATGGACACAGCAAGACTGGCTGAGTTCCTCCAGCATTTCTGTGTGTTTGGAGAAAATCATAGATCAGGTAGCCTCAATAATTGGCAAATTGTTGGAAATTATTAAAGATCCTCCCTGATTTACAAATGCCTGACTTGTGCACATCCATACATGACAAGCTTCATAAATATTATTGAGTCGAGGACCAGTATTTGATAAAATGCCTGTTGACTTCCAACCTCCGTGCAGTAATCAGACACTATTGTCTTTTAAGAACAGTCGTACCATGAGAGGCTACTTAAAGAGACTCTGCCTTGGAAATTGACAACCAATTATTGACCCCTGTGCAACGATACTCTGTCAAACAACATGACATCCACTGACACTTCAAGCCCATCGAAAGATGAAAAATCCTCATTCAGTTCCATTCTAATTAGGCATGGAAAGCAATAAATAAAAGTTCCTTCATTAACACCATTCACGGTTGGTGTAGCGGTTTGCACAATGCCTTTACAGTGCCAACGATCAGGACCGGACTTGGGTTCGAATCCCACACTATCGGTAAGGAGTTTGTACGTTCTCCCTGTGTCTGTTTGGGTTTTCTCTGGGATCTCTGGTTTCCTCCCACTGTTCAAAATGTACTGGGGGTTGTTGATTTGGTGGGGTGTAAATTAGGCGGTTCAGACTCGTGGGCCGAAATGGCCTGTTACTGTGCTGTATGTCTAAGAATTATTGAACTGAGGTGGCCTGGTTACCAATTGAGCGATATTGTTTATTTTGACGAAGGGACTAGGCCTGAAATGTTGGTTACCCTTTACGTCTGACAGATGCTGTGGGACCTACTGAGTCTTACAACCCAGACTCTTTCCCCCTTAATCAAAGAATCGTAAGCATTTTAAAAATAAATCAATCTAAAGAAAAAAAGTAGAGAACACGAATCAATTTTGATTCCTTCCCCCCCCCCACCCCCCACCACGACCACACCTCTATCATTCTTGTAGAGGTTTTACAATATTTGACAAGATGACATAGTCAGGGGATAGTGTGAAGGAATTGTTAAGCTGGGATGGAGAAGAAAACTGAACTAGCAGCGAGTTAATCAAATCATGCCTATTTATTATAGATCATATCATCACCTTTCAAGATAGAGAGCTGGAAAGAATGAACACAACAAACCAGCAAATCCCAAGTGACACAATCTTGAGACATCGTTTTTTAAAATATAATTCAGTTATCCAAAAAGAAATAAAATACTGCAGAATCTGGAAATGTGAAAGAAAGTGCAGTCATTTTT